>NW_020837961.1:32294756-32714094 GCF_003676395.1 Aethalodelphis obliquidens | reverse complement strand
AAAAAAAAAAAAAAAAAAAAAAAAAAAGAAAAAAAATGTTGGCTGATACTTCTCTTGAATATTTTCATTATTTTAGCAATTTTTTTTTTTTTTTTTTGCGGTACGTGGGCCTCTCACTGTTGTGGCCTCTCCCGTTGCGGAGCACAGGCTCCGGACGCGCAGGCTCGGCTCGGCGGCCATGGCTCACGGGCCCAGCCACTCCGCGGCATGTGGGATCTTCCCGGACCGGGGCACGAACCCGTGTCCCCTGCATCGGCAGGCGGACTCTCAACCACTACGCCACCAGGGAAGCCTTATTTTAGCAATTTTAAGAGACAAGCTGCCATGTTCAAATGACTACAATGGCTACAGAATATATATACATATTTTTAGAATTAAAATAATTTGAAATGTAGTTTTAATAAAAGTCAAATGCTGAGGCGTGCCTTATAGGAGCTATCACACAGTGTCATCTCATGCCTCGCTCAAGTTAAGCATATGAGTTTATAGCATAAACTCCACCCACAGTATCAGGCAGCTCGGCAACTAGCACACATATGGCACGTGAAACCCATGTTGCTTTTTATTCTTTACCGATATACTCCATAAGCATACAAATAGATTTGACATTTATGATCAAGTTTCAGTCTTCTTTTCTTAAAAAACAGACACAGTACTACATTAGTTAGAATGATTTCTGGATATAACTGGAACTTCCTTTTGCTGTGGATTTTCTTCAAATTTTGTTAAACCAGCAATCTCATGTAATCTTCATAGATGTTACACTGAACACTTAGAAAACTTTTCTTTCTGTATCAGACACTGACAGGGTTTTTGTGTACAATGTTTAACACCTGTGAATATGGGAAAGAGAGATGGTTAAGTTCTCAACAAAGTCAAGAACCTTGTTGGTGAAGTATTACTTATATGCCAGTAAAGGAAGTTGTAGTAAAAAAGGAATTACAGTGAAATCTAGCTGCATTTTAAATTGCCTTTTGTATAAAAGTATAAATACACTACCTATATTCTTTGAGCTAAAAAAGTAAAATCTTGGATCAATATCTTAAACATTAGCTCTGGCATTAATTCACTTGTTTGATTAATAAACCTTTTGAGTATAAACAGTTTGGTTTCTTAAGTTGGCAAAGAATAGTTCAGTTTTTAGAACTATAACACTGACCTAAGTAACATGCTTCACTTTGATGAAATGCACTTAGCTTTAGACTAGTTCAGTCTTCCTGTAGGTCCTGCTGGGTGTGCCATGAATGTAAGGTCCTGACTGCTCTCTACCTGGATTATTTCTCAAGCTTGTGTTTTCAGCAAGCGACTTTGTGGCACGAGGTAGTGTCTCCATTCAGGACAAACTGCTGGCCCTAAAATGATGGGTTCTTCAAACTCAGGGCTCCTCTCCTGAAAAGCCACCTACTGCCTGTGTAGGCATCATCCGGCCCTCTGCCTCACCATTAGTGACTGGGTTTGAGGAGCTATCTGAATGTGCTGACATTAGGACTATCGCTTTTTCTCTTAAGTCTTTCACCTCTGGTTCTGGAGTCCTGTGTCTTGTTTCTTCTTGGAGCCTCTAGGCTGAGTGATTGTAACAATCACCTTGTTGTTTCTCTCAACTCAAGGGTCAGTTTTGCCCTGAAAGAGTTGTTTCCTATGTTTTCTTCAGTTTTCCAGTTGTTTATGACAAAATGTTAAGTCCACTCCTAGTTACACCATCATGCCTGGAAGTTGAAATCTAGGACTTAATTCTTTTGGTTTAGATTTATCTGTTAAAATCCATCATCTTTTCTTTTTGTTCTCCATGAACAAAACAAATATATAACTTTTATTCATAACAGCACTATTCACAATAGGCAAGACATGGAAACAACCTAAATGTCTATCGGCAGATGAATGGGTAAAGAAGATGTGGTAGATGGGGGTAATGGCAGACTACGGGAGGGCTCATGCCAAGGAGTACTTCCCAGAACTTCTGTTGCCAGTGTTCTTGTCCATGCAGTGAGGAACGGCCGCACCCCACCTTTGCAGGAGACCCTCCAACACTAGCAGCCATGTGACTGACAGGGTCTTGGTGCTCCGGCTGAGTGTCAGTCCTGTGCCTCTGAGGTGGGAGAGCCGAGTACAGGACACTGGTCCACAAGAGACCTCCCGGCCCCATGTCATATCAAATGGTGAAAGCTCTCGCAGAGATCTCCATCTCAATGCTAAGACCCTGCTCCACTCAACGTCCAGCAAGTTACAGTGCTGGACACCCTAGGCCAAATGACTAACAAGACAGGAACACAACCCCACCCATTAGCAGAGAGGCTGCCTAAAATCATAATAAGGCCACAGACACCCCAAAACACACCTCCGGATGCGGTCCTGCCCACGAGAAAGACAAGATCCAGCCTCATCCATCAGAACACAAACACTAGCCCCCTCCACCAGGAAGCCTATACAACTCACTGAATCAAACTTTCCCACTGGGGGCAGACACCAGAAACAATGGGAACTATGAACCTGCAGCCTGCGAAAAGGAGACCCCAAACATAGTAAGTAAAGCAAAATGAGAAGACAGAGAAACACACAGCAGATGAAGGAGCAAGGTAAAAACCCACCAGACCAAACAAATGAAGAGGAAATAGGCAGTGTACCTGAAAAAGAATTCAGAAGAATGATAGTAAAGATGATCCAAAATCTTGGAAATAGAATGGAGAAAATACAAGAAACATTTAACCAGGACCTAGAAGAACTAAAGAGCAAACAAACAATGATGAACAACACAATAAATGAAATTAAAAATTCTCTAGAAGTAAGCAATAGAAGAATAACTGAGGCAGAAGAATGGATAAGTGACCTCGAAGATAAAATAGTGGAAATAACTACTGCAGAGCAGAATAAAGAAAAAAGAATGAAAAAAATTGAGAACAGTCTTAGAGACCTCTGGGACAACATTAAACACACCAACATTCGAATTATAGGGGTTCCAGAAGAAGAACAGAAAAAGTAAGGGACTGAGAAAATATTTGAAGAGATTATAGTTGAAAGCTTCCCTAACATGGGAAAGGAAGTAGTCAATCAAGTCCAGGAAGCACAAAGAGTCCCATACAGGATAAATCCAAGGAGAAACATGCCAAGACACATATTAATCAAACTGTCAAAAATTAAATACAAAGAAAAAAATATTAAAAGTAGCAAGGGAAAAACAACAAATAACATACAAGGGAATCCCCATAAGGTTAACAGCTGATCTTTCAGCAGAAACTCTGCAAGCCAGAAGGGAGTGGCAGGATATATTTAAAGTGATGAAAGGGAAAAACCTACAACCAAGATTGCTCTACCCAGCAAGGATCTCATTCAGATTTGATGGAGAAATTAAAACCTTTAAAGGCAAGCAAAAGCTAAGAGAAATCAGCACCACCAAACCAGCTTTGCAACAAATGCTATAGGAACTTCTGTAGGCGGAAACACAAGAGAAGGAAAAGACCTACAATAACAAATGCAAAACAATTAAGAAAATGGTAATAGAAACATACATATCGATAATTACCTTAAATGTAAATGGATTAAATACTTTAGCCAAAAGACGTAGACTGGCTGAGTGCATACAAAAAGAAGACCCATATATATGCTGTCTAAAAGAGACCCACTTCAGACCTAGAGACACATACAGACTGAAAATGAGGGAATGGAAAAAGATATTCCATGCAAATGGAAATCAAAAGAAAGCTGGAGTAGCAATTCTCATATCAGAAAAAATAGACTTTAAAATAAAGACTATTACAAGAGACAAAGAAGGACACTACATAATGATCAAGGGATCAATCCAGGAAGAAGATATAACAGTTGTAAATATTTATGCACCAAACATAGGAGCACCTCAATACATAAGGCAAATGCTAACAGCCATAAAAGGGGAAATCGACACAATCATTATAGGGGACTTTAACACCCCACTTCACCAATGGACAGATCATCTAAAATGAAAATAAATAACAAAACACAAGCTTTAAATGATACATTAAACAAGATGGACATAATTGATATTTATAGGACATTCTATCCAAAAACAACAGAATACACTTTCTTCTCAAGTGCCCATGGAACATTGTCCAGGATAGATAACATCTTGGGTCACAAATCAAGCCTTGGTAAATTTAAGAAAATTGAAATCATATAAAGTAACTTTTCCAGCCACAATGCTATGAGACTAGATATCAATTATAGGGAAAAAATCTGTAAAAAATACAAACACATAGAGGCTAAACAATACACTTCTTAATAACCAAGATATCACTGAAGAAGTCAAAGAAGAAATAAAAAAATACCTAGAAACAAATGACAAAGGAAACACGATGACCCAAAACCTATGGAATGCAGCATAAGCAGTTCTAAGAGGGAAGTTTATAGAATACAATCCTACCTCAGGAAACAAGAAATATCTCAAATAAACAATCTAACCTTACTCCTAAAGCAATTAGAGAAAGAAGAACAGAAAGACCCCAAAGTTAGCAGAAGGAAAGAAATCATAAAGACAAGATCAGAAATAAGTGAAGAAAAAATGAAGGAAATAATAGCAAAGATCAATAAAACTAAAAGCTGGTTCCTTGAGAAGATAAACAAAATTGACAAACCATTAGCCAGACTCATCAAGAAAAAAAGGGAGAAGACTCAAATCAATAGAATTTGAAATGAAAAAGCAGAAGTAACAACTGACACTGCAGAAATACAAAGCATCATGAGAGATTATTACAAACAACTATATGCCAATAAAATGGACAACCTGGAAGAAATGGACAAATTCTTAGAAAAGCACAACCTTCCAAGACTGAACCAAGAAGAAATAGAACATATGAACAGACCAATCACAAGCAATGAAATTAAAACTGGGATTAAAAATCTTCCAACAAACAAAAGCCCAGGACAAGATGGATTCACAGGCAAATTCTATCAAACATTTAGAGAAGAGTTAACACCTATCCTTCTCAAACTCTTCCAAAATATAGCAGAGGGAGGAACACTCCCAAACTCATTCTACAAGGCCACCATCACCCTGATACCAAAACCAGACAAAGATGTCACAAAGAAAGAAAACTACAGGCCAATATCACTGATGAACATAGATGCAAAAATCCTCCATAAAATACTAGGAAATAGAATCCAACAGCACATTAAAAGGATCATACATCATGACCAAGTGGGATTTATCCCAGGAATGCAGCGATTCTTCAATACACGCAAATCAATCAATGTGATACACCATATTAACAAATTGAAGGGTAAAAATCATATGATCATCTCAATAGATGCAGAAAAAACTTTTGACAAAATTCAACACCAATTTATGATAAAAACCCTACCGAAAGTAGGTATAGAGAGAACTTACCTCAACATAATAAAAACCATATATGACAAACCCACAGCAAACATCATTCTCAATGGTGAAAAACTGAGAACATTTCCTCTAAGATCAGGAAAGGGACAAGGATGTCCACTCTCACCTCTATTATTCAACAGAGTTTTGGAAGTCCTAGCCACGGCAATCAGAGAAGAAAAAGAAATAAAAGGAATACAAATTGGAAAAGAAGAAGTAGAAGTGTCACTGTTTTCAGATGACATAATACTATACATAGAGAATCCTAAAGACTCTACCAGAAAACTATTAGAGCTAATCAATGAATTTGGTAAAGTAGCAGGGTACAAAATTAATGCACAGAAATCTCATGCATTCCTATACACTAATGATGAAATATCTGAAAGAGAAATTAAGGAAACACTCCCATTTACCATTGCAACAAAAAGAATAAAATACCTAGGAATAAACCTACCTAAGGAGACAAAAGACCTGTATGTAGAAAACTATAAGACACTGATAAAAAAAAAATTAAAGACGATACAAACAGATGGAGAGATATACCATGTTCTTGGATTGGAAGAATCAACATTGTGAAAATGACTATACTACCCAAAGCAATCTACAGACTATATGAAATCCCTATCAAACTACCACTGGCATTTTTCACAGAACTAGAAAAAGAAATTTCACAATTTGTGTGGAAACACAAAAGATCCCGAATAGCAAAAGCAATCTTGAGAAAGAAAAACGGAGCTGGAGGAATCAGGCTCCTGCACTTCAGATTATACTACAAAGCTACAGTAATCAAGGCATTATGGTACTGGCACAAAAACAGAAATATAGATCAATGGAACAGGATAGAAAGCCCAGAGATAAACCCACACACCTATCGTCACCTTATTTTTGATAAAGGAGGCAAGAATATACAATGGAGCAGGCTCTTCATTAAGTGGTGCTGAGAAAACTGGACAGCTACATGTAAAAGAATGAAATTAAAACACTCCCTAACACCATACACAAAAATAAACTCAAAATGGATTAAAGACCTAAATGTAAGGCCAGACAGTATAAAACTCTTAGAGGAAAACATAGGCAGACATAAATCACAGCAAGATCCTTTTTGACCCACATCCTAGAGAAATGGAAACAAAAACAAAAATAAACAAATCATACCTAATGAAACTTAAAAGCTTTTGCACAGCAAAGGAAACCATAAACAAGATGAAAAGACAACCCTCAGAATTGGAGAAAATATTTGCAAACTAAGCAACTGACAAAGGATTAATCTCTAAAATTTACAAGCAGCTCATGCAGCTCAATATCAAGAAAACAAACAACCCAATTCAAAAATGGTCAGAAGACCTAAATAAACCATCCTCCAAAGAAGATATACAGATTGCCAACAAACACATGAAAGAATGCTCAACATCACTATCATTAGAGAAATGCAAATCAACATTACAATGAGGTACCACTTCATACCAGTCAGAATAGCCATCATCAGAAAAATCTACAAACAAAAAATGCTGGAGAGGGTATGGAGAAAAGGGAACCCTCCTGCACTGTTGGTGGGAATGTAAATTGATACAGCCACTATGGAGAACAGTATGGAGATTCCTTAAAAAACTAAAAATAGAACTACCACACGACCCAGCAATCCCACTACTGGGCATATACCCTGAGAAAACCATAATCCAAAAGAGCCATGTACCAAAATGTTCATTGCAGCTCTATTTACAATAGGCTGGACGTGGAAGCAACCTAAGTGTCCATCGACACATGAAGGGATAAGGACGATGTGGCACTATATACAATGGAATATTACTCAGCCATAAAAACAAACAAAATTGAGTTATTGGTAGTGAGGTGGATGGACCTAGAGTTTGTTATACAGAGTGAAGTAAGTGAGAAAGAGAAAAACAAATACTGTATGCTAACACATATATATGGAATCCGAAAGAAAAAAAAATGATTCTGAAGAACCTAGGGGCAGGACAGGAATAAAGACACAGACGTAGAGAATGGGCTTGAGGACACAGGGAAGGGGAAGTGGAAGCTGGGACAAAGTGAGAGAGTATCACTGACATATATACACTACCAAATGTAAAATAGATAGCTAGTAGGAAGCAGCTGCATAGCACAGGGAGATCAGCTTGGTGCTTTGTGACCACCTAGAGGGGTTGGATAAGGAGGGTGGGAGGGTGATGCAAGAGGGAGGGGATATGGGAACATATGTATACATATAGCTGATTCACTTTGTTATACAGCAGAAACTAACATAGCATTGTAAAGCTTATACTCTAATAGAGATGTCTAAAAAAAAAAGATGTGGTATATGTGCACAATGGAATATTACTCAGTCATAAAAAAGAATGAAATAATGCCATTTGCAGCAACATGGATACAACTAGAGATTATCATACTAAGTGAAGTGTGTCAGAAAGAGAGTGACAAATACTATATGATACCACTTATATATGGAATCTAAAATAATACACAAATAAACATATCTATGAAACAGAAACAATCACGGACATAGAGAACAGACTGCTGGTTGCCAAGGGAGAGAGAGTTGCAGGAGGGATGGAGTAGGAGGTTGGGGTTAGCAGATGTAAGCTTTTATATATAGAATGGATAAATAACAAGGTCCTACTGTATAGCAGAGAGGACTATACTCAATATCCTATAATAAACCATAATGGAAAAGAATATAAAAAAAAAGAATGTGTATATATATACATATCTATATATATATATATGTAACTGAATCACTTTGCTGCACAGCAGAAGTTAACACAACATTGTAAAGCAACTATATTTCAATAAAATAAGGATGAAAAAGAAACAAATATACAACTTTAAAGACTGACAGCTGATCTCCAGTATCTGAAGCTTTGTAGTTCTATTGTATTTTTGTCTTGTCTCTGGTTACCTTTGGTTATATGTGGATATTGTATTTGTAGAACTGTTTGTAAAAATAGTTTGAGGCTAGGGTGAGGAGGCAGCCAGGCCTTAAGATGGGGGGCCCCATCCTTGCATAATCTTCTTTGTTGAGTGTGGGTTGTACTTAATAACTCCACTCTTACTAATAGAAAATGGCAGAAGTAATGATATGTCACTTTCCAGATTAGGTTATAAGAGCCTGTGGCTTCCATGTTGGTCTCCCTCTCTTGCTCTTGGCTCCTGGCTCTGGGAGAAGCCACCTTGTGGGCAGCTCTGTAAAGAGGCCCACCAGGTGACAAGCTGAAACCTCCTTCAAACAGCCACATGACTGAACTTGGAAGTGGTCCCTGCAGACCCAGTCAAAGCTTGGGTGACCGCAGCACCATCCGACCCTGTGAACGAAGCTTGTTGGAATCCTGAGCTAGCACCACTGAGCTAAGCTGCTCCTGGATCCCTGACCCACAGAAACTGTCAGATGAGAAGTATTTATTGTTTTAAGCCACTAAGTTTGGAATAATTTTTTTATGCAGTAATCGATAACTAATAAAGATGATGATCTCTTTTAATAATGAGGATTTCTATTTGCTTCTGCAAGTTGCCTGGGGGTGCTAGCCCCCTAGGATACCTCCAGAGACTAGTAGCCCAGAATCACCTGTTTCCAGTCTCAGGCACTGAGATGATTCAAAGCTGAGTTGCAGCCCCTTGGAGGGCCTACCTGTGGTTCACCCTGAGTGACAGGGTGTTCTTCTTTAAGGGACAGCCCAAAGTCGGGGACTTAGGAGGGCTTTCCCAACCCTGTATAGGCCTGGATCCCAGTGTCTGTGACCCAAGCACTAGGAAGCTTGCAGGTCCCGCTCAGCCACCAGCCTCCCAGCTCTCCCCTCTGGAATTGGTATAGTTCCCTGGGAAGAAGTTTCTCTAAACTTGGGGTGTATTAACCTGGACTTCCTTCCCTGCCATCCTCTCAGTAAATCTTGACTATATCGTGAGTTCTTTGATGCCTTCAATTGGTTATTTCTTTAAATATTTTGTTCCATTTTTTTAGTCATCCTATGAGGGGACTGGACTGAATTACTGAGTCTACATTATTGGAAGTAGAAGTCAAACTTCATTTCTCTATCTGAGAAGTTAAAAATCAAGGAAGTTTCTTGTTGCACATACATCTTAAGTCACCAAGCACATTCAGCTGTAGGTTTCAGTATGATAGTTTACTGAATTCTCTAAGAATTTTGTGCTGTACTTTCCATCTAATACTCTGGAGGGTACTTTTCTGGTGGCCAACCTGATTTAGCTTGCTTGCCAATTTTACATGGTGATCTTGCTGTTTTCCAGTCCACATGGATGGGCGGTAAGGGTTAACTCTGACGTTAATTCATTTTACTCTGGCAGGCAAGGGTTGTATTTTGATGTCACTTGGGTAATAGAGAGTGAAACAGCGTATTTTCTACTATGATATTCTATCTGTTTGAATATTTGTTATTCTCCACACAGTTAATCTTGATGGTTTTTATTTTTACATATGCTTTCTAGTAAAGAAGTAAATAACCTTGGGTGAGTTAAGTACCAACTCCAAATCACATGGAGTACATATGTCTCTGAAAAATGCTATGATAGGGGAATTAATAGTTGGGAATCTTTAGCTCTTATTTTGTTGGAAAAGCCTATGTAATTTTTAAAAGTAGATCTATACATGCTGATTTGGAAAAAAAGCCAAGATGCATTTTTACTGAAAAAAAGTAGCTGTATACCCCAGGTTCCTGTGTGTGTGTGTGCGTGTGCATGTGCATGTGTGTGTGTACATGTAAATGTATACAAAATGTTTAAAAGGATACAGAAGAAATGAAGAAGATTGAATATTTGGTATGGGAGGAACTCTTACTTTTCCCTTGTACATCTTTGAATTGTTTGACTTTTTCTCATTTCACATGTCATTTTCCCAATTAATTAATTAGTTAATTTAAACCCTGAGTGGACACATATTAGTAGCACAATCTCATGTTAGTTGTAAAGAATGGTATACAATTATTTCCTTTTATCATCCTGTTTTATTATTTCTCTTTCTCATGGTCTCAACTAGATATTCAGTTTACACATTTAATTGTTTTAAGTTATGAATAGTATGCATACTAAGTCTCATATTTTTTCCTTCATCCAAACGTATAATGCTTTTTGGTTATATATATTAGAGTTGTTAAATCTCCCTAAGTCACACTTCAGACCTGAACAGTTGTCAATTAGTATATACAAAATCCAGAATCAGAAATTTTGGAAGGAATCTCAATTCTACCACTTAATAGTTGTTAAAACCTTGTACAAGAAATTTAACCAACATTCCCGCTTATCTTTCCCTCCACCCACGCATGCTCACAGAGTCAGTATTAACAACTGTTTTCCAGACAGTTTTCTGTCTGAGAACATGAATAACGATAACATCTTTCTCACTTACCTTGTAGGTTTGTGATGAGGAACAAAAGATAATATGCACGAGAGCTTTTGCAAGCTGTACAACAATATGCAAATGTAAGGTTGATTATTTGTAGTCCTTTGCTGCATTGTAAAGTGTCAAAGATAGACCACTGTATTAGATGTCCAATTTTCCATATTTTGAAAAAGGAAAAGATGTTGAAGGAATCAGATAGTATCTGTGAGGCCAAAAATCTGAAGAAAACTGTTAAGTATATCATTTGTAACTCAAGAAAAAGAGCAGCAGAAAATATTTTATGTTAAGGGGATAAACCTTCTGGATAATAAAGTGTGTTGGTTGTGCTTAAGGGAAGGGAGTGGAGGCCTCTCGTTTTTTAGAGGGTGAGGGTTGCTCTGCCAGGCGGCTTCTGTCCCTTTCCTTCCTCTGGATTTTAAAAGCGTGACCTACCTCTTGTGCTTTTGATTAGTTTAACATCAAGTGCAGGGCATTGAATATCAGTTCCTGACCTCAGGGAGAACTTTCTGGGAAGCTGTAGAAATTACACAAGTATGGGAAAATGTTCCTCTGGTAAACTTCCGCTCCTCACCTATCCCTTGGACAATCCACTAAAAACTTCCAGGTTCTTGGTATGTTTCTCTAAATGATAAATACAGTTACTTAAGGATCTATCAGCTATGACCAGATGGTAACAATCTTAAGAGCACAAGGGAAAAAGGCAATGTTTTTAGCTCTTCTTACTATATACAGACTTAAACCAGAATATTGATAGTGTACTTTGTTTATAAAAATATTTTCTATTTAATTACCTACTATAATCTATTCTGAGTTATGATGTACCATTACACCATGTCATGGTCTTTTCCATTTTATGTATCTCTCTCTCTCTCTCTCTCTCTCTCTCTCTCGGAAAATATACCCAGTAGGATAAAGAAATAAATGTTAGCTTTTAAAGGTGGGTAAATATGAAGTTCCTATTGAAATATACTAAATACTGTTATATCTTGAGGTATAAAGTAGAATTATTTGTTTTCATGGTTCTAGAAATATATTTTTTCTTAAAACTATATCCATCAGCTTTATTTAATTAGGCCCTGAGCAGCTATGCATTGGATATATAACAAAGTGATACTGAAAATGAAGAGAAAATGGTACTTGACAGAAGAAAAGAATAAAAGTGTCTTTAATGGAAAACTCTAGATTCTTAGATGATAAGGTCTAAAATTCTATTTGAATTTCATCTCAGTCAGTTTGGGCTGCTATGACAAGTGCCACAGACTGGGTGGCTTAAACAACAGACATTTATTTCTCATGGTTCAGGAGGTTAGAGGTCCAACAGCAGGGTGCCAGCATGGTCAGGCTCTGATGAGAACCCTCTTCCTGGCCTGCAGACGGCTGCCTTCTTGCTGTGCCCTCACGTGATGGAGAGAAGAGAGCTGTCTTGTCTCTTTCTCTTTTTATAAGGGCACTAATCCCCTTTCTTATAGAAAGGGCCTCACTCTCATGACTGATCTAACCTAATTACCTCCCCAATGCCCCACCCTCAAATACCATCACACCAGGGGTTAGGGCTTCAAACATGAATTCTGGGGCCATACAAACATTCAGACCATTGCAAACTTTAGCCATGCTACTCCTTGGTGTGGGCCTGAGACTTGGATTGGAAAGCCTCTGGCTTCAGCCCCCTTCAGGGCTTAATAAGGCTGGTGAAAAGAGTTTTCTAAGAATCTGATGTGTGTTAGAACCTCATGCTTCATATGTTATTCCTCTGCTCACTGAATTACTTTTCCTTTTTCCCTTTTAAATAATTTTAGTTTTTCTTGGTCTGGAAGCTCGATTAGGAAACACTGACACACAGTAATTCAATTATAATTTTTAGTTGAAAGCTGAGGTTAAAAATAGGGTTTGTACATGTGATGTGGATATTTTAGGCTGATAGTTTATTACTATTATTATTATTTTAATCAAATAACCTATAAGTTGGCAACTTTTTTCCATTGTATTCCTTTCCTGTTAGCATGAACCTGTAGCTGGCAATAAAACAATACCTAACATTTATTGTGTTCTTACTGTGTGCTAGGTAATGCCATGCATTTTATATGGAATATCTGATTTAATCTTCACAGCAATCCCATGAGGTAGGTCCTGTAATTAAGCCATTTTATAGATGTGGAAACTGAGGTTTATAGCAGTAAAGTAATGTGTCTGAGGTCAAACAGATCATAAATGGTAGAGTCAGGATACCTGTATTGGGGATACTATAGAGGTTTACAACTCTCTCAGGTACAAACCTCCCTTAGGAAGGAGTTCCACTTCACATGGTAAAATTTTATATCAGCATTGAGTAAATCATTCAACAAGATGTATGTCTAAGAAGGGTGGTGTGTGGTTGGAGGTCATCAAAATAACACTTAGTGTCAGTACTTTTTTTTTCCCTTTCAAGCATCTCTAATTAAACCATGGGAGACTTTTGTAAATTAAATCAATATAATTAATGTCAGAATAGATGGGGAAACTGTAGCTCAGATTTATAGATAAGTCTTTGTGTCTGCAGAAATGTATTAGTGGTCCATGTGCAACAGTGGTATTGCCCAATTTTTCATAACAATATTGCTTAATATGAAAAGACAAGCCCCAGTCAACTACCAGTTCAACAGGTGTAAAATTCGTGGTCTGGAAGGCCCTACTAAGTACCAGGTTAGTACCTGCTGAGTTAATTAGGTTCATTTAGGTCCTGGAGATTGTACTTTAACATCTGGTTTGTGTTTTGTAAGTTGGAAACAGTAGGCATGGTGTGTATGTGTGTGTGGGTGTGTGTATGTGTGTGAGGGTATGGGTGTTAGTTGCTAAGACCACTGCTAGAGACACCACTGGAGGCTGAGAAACACCTTGGGTTTCACCCCTTCTTTGGCCCCCCAGTCTCCTGCCATGTCCCCTTATGCAGCTCTAACAAGAAGCCAGTTGTCCAGGGAATCTGTGAGACTCACAGCAGAGCAGGGCCGGGCGCGGGCATGGGTGGGGTGCAGACACACATGTGCTGTGCACACACTGCACTTGTGTAGGTAGCATTGGCACCCTGTGCCTTTGTTCTCCCTTTTGTGATAGGACAAGAGAACGAACTCCTGATTTAGGAAATATTTTATGGTCCTTTAAAGTCTCATTTGTTTGCTTCTTTATGAAACATGAAATTCTTCTTTAAAATGGTGAAATCTTTGAAGGGAGGAGTCTTATCTCCCGGGCATCTGCTTCAATTCTACCCTTCCCTTCCAGGAAATCCAAACAAAGATTTCCCAAACGGGGCTTCCCTGGTGGTGCAGTGGTTGACAGTCCGCCTGCCAATGCAGGGGACTCGGGTTCGTGCTCCGGTCCGAGAGGATCCCGCATGCCGCGGAGCGGCTGGGCCCATGGGCCGTGGCCGCTGGGCCTGCGCGTCCGTAGCCTGTGCTCCGCAACGGGGGATGCCGTGGCAGTGAGAGGCCCACGTACCGCAAAAAAACCCCAAACAAACAAACAAACAAATGATTTCCCAAACGGACTCTGCTGAGGGGATTCCATTTTGTGATGAGAAAGTGCTTCATAGGAAGCATCACCCCTGACAAACCTTATTGTGAAATAGTGTCACGTTGATGGGAGCTGCTGCACTGATGTAGCTTCTTTCCACACACGGTAGATAGGAATTCTTCATGATTTTTCATAGTCTAGCCTCCATTAGCTAACTGCAGAGATGTTTTCTTCTTAGAAATCTCTCATATAGTATATTATATATATAACATATTATATATATAAATTTTAATAGATACTATATATATAATTTTTTTTTGCAATTTTGGAAACAGTTTATCATTATAGTATTTTCTGTTGTTGAGTTTCCATTTGGCCTTTTTTGGGGAAAAGATTTAGTAACTCACAGTACTATAATAATGGTGTTTAAATTGTTTTGTAGGGATTGGATTTGCTTCGTGTGCATCTGTGGAGTATTTGTGTGTGCATCTGAGAGACTGCAACCTTAGGGGACAGTTTTTGGACTGATAACACACCCAGTACAAAGAACTTTAGAATCAGTGAGCATTGTAATTTATCAACATTTTTGAACAGAGGAGTAAGTTTGTTTTATTTTCTTTAGATTTTTCAGGAGATATATATATATATATATATATATATATATATATATATACACACACATATTCATATACTATATGTAGATATTTTGATTGTAACATGGAGGATCATTTAACAAATATCTAAATACAAATTTCTAGATTTTATTAGTATGGTATGTGCAAGAGTTGGCATTTTATCTCAGAACTGAGCTCATCAACACCTAGAACATCATGAGCCCTGACCTGGACAGGCAACCATCACCTTTTGAACTTCAAAACAACACGGCATTTTGTAATGGGAAACACTGTGATGCACTTATATTATAAATAATAAAAATTGGCTCTTCTAGGTGAAATTAAGGCTTAGAGGAGGAGAAGTATCCCAGAGCTGTTTTCCAGTTTGTCTTTCAGAAGTTTGGAGCTTCTACATACTACGTTTATGAACCATTCTATAATGAAAATTACAATCCTTTGGAAATATGGGTCTGATTTGCTGTTTAAACAGTTAGCAAATTTTATTTAAAATTTTAGCAGATTACTCTTTCTGTTTGGGCAAACGAAATTTGTTCTAAAATGAAATATGCAATTTTTAAGTGATTAGTGCTATCCTAATTCTTTACAGTTACCCACCCCCTTCTGTGTTATGTATTTTTCTTTTCTTTTAACTCTTTTATTTTAACTCATTTGAATTGGATAAATAAAACTGTAGTTTTCATAAAATAATTCATCTGAACAAACATTTGTTTCTGGGCATGACTGAGGATTTATGTGGGGTAAAAACACTTACTAAAAAAAGTTAAACATAAAAGCACAGGGCAGAGATTTCCCTGGCCATCCAGTAGTTAAGACTTCGCCTTCCATTGTCGGCGGTGTGGGTTGGAACTCTGGTCAGGGAGCTAAGATCCCACATGCCTTGTGGCCAAAAAACCAAAACATAAAACAGAAGCAATATTGTAACAAATTCAATAAAGACTTTAAAAAATAAATAAATAAATAAAATTAAAAAAAAAAAAAAAACAAGCCACAGGGCATACTGATGTAATTGCAATAATAGAATTATGCTGGTGTTATTATGTTTTTGCATCTGGTATCAATAGACTGATTTTCCAGATCAGTAGTTCTTAAGGTGTGGTCCCTAGACCTGTAGCATCAGCATCAATGAATTTGTTAGAACTGTAAATTCTTGGGTCCCATCCCAGACCTACTGAAACAGAAACCTTCAGTAGGAGGCGAAGGGAGAGCAGCCTGCGTTTTAACAAGCTCACCAGGTGATTCTGTGGACCTTAGAATAATTACTGTAAGTTAGTGTCACTTTCCACTTCAGATCACTCTATTATAAAGCCAGGTGTAAGATCTGGCACAGAAACTCTAAAAAACAAAATCAATGCTACTGATGTTGGTTGTTTCATTTGTAAAAGTCCTTTCTTGTGGAGAAAAATTTGCCTGACTGTTTTTTTTTTTTTTTTTTTTTTTTTTTTGGTACGCGGGCCTCTCACTGTTGTGGCCTCTCCCGTTGCGGAGCAACAGGCTCCAGACGCGCATGCTCAGCGGCCATGGCTCACAGGCCCAGCCGCTCCGCGGCATGTGGGATCTTCCTGGACCAGGGCACGAACCCGTGTCCCCTGCATCAGCAGGCGGCCTCTCAACCACTGCGCCACCAGGGAAGCCCTGCATGACTGTTTTTGGGATAAGGCAGTGGCAGTTCTAAAGGCAGGGATGTGTACACTGTTCTTAACTTTTGTCATGGAGCACCCCGGGCCATAGTGATGGGAGGTGGAGGAAGCAGGTACTGGGGATTTGATTTAAAGTGGACTTGCTTTCATTTGGGTTGTGTTAGTAGGATAAATGAATGTAATAGACATGAAGATGATTTGCAACTTGGAAAGCTCAGTATAAATGGACTTCTGCATTTGCTGAGTCAGCATTTCAGGGCTGTAGGTGCTGGGGAGTCAGCAGTGAGGAAAATACAAGTCCATGTCCTCCTGGAACTCATTCTCGGGAGGTACAGTTATATCTAAGTCTGTATATGTTATAAATGAAGCTGTAAATGTGTCCTCACAAGCAAGCTGAGGTTAATTAGTAGAAAAACTTACAGTTCAAAATAGGCCCATGTAGTGATGACAATTTACCTACTTATAGCTCATTTAGGTGGTAATTTCAAACACATCTAATCTGAAAGTAAGAAAACAGGCCTCTGAGAACCCAAAATAGATGTCAACAGGCCCATTTGCTAACACTCATACTCTTTCCCTCTAGCTCTGACTCAAAGTTCATTTTACAGAAGCCTTATTTGACTCAATTTTTTTCTCTGCTCTATCTAAATCCATAAGATCTTTTCATTACTTACTGCCTTTTATCATGCTTTTTTTCTTTTGTGCCTGTAATGCCCCTACTTTCTCTTTTTTTTTTTTTTTTTTTTGCTTAAGAAAATCGCATATATTCTTCAAAATCCAGCTCAAGTTGTGCTCCTGGGACCCCTTGGTTCCCAGTTTCTCAGGCTGAGCTAGTTTCTCCATCTCCTGTGCCTCTGGCCAGCTAGTCTGGTCTGCAGTAGAGTCTGGAGTCTTGTTATTGAATTTCTCCCTCTCTGCACTCATCTTCTCCATGAGACTGTGGATTCCTGGAGGATGGGGAACACATCTCATGGAACTTGTGTCATCAGCACCCACCAGACTACTGCTGACAAATACAAGGGGCTCTGGAAATGTTTGCTTCATTAATGAATTTAATGTGGGAGTCTGGTTTCTGATTCCCACAGCCCTGCAGAAAGAGCAAATTAAAAGAGAGTTTCCTGATGTAGATGTAATAGTGAGGAGGGACTTGATAAAACAACAAAGGACAGAACTCAACCTATTTTTTTTTTAAAAAAGAGCGTAGAAGTGCAGCAATCTGGACAACAAAGACTAATTACTTTATAATTCAGAGAATTAATGTTCAATTTAAAGGAAAGACTAAAATGTATTCACATATTTAAGATTTACAGAAGTGGTTGCCTAAAAATGGAAACCATCCAGATTTCGAATATGATTGTACGTAGCGACATTTATCATAGGGATCTATCTAGTATTATAGTTTTCATTAGTTTTAGTTAGCTTTCTCTTCCAGGAGAAAATATTACACCTTATAGTTCAGCTAGAGAAAACGTACTTTCTTAGGCTTTAGAGAGACACATATGCATATATTTTTCCTCATTTATGTTACTTTTAGCCTTTTTAATCTTCTAATATGGTAATCTTTTGTGGCTAAGAAACAAAAGATTGACCACATTACAGGATTAAGAAAGTAGCCATTGAGCAGCCATTAATGTTCCTGTGACATACAGTGATAAGAGGAAGGAAAGCCAGTGTGAGGCGTAGCCAAGCTGTGCGGTAGACATCTTCTTTGGGGTCTAGCCCCCAGTCGGCCACATAGTAAATGTGGGTCTCGCCTAAGTCACTAAAATCCCATCAGCAGACGTTTCTTTATCTGCAAAGTGGAGCCAGTACAAACCTACAGCCCACGACTGTTTTGACAATTAAGTGAAATGATGTGTGTGAAAAGCATCTAAAAAGCAAGGATCACTTACAGAGATGGTGGGAACGTATATCACAAAATATCTTATATGTTAAAAGACAGGATCCAAGCCATTGCTGAAAGTTTTTAATTTTTCCATTCCCCTCTCTTCCTTCCTACAATATTTCCCATGACAATTTAGGAAGTCAGATGATTCTTTGTTTATATTAAATGGCCCAAATCCAATGGTTCTCAGGAGCTGGCCTGGACCTTTCTCCAGTAAGTTTGTTCCTGAGATTAAATGGTTGGTAAATTAATCATAAATTGCAAGGAGGAAATCAGATGTGATTCAATGAGCATCATCAAGAGAAAGTAGGTCTAGGCCTGGTAAATTTAACAGTGACTGGGATTCTTAAGGCTTACAAAGAGTGTTTACTACACTGGGCTTCTGACATTCTTATAGACAAATTGAATGTTTATCTTACATCTCTCTTAGTTGAAATTTTTGTCTTCACACAGTTCTTTAGCAGCTGCCTCCCATTAACATTTTTGGAGACAAAGCATGCAGTAACACATTTTGACAAGGAGCAGTTAGAAAGCCATGGTTCGGCAGAAAAGCTGAAGTCAGCTATACTTCACTTATCAAATCAATGAGGCTTTGCCTTTAATCCCTTCAGCTCCAGGTCACAGGGTTAGCTTGGCAGGACAATTTTAACCGGAGCTCAGATTATTTTCTTCATGAAAAACAAGTGTATTATGAGCTGGTATCACTCGGTAATAACACCTTAGAGGACACAAATGATCCTCACATTTATCAAAAAGAAAAATACTCAGAAGAGAATGGAACACCTGGATTTGGGGACTGGTTGAGGGAAAAAGCCTGAAGCCTGAAATTGCTGTTTTAGGGAGGTGAGGGTGGCCTGAAAGGAACATTGATGTGAATGACGAGGCAAGAGCCTGGTTCCGATCTAGAAGCGGCAGTGAGATGGAGAGAGGCGTCTCAGAGAACTCTGAAAGACTGAAACTGAGTCGGGGGTTGTCACGGGTAGCTTTACCTGCTTTGCAGTTTTGTCTGGTTGTTGTGTCCATGGTGCTATAGAAACAAAATAAATAAATGTCTGACGATAATTAACATAACTCAAATTACAAATATGATAATTACCTAGTTCATATGTAGAACTTGATTACATTTAAGCCTTGATTTGTGGTTATTAGCTAGATTGCTGACTTATTTTTCTGATCAAAATCATGTCCTTTGGAAGACCTAAGCATGTTATGGTGAGTACATCAGTAGCCTGGAAAGTATGTGTATACGTATATCAATGCTGTTTGAACCATGAGAATATATAGAATTATTGTACTGTATGAACACAATTATAGTTTCTACTTAATATTTCATGCTCATCAATTACACTTGTCATATCAGTTTAATCTCAGTGTATGAAAGCTAAGCAGTGTATTAGTATTTGCTACATGAATTCTTTTCTAAATAAGCAGTTGCTTAGCATTCATGAAGTTTAAAGCTCTGTGTATCTACAATAACAGTATTCCCTTCTTATAAAACCAGATAAAAACCAACACAAAATAGCATTGCTGGTAATTAAACCTGTTCAGGTGCTCTGAGAAGCAGGATCTATGGTGGAGTTGGACAGCCAATAGATTCACTGGGAGACAAGCCTCTAAAGGATATGGGCACGGGAGCAGGTGCAGGTGGGAAGAGACTCCTACTGGTGTGGAGGACTGATAGTTGTGAAGGGAGAGAGGGAAGGAAGCAGGGTTGGATGGAAAGAGGCTCAGACTGAATAAGCTCTGAAAGAGTCTTGGCCAGACCATCGGGGTGCCCCAAAGCAAAGGCTGCCCAGGGTTCCCCACTGGGCAGGAACGGCACCTCCCAGTCATTGGCTGGGAGCAGCTTGAGGAGAGTGTGACCTTGACCAGGGTCCGAGGTGGATCCTGAGGGTCCAGGAGCTGGAGGCCATGAGGTGACTACGCTCCTCACGGCAGGTTCTCTTTCCAGGGAGGCCCGAGAAGCCCACTCCCATGGCTGCCGCAGTCATGCAATGTTCTAAACAATCTCACTAAACATCGATCTTTAAAATTGACTTTCTAAATATTTATTCATGTAAATATTATTACTGATAATTGCAGATTGTTAAAAATACACTGGAGTCAGGTGAAATTTGGAATAACCAACATGAAATTGCATTTTCTCTGTAAAACTAGGGGCTAATCTTATTTTGTTTGAAGATTTACAATATGTGAAAATATTAGATTGTTTAAACTTTTGACAAATTAGGCTGAACGTTTTTTCCTGTGTTTTTCTATTTAGTCTTTTGTGAGCTTCTGTTCTTGTTGCCAATTTTTCTTGCAAGATGCCAGCATTGTTCATATTGATCGGAAAGAGTTCTTTTTATGAGTTTCAACCTTTGTGTTTGTTCTCTCTTTCTCTTTAGTATGTCCTTTGCCTTTTCATTTTATTTGCAATATTTGTTTAATGTATAGAAGTTTAAAGTTTTTTTGTTTTTTGTTTTTTTGTTTTTGATGTGTGTGGTTAGATCTTTCTCTCTTTTCCTTTGTGACTTGGATCCTCCATCCCTGGATGAAAAACAACTGGTTAAGTACTTGGAATAAAATCAAGTTGGAGTCTCAAAATTAAACCACATGTCAAAATTAATTCCAGCTGGAATAAAGAATTAACTGTGAAAGGAGCCATACAATTCTGTTTGCTGTAAAAGGGATTTGTTGGTCCCCATCACTGTGTAGTTTGTTGCTGCTTAAGGTAATCCTTACATCTCATGGTGGGAGGACGATTTGAAGTGTGCAGGTCCTTCTTTGACTAGGTCCCAGTGCCTGACCTGAGGGTCTGCCAGGCATAAGAGCATCTCCATCTCCTGTTGTGTGATCCTGGGTTTGTGCTGAACGAAATTGTTTCTGGAACCTTTGAAGCAGTCTCTAACCCTTCTTTTGCTAGAAAAGGTAGACAAACCTTTGTGATTTCCAAAATATAACCCTCTTGAGGTTATCTTTGACTCCCCCTCCCCCTTTTTACATCTTGGACACCGCACAGCCCCTAGGCATGTTCCGTTACGAGGCAGTGCACTGAAGCCTCAGTCCCGTAAGAACCCTGTTAAATACAAAGACGGTTCTTCCCGGAGTTCTGGCTTGATGCAGACTTCTCAGGTTTGATTCCCCACCTTTGCCTGCAAGGGCTGCAATTGTGGCTGCATCCAAGGAGCCGGCCTCTGTCTCCTTGCTTTTACTGCCCTCTAGCACCAGGCCTGGGCTTCACCTAACAGCTCACTGTGAGATAAGCAATCATCATGCTTGTTGTGGTTAGCCCCATGTCTGTCTGAACTATTGCCTAAGGGATTTTTAGAATACCTAGTCTTCCATACTGCTTGAAGTGGGAGTGCTTACCCAGGTCCTTTCAGATGATTGTAAAACTGTTATCCTGGGGATGATGCTTTTAGGATCAGCAAATAAAAGGATCTCCAGCTGCCTAGATCCATCATACACATATTTGTAATAAGTGATAAATACTGTTTCTTTTTCTTGTAACAATTTTTCCTGGCACACTCATGTAGATCCTGTTTAGTTTCAAAAACGATTCAGGGTTATTTGGATGAATTTATATTTTTCCCTTTTGAGATACATGAAATGAAACCCAACTTCTGATTCTTTGAGCTTCTTTAGTAGAGCTAGTTTAAGTTCTCGACAAGTTAATATTTGTTAGAAATTCGGTTCTGCTTTCTATTAAATATGCAAACAACAAATATTTGTATTCTTTCTCTTCTGCATAGTGATTATGCTGAATTATAGTATCAGGCTATATAACAAGTGATATGTATCAACATGAGCACAAAAGCTGTGATGACAATTGGCTTGATAGATTTTGTGTTTGTGTTGTACGTGTGTGTCACAAGTACTAGATCACTGCGTTAGTACTGTGGCCACGTTGTTCTTGAGCCCTTTGAGCACTGACAGGAAAGGCTGGGGAAAGAGGCTGATTGGTGTCTATGTAACAGGTCATCCTGTCCACTTGATTATTAAAATCTTTCTCTGCTGAGATAACCCTTTGATGAGCATTCATGTGGACACAAATATCTTTTAAGTTTTTAGGCACATAGCTCTTCCCTCCTCCTTACCAGTTTTCTCATCATATTCCTTCCAAGTTCCTGACCATCCAGTCAGACCATTGGCTACAGCCCATGAAGCAGTATGGACTCGTATCTCTGGCCGTTTCTCCTTCCAAGCAAAAGGAACAACTAGAGGCACTACTTGCGATTCTGTCCACTGGCAGGATTTCCCTTCACCACTTAGGTGTCCCAGAAAGGGGCTGTAGGGCTGCAGTCGTCCACTCTTGTGTGGTGCCCGCATATCATGTAGAACTGTCTGTGAAAGAGCCTTGGGTTTTCTCTTTCCCAGTCAGAGGATTGAATGGAATGGCCCATGAGGTCACAGGTGTGGGCTGGGAGAGAGGAGGTGACAAAGCAGGAGTGGGGTGGGGGCCGTGGGTATTTGGGACATTTCAAGGCTGGTTTGATCCTGTATATACCACTTCCATTTGATGATGGGCGCTGCTGTGCATGCCCTACTTTATGGTGTGGAGGCTCAGACAACACCCAGTTCATGACGGGAAGCTCAGATCCCATGGGAACTTGGTGGCCCATGGTCAAATGTCTGGTGTCTGTTAAGACCCAGCAGCAACCAAGAGCTGTTTCTCAAGAGGAGAGTAGTTATCTAGATGATGGCAGAGCTTTGCTCCAACATCCTGAGGATCTGTGCTGTGAGTCACCTGTAGGGGACCTTCCAAAGGCTGCCAATAGTCTCTGTATTTGCCACTTACACTTCAGGCAGCCTTGGATCTGCTGGGTCACGTGGCCCAAGTGACAGGGCAGCTTGCACAGCAGTCTGGACCTGTTGCAGAGCCCTCTCTTGTCTGGACCCCACTCAAAACTAGCAGCTTTTTGAGTCACTTGGTGAATGGAGTAGCACAGCCAAATGAGGAATATGCTGCCTCCAAAATTCAAAGGGGTCTGCTAGGCATTGTGACTCTTTTTCAGTTGCAGGAGGGGCAGATTCAACAACTAATCCTTTACTTTAGAGGAGATGTCTTGACATTCCCCACGCTCCTGGACTCCTAGAAATTTCACTGAAGAGGAGGACTCCTGAATTTTTGTTTGGTGTCTGTTCCATGCTCTAACACACAAGTGTCTTACCATTAAGTCTAGAGTAGTTGCTAGTACCAGGAGCTTTCTATGGAATATTTAGAACAGTGCCCAGGCATAGTAAGTACAGAATAACTGTTATTTTGTCATCATTACCAGTGATTGGTGAAGAAAGCTTGATGAGAGTATGTTTCATTCAAAGAAGCACAGTCTGAGCAGGAATTCCAATCTACCTAGAACTATCTCCAGTATTTAAGAGAATCCATGTACAGAGTCCAAGACAAATGTCAATGAGGATCCTAGTCCCCTCCCTATTCTTTGGCACCCCATAACTTTGGGAGACTGGAACTTTCCTACACTAAAAGAACTTTTGCTTTAATCTGTGCTATTCTCCCCTCCTCACTGTCTTTCTCTTTGGATTCCCAGCAACCTCCGTACTGTTCCCCCAGGATGACCTCCTCCCAATAGGTCATGCTTCTTCTGTCTTCAGCTTATGAGGAATATAGATATTCTCTAACCATTTTCTTCTGGAATATCCATTTGCATTGATTTTGCAGTTTCTGTGCTCAGAGAAGATAAAAGGGAAAGCCAAGCTTGTCATGCTCTTGTGTTTGCGGGGGCTGGGAGGAGAGACTGGGACACTAGCTTGGTAATGATTTTTGTATAGTTACAAATGCCATAAAGAGGCTAATAAAAATATAACAGTGATGATCACAAAAGCAAAGACAAATTGCTGTAAGGAGAATATTCAATATTGCCATTTGTTTAATACAAGTTAAAGTCTGAAAATTCCACTTATTATTATTATTTTAACAATATAAAAATCCTTGTTTATACACATTTTCATCTTTTTACTTGTGGATTAAAGGTGTGAGAAGAAATAAAGTTAATTTTAAAAAAGATTTTATTTATGCATGTTTTTTACTTTTTTATTACCTGTGGAATGGAGATAGGGAATAAATAAGATGAATTTAGAAGAAGGTAATTCAATTTAAAAACATGAATAGTGACACTTAAATAATGATATTAATGACTTTTTTTCCAGTTTTTGAGATGTTTAAATGACAAATTATATCATGCATATATGTGCAAAATCCCATCCCCTTCTCCAACCAGGGTGTGCCAGGACAGGGGGAAATAGAAAGGCAGAGGTGTCATTTTTTATTTTTATTTTATTTTTATTTTTAGAGATGCCATTTTTTAAACCTACTTTTTATTTTTGATGTTACTTCACCAAAACTGGTGTATCAGTGGGAGTGTCTCATGCATGAGTGCAGTGATGAGGACATATAAACATGATTCCTTCCTCGAGGAGTTTAGGTCCAGTGAGGAGCTATTGCATATTGCATATTGAGCAGCCAGTCACATGGGTGGAAGTTAAATTTATGTTTCAATGAGCACTACAGGGAATGTTCTATGGCAATACCTGAGGATGGCGAGGACAGGCAAGTCTTGCCTGGGAAAGTGCTGTTTATGGAGCTGAAATCCACAGGGTGGGCAGAAATGTATTAGGCAGAAGAGTTGGAAAGCCTGGCTGAGCTGGAAGGAACAGGACAGAGGAGAGGCCTCTGGGGCCAGAGAGAGAGAGCTGAGGGCCGTGTAAGGACTTCTGACCTTGTTATATAAAGCCACCAAAATGTTTTAAGCAAAGGGTCCTTTGGAGGGAGGAGGCAAGACTGAGGGCAGGGAGAGAAGTTGGCAGGAGTTTCCTGAAACTGCATCTTGTTAAGAACAAAATGTAGTTTGAAGTTCAGCAGGGAAAATCCAGATCTGTTCCAAAATAGATTTCCAAAACAACAAGAGCCCCTAAAGATATGAAGTTTTAATAATTTGTAGCTGAAATTTTTATTGAGACTATCGTCGATGTACTTGTCGTGAGGAATAATACAGGGAGATCTATGTGGCATTTACTCAGTTTCCCCCAATGGTAACGTTTTGCAAAACTGTAATATAATATCACAACCAGGATATTGACATTGAGAGCATCCGTTTATTTAGATTTCTTTCATTGTACTTGTGTTCACTGTGTGTATGTTTAGTCCATTGGGAATTTGTCACGTGTTCCACATGTGTAGGTTTGCATATCCACCACCACAGCCAAAAAATTTTGGATGAAAGAAAAGTTAACCCTCTAATTTGGAATAGTTGATAACCAATTATATGTGAAGTGGTCAAAGAGAAACTATAGCCAATTTATTTGACTTCTTTTCATTAGCCAGTATTGCCCTTTACTTTTGAAATCTGGTCGTTTCCCAGTGTCTTTTGAGAGGCCGCAGCATGGGCCCCATGGCGTGGCTGCAGGATGGCCAAGTGGAGATGCATCCTCTGGAGCTGCACCGCCTGGGCTCAGGTCCCAGCCCTGTCCCCTGTGCTCTGTGTGGCTTCAGGCAGGCTACTTGGCCTCTCTCTGACTCAGTTTCCTCATTCGTAAAACGGAGGTGACAACAGGGCCTACTTCCAAGGTTATTCTGAGGATTAAATAGCACATTGTGTAAGTTACTATCATCTGTCAGTGAAAATTCCAGAAGCACATTCTGGCACTTAGCTTCACTCTGTGCAAAGCAAGACATTCTCTTGATAGAAGGTCTGTGGTAACTGTTGTATGTGTTTAAGCTTTGGTGTGAATCTGAGTGTGTAGCTCTACATTCGTCTCCCAGGGATGTATTGGCCCTGATAAAATATTTCAGTTTCAGAGCTGTGATGAAAGCTTTAAAGATAAACTCTTTAACTTTTGAATGTAAGCTATTATGGATTAGACTTTTAGATCATTTCTATTTCCTGAGAAATCTTAGTGATTTATTAAGAGCTGATACCACCTGTCTGATATAGGAGAGTTAGACTGATTTTTGGAAAAAAGGTGGTGTTCTTCCTGGCAGGAAAATGGAGATGAGATTGTAGAAACAATTATTTAAGAAATATTTGTATCCTCTAGAATTTAGTAAAGAATCTCTTTTCCTGATTTTACCGAGAGATTTTGAGTCCTCTTTGAGGGAGATGATGCTTTTTTTTTTTTTTTTCATTTAGGATTCTATGGTCAGGTTTTTTGTTCTCCTTGTGGGACATGGACAGGTTCAGACAGAAGGGCAGGTGGCCTGTGCTTTTGTTGTAGGAGGAGGTATGCTTACAACAACCAGCTTTTTGAGGCCATCCTAGGGCATCCAGGGAGGAACATGAAGAATGAATTATATGTATTAAAAAATACAACCTGTTTTCCTTTCTTACTTGTGAAAGTGACATGGGACATTGCCTCCTATCCCAAATACCCTGGAGAAATGTAGTTCCTGTTTTCATGGGGTAGATTTTCTCAGGCAAGAAGACAAGAGAGATTCACGCATTCATTCAGCAGATATTTATTTATTGAAGCACCGCTAGGTTCCAGACTCTATTCTAAGCCCTGGAGATAACAATGGGCCCAAGTCCCCTCCTTCAGGGAGCCATTCTACTGGGTGAGAAAGATAATAAAGAACCAAGTAATGAGTGATATGTAGTGACAAACGCTGAGAGCAGAGTTAAAGCAGGATGAGAAGGCGGAGAGACAGGTGTTGCCCTTTCAGATGAGGTGGTCAGGGGAGGCCTCTCTGAGGAGGTGACACTGACCAGAGAAGGGAAGAGCCAGTTGCCGTGGCCGTCTCTGTGGGACCAGTCATCCCGGCAGAAGAGACCTCAAGTGCAAAGACCCCGAGGTAGGAGAGTGCTTGCTGTGTCTGTGGCAGGATTAGGAGCTGAATGAGGATTGAAAAGTAAGCGTGGATGAGTTTGGAGAGATGGTCAAGGGCCAGCTGAGGGAAGGCTTCATAGGCCATGGGAAGGAGTTTACATTTTACCCTGAGTGTAAACCACAGTGAGTGGAGGCTTTTGAGACCAGCAAAGTAATATGATCTGATTTATCTTTTAAAAGGATCCCCAGGCATTGTGTGGACGATGCTCTGGTGGTGGTGGTAGTGGTGATAAGGCAAGATCCCCAGCACAGAGAGCTCTTAGGAGGCTGTTGCAATAATGCAGGCGAGAGATGGTGGTGGCTCAGCCATGTGGAGAGAATTCAGATTCAGAATCTATGCTGATTGTAGGGAAGACAAGATTTGCTGATGGATTGGATGTGGGCAGTGCCAGGAAAGCACTCTCTAAGGATTTTGGCCTGAGTAATTGGGTGAATAAAGGTGCAGGTGCTAAATTATGGGACCTGGGAGTAGTAGGTTTAGGGGAAGAAGTAAGGAGTTGACTCGGGTGCATGTCAAGTTTGAGATACCTACAAAACATCAAAGTGAGATGACAACAAGGCACTTGGAACACCTTTCTGAGG
Organism: Aethalodelphis obliquidens; assembly: GCF_003676395.1. Lineage (NCBI taxonomy): Eukaryota > Metazoa > Chordata > Mammalia > Artiodactyla > Delphinidae > Aethalodelphis > Aethalodelphis obliquidens. Next base: position 32,686,346 of record NW_020837961.1, on the reverse strand, counting down.
TTCAGAGATTGGAGCCGGAGATGTGCATTTGAGGGTCATCAAAACTATTAGTCTAGACACATCATCAGTGTATTGAATGTGGTAGAGGAGAACTGTGTGCTCTAAGCCCTGGGATAGCCTATCCAGAGAAGGAGAAGTAAGCAAGGAGCCTGAGAAGGAAGAGCTGGAGAGGGAGGATGGAAACCAGGAGAGTGCTGTGTCCTGGAAGCAAGCAGAATGAAATGTTTCAAGAAGGAAGAAGTGATAAATGTTGTCAAATGGGACCTGGATAAAGATGAAGGCTAAGCATTGGCCACAAGCAGTGAGCAGCTCATTGGTGATCTTGATGAGCAGTTTTAATGGAGTAGAATATAAAGAGAAGAGATGACTAACTACATACAACTCATCCAGGGAATTTTGCTGTGCTGCAGAACAGGGGGGATGGTGGGGTAGGTGCACGGGAATGTGGTTTCACTGGAGATATTGATTGATTGATTGATTGAGAACTAACAGCGTGTTTGTACGCTGAAGGAATTATCTGGATAAAAGGGGCAATCAGTGATGCCTGTTGCGTGGGGTAGTTGGAGCAGAGTCCTGAAGTAGGGGAGGGAGGTTGGGACCCAGAACTCAGCAGGAAATGCATAGAAGTGTGGGCATGTGTGCAGAGGGGTTGGGGGTTTGGAGTGGAAGGATAGAGAAGTTCTTATTTTCTCAGAGAAATAAGGGAAATAAGAATGAAGGTCATTAGCAGGGTGCCGGTCGTGGAGGGGATGAGGCCATTTAAAGAGAGTAGATCTCCAGTGGGTCTCCTCGAATGGGAATGTCCACGTGGCAGACAGATGTTGGATGCTAGGCAGCTCTGATGCCACTAAGGTGGTAGTAATACATTTTAAAGGAGGTGAACCAGTGTAATTGTGATTGTTTTTAGCCATTTTGTTCTATAGAGACATCTATAATAGGTGGAATTGGATTTAACCAACTTTGGAGCAATGAAATTAAGGGATTGGGCAAACAAGGTGTTTTTAACAGTGGGCCATGGAATCTAAGTGCTGTGAGGAGGGAAGTGAGGGTGCAGGGAGGAGGTGGTGGCTGTTGGAGGTGGTTGGAGTGGATATACTGGAGTGGGTGGGCTGGAGGGAGGGGGGTGGTGGTCAGGACAGGGGTAGTTGAAGCTGAGATGTTTGTAGGCGGTGTGGTCATCAGCAGTCACAGTGACAGGATGACCAGAGACCTGAATACTGAGGAGCGCTGGAAGACAGCATCTTTGGATGTGAGGAGGGTGTGGACTCTGGCATCTGGGTTTTGGATGAGTCATTTATGTGAAATTTCCAAACTCAATTAGACTAGTGATCAAGAGAAAGAACCATAGCAAAAGGTTCTAGAAATAAGGGGGGAGTATTTCTGGATATAGTGGATAACTGTAATAAGCTTGTGTAATAAGCTTGCATATCTGGAGACATGGCCTCAAAAGGACCTCAGGTTTTAAGAGGGAGGAAGGATAAACAGCCTGGGAGCAGCAGAGAGGATATGTGTCTCACCCCCAGCCCGCTGGCACTAGGACTGTGGGAGAAAAACAGCTGTCACTCAAGAGGGTGGGAGGATAGAGAAGTGCTTATTTTCTCAGAGAAATAAGGGGAATAAGAATGAGGCCTAGGTAAGCCTGCATGTCCTGGTGTGAAAGGCATACAGTTTTCACCAGAGTGAAGGGAACATTCAGAGAAGAGGGTGAGAGCACAAGGGGATTTTAGGTTTGGGGGATCCAGGAAGGGCATGTCTGAGTCAGTTAGGGGATGCTCAGAGCCCTGTGGGGGAAGGGAGTCTAGGAGTTGAAGCTCTGCCTTCTTATGGGGACTGAGGTCAGCATGGGAAGCATGATAATGAGATCTTCCTGAAGGTCGCTTAGAGGATACAGATGATCAGATAATTCTAGCATCCTCCATGGGACCCGCCATTTATGCTGTGTCACAGGGCACCATGAGGTAGAAGGATAAATAGTGGTCTCAACCAGAACACATAGAATTCTGTGTACCTGCCCCCCAAATTCTGTTACTGGCAATAATGAGTCTGAGATCACCCAGATGAAGAGAATATAAAAATGTTTGGAGTATTGAGTGAGTATGCTGTATTTGATGGAGAAGTAAGGACTCCACCTGTCTGGATTAGCAGTAAGTAAAATTTGCTCACCCATTAGCCCAATGGTTATTAATCATCAGGTGTGGAGAATGAGGAGCAAGACTCCTTCCCTCCCAATAATATAACTCATGAGATTGTCACCCAGACACAACCCGCTGTGACCCTTACTTATGTCTTGTCCTCTCCCCAACTCTTAAAACAAGAACTTGTTGGCCATACAAGGGTATTTATGTTTGTTAGTAAATAAAGAACTGTTTTTTATAAGGTAAAAATGCTTTATAAATAAACAGTGAGACTCTCAAGTAGAAAACAACGGCCTGATAAAGAATAACATAATTCTTTCAGTACAAATTTAAAAATTTGTAAGCATATCAAGTTGTGTTAACTCTGATAAGTGTAGTTATAGTTTTTTTTTTTAATTTGGAAAAGGGGTGTTCTGCTACAAAGGACCTTAAAAGTGAAAGTAAGAAAGAACTTCTCTGAAAATCTTTTACGCATGTGATACTATTTGCTAGCAAATACAGAGAGCTTTACCATTTTTTCAGTTTTATTTTATGACATATATTTAGTACTTTGTGTGGTTTTAAAAATGAACTTTAGGGACTTCCCTGGTGGTGCAGTGTTTAGGAATACTCCTGCGAATGCAGGGGACATGGGTTCAATCCCTGGTCTGGGAAGCTCCCACATGCTGTGGAGTAACTAAGCCCAAGCCCGTGTGCTACAACTACTGAAGCCTTCGTGCCTAGAGCCTGTGCTCTACAACAAGAGAAGCCACAGCGATGAGAAGCCCACACACCGCAACGAAGAGTAGCCCCCACTCGCCACAACTAGAGAAAACCCGTGCACAGCAACGAAGACCCTACACAGCCAAAAATAAATAAATAAAAATTTTTAAAAATGAACTTTATATGTATTAAGTAACCTGGGAAAAATACAGAAAAATGTTCATCAATTCATGAACTATTATAATCTGCTTCTAAGACAGCTGATTCAGAGTCTTATCTTTTGGGGTCTCAGAACATCAACAGGTTACTACTACTGTTAATGCAGAAATCTTCTGAACATACCATGTTACATATTGAAGAACTCTTGGCTAAAGTTCTAAACTATGATCAAACCAATTTCCATCCAGCTTTTAAGTCATCGATGTTTCCCATTCTATTTTAGCACATGATTCCAACAAAGACAGCATTTTTTCTTTTAAAAGCACCCAAATATCAAACGACTGTCAGTGCTGCAATGCCTCTTCATTTTTGCTCTTGCCAGCGAGAGTGTGAGTCATTTTTCTAAAATGCTGGAAAAGTTCAAAGAGACTTCATAGTAACTTTCAAACTGGTGATATATATGTGTGTGCCTTTTGCCCATTATAACTCCAGGCATCCCATGTTTTTTTGCTAATGACATATGGAGTCATAAACATGTGAAAGACATTATTTGGTGAAAGAGAGAAAGTCTGAATTATGTGGCAAGAACAGGGTTCAATTGTGATTTTTTTTAAATGTCTCTATTTTTTCTTTATACTGTGTTCTTTGGTTTTACAACTTCTTGGTCTGTAGGAATAAGGAGGATAAAACCTAACTGTTTGTGGGCAACTAATGGAATGATTTGTGATTTCTGTGTCTCAGAATACAAATATGTTTAAACATTCACAGAATTTCATCTAGTCTCTAAATCTTTAACTGGGGTGATAATTGGTTTTGCCCAAAAAGGCAAAAATTGATTTGGGGGGAGTAAAAAAAAATGACAATTCTTTTGGCCTTCCAAAGGGTCACTGTACATAAATAGAGATACAGAATATCTGTATATTTCATGAAGAGAAGGATTAGAAAAAATTGCAGGAAAAAAAAAAAAAGAGCTTCTTAGAGGGACGATACTTTAAAAAAGGGTTGAGGTGAAAGACTTCCACTCAGAAAACTGTAAAACACTGATGAAAGAAATCAAAGATGACATAATAAACAGATGGAGAAATATACCATGTTCTTGGATTGGAAGAATCAATATTGTGAAAATGACTATACTATCCAAAGTAATCTACAGATTTAATGCAATGCCTATCAAACTACCAATGTCATTCTTCACAGAATTAGAACAGAAATTTTTACAATTCGTATGGAAACACAAAAGACCCCGAATAGCCAAAGCAATCTTGATAAAGAAAAACAGAGCTGGAGGAATCAGGCTCCCTGACTTCAAACTATACTATAAAGCTACAGTAATCAAGACAGTATGGTACTGACACAAAAACAGAAATATAGATCAATGGTACAGGATAGAAAGCCCAGAGATAAACCCACGCACACATGGTCATGTAATTTATGACAAAGGAGGCAAGAACATACAATGGAGAAAAGACAACCTCTTCAATAAATAGTGCTGGGAAAACTGGACAGCTACATGTAAAAGCATGAAATTAGAACTCTCCCTAACACCATACGCAAAAATAAACTCAAAATGGATTAAAGACCTAAATGTAAGCCCGGACACTGTAAAACTCTTAGAGGAAAACAGGAAAAACACTCTTTGACATAAACCACAGCAAGATCTTTTTTGACCCACCTCCTAGAGTAGGGAAAATAAAGACAAAAATAAACAAATGGGACCTAATGAAACTTAAAAGCTTTTGCACAGCAAAGGAAACCATAAACAAGACAAAAAGACAACCCTCAGAATGGGAGAAAATATTTGCAAATGAAACAACAGACAAAGGATTAATCTACAAAAGATACAAACAACTCATGGAGCTCAATATCAAAAAAAACAAACAATTCAGTTAAAAAATGGGCAGAAGATCTAAATAGGCATTTCACCAAAGAAGACATACAGATGGCCAAGAGGGCCATGAAAAGATGGTCAACATCACTAATTATTAGAGAAATGCAAATCAAAACTACAATGAGGTATCACCTCACACTGGTTAAAATGGCCATTATCAAAAAATCTACAGGGCTTCCTTGGTGGCGCAGTGGTTGAGAGTCCACCTGCCGATGCAGGGGACACGGGTTCGTGCCCCGGTCCGGGAAGATCCCACATGCCACAGAGTGGCTGGGCCTGTGAGCCATGGCCGCTCAGCCTGCACGTCTGGAGCCTGTGCTCCACAATGGGAGAGGCCACAGCAGTGAGAGGCCCGCGCACCGCAAAAAAAAAAAAAAAAAAAAAAAAAAATCTACAAACAATAAATGCTGGAAAGGGTATGGTGAAAAAGGAACCCTCCTGCACTGTTGGTGGGAGTGTAAATTGTTACAGCCACTATGGAGAACAGTATGGAGGTTCCTTAAAAAACTGAAAATAGGACTCCCATATGACCCAGCAATCCCACTACTGGGCATATACCCTGAGGAAACCATAATTCAAAAAGACACATGTACCCCAATGTTCATTGCAGCACTATTTACAGTAGTCAGGACATGGAACCAAACTAAGTGTCCATTGACAGATGAATGGATAAAGAAGATGTGGCACATATATACAATGAAATATTACTCAGCCATAAAAAGAAATGAAATTGAGTTATTTGTAGTGAGGTGGATGGACCTAGAGTCTGTCAAACAGAGTGAAATAAGTCAGAAAGAGAAACACAAATACCATATGCTAACACATATATATGGAATTTAAAAAAATGGTACAGGTGAACCTAGTGGCAGGGCAGGAATAAAGACGTAGAGATAGAGAATGGACTTGAGGACACGGCAGGAGGGAAGGGGAAACTGGGGTGAAGTGAGAGTAGCATCGATACATATACACTACTGAATGTAAAATAGTTAGCTAGTGGGAAGCAGCAGCATAGCTCTGGGGGATCAGCTTGGAGCTTTGAGATGACCTAGAGAGGTGGGATAGGGAGGGTGGGACCTAGAGAGGTGGGGTAGGGAGGGTGGGAGGGAGGCTCAAGAGGGAAGGGATATGGGGATATATGTATGTATACAGCTGATTCACTTTGTTGTAACAGAAACTAACAGTATTGTGAAGCAATTATACTCCAGTGAAGGTCTATTAAGAAAAAAAAAAAGGTTGAGAAACACTGATTTAGTCTTTGGAGATAGAAGCTCAGTACCAAGATAAAATGAGGACCACGGACATGATAATATAGGTAGATTTTGAAAATAAATTCCAATTGCATATTTTCCAAGTATAATTTCGTTTGTTTGCTAACCATCTATCTTACACTGAGTTTTCAGTACATCAGCCTGTTAGAAAGTCACACTGGCTAGTTATATGCCAGGGTTCTGAGCAGAGTGTTGTCTGGCTCAGCTTTGTTTTACCCTAGTCCTTTCCTCCAGCAGCTGACTGTCTTTGGGGGGAAATGAGATAAGGAAAGTAAAGCACTTGGCATGAACACTCTAAGTGCAAGCATAGACAGCTGTGGGATCACAAAGGAAGAAATAGTTAACTTTGCCGGAAGGTAGTTAGGAAACAATTGATTAAAGAGATTACTTTAGACCAAGGAGTTTATGAACTTGGATGGGAAACAATTATGTCTTTATTTTTCAATTAACTCCATCTGAAATTTACTGTTTCCTTCCACTATGATGTGGCAAACCACAGTAGAATTAGCAGTATCTGGACTTTTTCACCAAAAGATGTAGATATTTTCATAGCACATTATAGTTGTTGCCACTATCTTGAAATATTGTTTATGGTCATAACTACTTTGAAATTACAGTAGTTATTAGACCCACCTCTAGGTTTTGTTATTTAACATGTTAATAAAGTACCTTATTTTGTAAATCTCATATTTAACTGTATAAAAATTGAAAACTTCTATTTAACAAGGGCACCACAAAATTAAAAGGAAAATATATAACACAAGAGATGCATATTCATGACAAAAATAGAGCTCCTACAGAAGATTCATGGGATTAAGGAGAAGATTCATGGCTTATCAAAGAAGTGTTATGATAAGACAGGTTCTAGAAGAAGATATTGATATAGCCAATTCAAATATAAAAATATCTCTCAGGTCCTCAGGGAAATATGAATTTAAAAAACAATTATTTAACAATACTTTGGCAAGTTGCCAAAAACTAAGGGTGAAGGTGTAAAGTATAATAGGTGTAGGAAAATGAACGCTTTCATAATGTTGGTGCAAAGTGGTAAATCCTTTTTTCAGGACAATTTGATAGTAGCTTTCAGTTTTTTAAAATGCGTTTATTACTGTGGACCCAGAAATGTCATCTTCAGAAATTTCTCCTATAAAAATACTGGCATATATGCACATAAATATATGTACAAGAATGTTTGGCAAAGAAGTGTTTTCATTGTGAAAAACTAGAAGTGACTTAAAGGTCCATTAGTGGGGAAATTAACTGACTGCATTGTCAAATTCATATAATGATGTATCAATAATATGCAACTCTGGATAGGTATAGCTATATCTACTGACATGGAAACTCTTCTAAGACATATTGCTGTAGGAAAAGTCACAGGGAAAATATGTAGTATAATCTTGTTTATTTAGAACATAAAAAAACCAAAAACTCAACAAAGTCGAGAGCATGGAAAATTGTCTTGATGCATACAAGCCCAAGTCTTCATAGATATTTCTGCTGATGGGAGGAGTCAGGGTTGGCAGGATGAATGATGAAGGAGTTTGATGTTACTCTTCTGTGACGTTGACCTTTTTATTCATGTACTACTGCATAATTAACTAAAAGGAAGAAAATTCTAGAAAATTACTACATTTACAATGACAACAAACATATAGATGACTTAGGAATAAACCCACCAGGAACTGTGCAGGACTTGTGGAAAGAGAGCTATTAAATTTTATTGAGATACATAAAAGAAAGCCCAAATAAATGGAGAGATGTACCGTGTTCTTGACTTGGATGATTCAATATATGTGTATAGATTTTAGCGTAAATCTAGTCAAAACCCATGGGAAATTAAACTTGACAAAATGATCCTAAAGTTCTTCTGCAAGAATACGAATCATAGGCAAGAATAGCTTAGGAAATCTTGAAAAGAATAATGAACATGTGCCTGGGCAGCCAGATATTAAAGAGAATTCTAAAATTTAAATGATGGAAATAATGAGTACTTGGCCCATGATTAGACAAGAGGACCCATTTAATGGAATGGAAAGCCAGAAATTAGTTGGCTGTCTGCTACAATCTCTTGGGCATTGATTGGCATTTATCTACTGGAGACTCACAGTTAGCCTGCCGAGCCGTTTATGATTACCCACAATGGGCCATAGCCAGCCTTGACTGGTATCTGCCCTTCCTACCACAATTTGTACCGATTCAGTGTTTGGTACTCTATTACATATGGCAGGCAAAGGATGACCATTTCATTGGGTTTACCTGCCAAGGTGATTTTAGGGGCAAATGTCTTGTTACTGTAGTCTCCTTGAGGAGGGTGCTGTGGGTGCCTGCCTGGGCACATATTGGTGTAGAGAGGGACTGAGGAGGGTTATTTTTGAAATAAAATTTGAACCTCTGCTGTATAACATTTAAGATAAAGGATTTGGGGGTTTTCATTTATTTTTTTATTTTTTATTGAAGTATAGTTGATTTATAATATTATATTAGCTTCAGGTGTACAACATAGTCATTCAATATTATTATAGGTTATACTCCATTTAAAGTTATTACAGAGTAGTTTGTGTCTCTTAATTGCATTCCACTACCTCATCCCTCCTCCCTTCCCTCTCTCCACAGGTAGCCACTAGTTTGCTCTCTTCATCTGTGAGCCTACGTCTTTTCTGTTATATACATTCATTTGTTTTCTTTTTTAGATTCCACGTGTAAGTGATAACACAGAGTACTTGTCTTTCTCTATCTGACTTATTTCACTAAGGATAATACTCTCTAGTTCCATCCACATTGTTTCAAATAACAGAATTTCATTATTTTTTAAGGCTGAGTAGTATTCCGTTGTGTGTGTATATATATATATATATATATATATATACCATGTCTTTATTCACTTATCTGTTGATGGACACTTGGGTTGCTTCCATATCTTGGCTATTTAAATAACGCTGCAATGAACATTGAGGTGCATATATCTTTTCAAATTAGTGTTCTAATTTTCTTCAGGTAAATACCCAGAAGTGGAATTGCTGGATCATAAGGTAGTTCTATTTCCAGTTTTTTGAGGAAACCTCATATTGTTTTCTGTAGTGGCTGCACCAATTGACATTCCCACCAACAGTGTTTGAGGGTTTCTCTTTTTCTACATCCTCGTCAACACTTGTTATTTGTTGTCTTTTTGATGATAGCCTTTCTGACAGATGTGAGGTGATAGCTCATTGTGGTTTTTATTTTCATTTCCCTGATGATTAGTGATGTTGAGCATCTTTTCACGTGGCTGTTGGCCACCTGTGTCTCTTCTTTGGAGAAATGTCTATTCAGGTCCTCTGTCCATTTCTTTAATCAGATTGTTTGTTTTTTGCTATTTACTTGTATGAGTTCTTTACATATTTTGGATATTAACCCCTTATTAGACATATCATTTGCAAATATCCTCTCCCATTCAGTAGGTTGCTTTTTTGTTCTGTTGATGGCTTCCTTTGCTGTGCAAAGTCTTCTTAGTTTGATGTAGTGCCTTTTGTTTATTTTTGCTTTTGTTTCCCTTACCTGAGGAGACAGCTTCAAAAACATATTGCTAAGACAAATGTCAAAGAGCATACTGCCTATGTTTCCTTCTAAAAGTTTTATGGTTTCAGGTTTTACATTTAAGTCATAAATGCATTTAGAGTTCACTTTTGCACGTGATATTAGAAAATGGTCTAGTATCATTCTTTTACTTGTAGCTGTCCAGTTTTCCTAATGCCATTTAAAGAGACTGTCTTTTCCCCATTACCTATTCTCTTATAAATACACCAGTCATTGGATTTAGGGCCCACCTAATTCAACACGACCTCATCGTAACTTGGTTACATCTGCAAAAACCCTATTTCCAATAAGGTCTTATTCACAGGTATCAGAGGTTGGGACTTGAACATATCTTTTGGGGAGACACATTCAAACCACTATAGGAAGGAATCAGTTACTGGAGCCAGGGGAGAGAGAGAGAGAGATGGGGGTGGATAGCTCTGTAGAGGCCTCCCTTCAGAAGCTGATGACCCTATGAAGATGGAGCCAGGGAATAGATGCCCCGCTCTCACTTTCTCCCTCTCATCTCCTACTCTGCCTCCTATTGGCTAAGCTCACTGGGAGTCCAGAGAGCAAGGGAGCCTCAGGATGTGATCCGTACAACGAGAGACTTGAAAGCACAGAGCAAGGTGGACAAATGTAGAGACAGGATTGGGGGCATAAGTGTTGGATTGATTGAAGCCCTCCCACTCCTTTTTTATCCCATCACTCCCCCTATTGTCCTAAAAGTTTTATTCTCCACACCTATTCTTTTAGTGGCCACCTTCCTTTTATAAACGCAAATGATGGCCGGTGAAATATTAAATATAGGTAACCAAAAATATATATCCATGCTCAAAAGAACAGCTTCTTCTCTGTGGAACAAATGAAGATGGTAATTGAAGCCAAAGCCCTAGGCTTGGTTCTGGGATGGTCTGGAAGCAGGAAGTAGTGGCTAGGAGCTCAGCTTCTGCAGATAAAGAGGACTGTTGATCTAGGCAGCCTGGGGACTCAGAGCCAGGTGGCCAAAAAGGGAGCCAGGCTTCCTGTGGGCTTTGAAGTTGGGAATATGATATCTCAGTGTCCCCATGGGATAGGAGCCTTGAAATGCCATTACAATCCTGGAAGAGATTCAGCTGATCAATGTTACTGTCTGCATAGAGAAATTCAGGAAAATATGTCAACTAATTATTAGATGACCTCTCTGAACTGTACAAGATTGACATAAAAACTCAGAAGCATTCGTATATACCAGTAAGAAACAATGAGAAATTGTAAGAGAAGATAACTAACCTTTTAACAAAATATATCTAATAAAATACGTTCAAGAAAATTTCTGAGAAAAGTTCAAATTGGTATTGAGTGATACAAGTTGAACAAGTACCACTTAGGATATAGTCAAAATGCAGCTTTAATTTTGTCTCTTATCTTCCCCTTAAAAGAGGAAGAGGAGATTGTCCCCACACCTGAATTGCAGCTTGCACTATCGTTTCTGGTGACTCTTGGGTAACCAGGTCTCATGTTCCCTTTAAGTTGCACACACAGTCTTATTTCAGTAAATAGAACACCCGGTCTCCCATCATAGACAAAACCCAAAATGTAATTTAGTGTTAAATCTCTCCATGCACTCTAGCTGAGGTCTGTTCACTCTTTCTTTTTCAATATTGTAAAGATGTTAATGCTCCCCTAAATTGACCTGTAGATTCTTTGCAATCCCAATATAAGTCCCAGTGGGGCTTTTCAGTGGAATTTGACAAGCTGATTCTAAAGTGCATATAAACATGAAGAGCACCAAGAATGAAGAGGCACTTTTGCAGAACAAGGTCAGGGGCCTTGAGCTACCAGGAAAGAAGACATAATTAAAGCATAATAATTAAGATAGCATATCTCTGGTATAGGAATGGACAAATCAATTCATGGAGCCCAGAAACAGATTCACACGTATGACACTTACTTATTTCACCAGTGGCACTGCAGAGCCACAGGGCAAGGTGGTCTTTTTTCATTAAATGGTTCTGGGACAATTGGAAATTTATAGAGAAAAAATGAAATTGAATCCCCCAAAAGCAGTTGTACTAGATAATGCTGAAATTGAATCCCTAAAAGTAGTTGTTTGTGTTGATACAAGGATGCATACATTTTTGAAGCCTATTGATAGATGCTACAGCACACAGCTCATCCTTAGAGTTAAAAGATCCATAATTCAGACTGTACCTGCGAGAACAGGTCCAAGAATTGTATAGCATCCTCTGCTCCTCGGAAGAGACCATTGGACTATATAGTTAACTCCTTATCCTGGGAGATTAGTTCTCAGTTGTCCTCAGGAAGGAAACTGTCATTACTGAAAGTGGGGTCTAGTTGCTCGCCGCTCAAAAGCCAATACTTGAGAGGCAAGGGTGGCGGAAAGGAAATTTTGCTTTATTTTGGAGGCCGGCAACGAGGGGAGAGGGCAGACTCATGTCCACAAGCCGACTCCCTCACCGACAGCGGGCAAGAGCTTTTAAAGGGGGAGTTTTGAGGTGTATAGTTGGAAGGAGGGTGCTACAAGTAGAAACAGCACAATGAACTCTGACAGTCACCTTGAAATTGGTCATGCAGTGGTCTGATCAGTGTCATCTTGATTGCTTTAAGTACAGTTAATCTTCAGTTCCAGGGTTGGTTTGTTCCCATTTCTTTGAGGCCAGTTCTTGGAATTGTGGAGCTTATGTCATGGCTACAGTCTGGTCAGCATGTAGTTAACTTGTTCCACCTGGTGAGGATTTCAGTCTCTACAAACAGCTGGAAGGATGTGGCTCAGAATATTACCTACAGTCCTTGAGGAGGAACTAAAGGCCCTTGACTTTGCTTAATGACTAAACTATTATTATTTTGTCCTCTTTGACTGCTTTCCTTTGCTTCTGCATTCTCTCACTTCTCTGATTAAATTTATTCTTTGACTAAAGTTTTTCCACAGGCAAAAGGCAGGTGGAGGACATGGGGGGAAGGACTATAGGGTCCTGCTCCATTTCTCTATGAGGTCACATCTTACTTTTATTCTTCCTGGAATCTCCAAGTGTCTAATCAGAACCCCTAGGGGACATTGAAACAGACTTCCCTGGGGAGTGCTTTTGAATTTCTGACACTGCCCAGGCTTAAAACAAATGTCCTTTTCTCCTTTTCGTATTTAATTTTAGCCTGTCGTGAGTTCTTAGGTGAACCTTGAAAACTTTTCAGGGTCTTAGGGTATGGCCTAATATTTCAGTGGCATAAACGTGGCTAGTTTAAAAAAAGAGCATTTCATAAATTGACATAACAGGCCTTAGGCTCCCATTTGTGCCCTTTACATGCAGGCCAGGCCATCCTCTCCTGCTTATGGAGCATTTTTGTGTATGCCTCCTGCCTCTTAGTTAGAGTCCAAAGTGCTAAAGACAGGGATCATGGCTTATTCGAGGGGCAACTACACTGTTATTGTTATCAAATTATCATAATCATGGCTGACATTTATGCTTCTATGTGCCAAGCCCTATGATAGGTACTTTGTATCAAATGTATTCCCAAGACACCACCATGATGTGAGTAACTGTTAGAATCCCTATTTTGCAGAGGTAGACGTTGAAGCACAGGATGTAAAGTGATATGCTGGAGATCGCACAGCCAGTCAGGAGCAGAGCTAGGGGACAACCCCATGGGAATCCTATTCTAAAGTCTTGGCTACTCACTACGGGATAAAGTTTTTTATTATATGCAGCAGAAACTGATTAAGAGAAGTTTTGAAGTTCTATGGCAACAGAAACTGACCCTGGCTCACTTAAGTAGATGAAAATTCTTGGAAGCATATTGGATAGTTCAACAAATTGATCCAAAGTCTAGGAAACAATAGCGTAGGACAGTGGGCAGAAACCCAGACAAGCTGGGTCACGTTGCAGAAGTGGTCTGAGAATCTGCTGCTCTGGGTGCCGTGCCAAGGCTGCATTTTAAACTGTCCCCTCGTTCTTGCTTCACTAGCTCAAAAGTTTGTTTTCTTGTGAAAACTTCCATTTAGCCAAGTCTCAGACACCTGTGTGTGTTCCATCTGCCAAGGGTGAGGAGAGGGAGCATGTGGCCTCCTTTGGCTTCTGCAGTGCGAAGTAGAACTTGGCTTCCCATCCAAACCCACAAGCTGAAGGCTTCCCCACGGGGGGAAAGGGGCTTAGATGTTGTGCAGCCAAAAAATGATGAACAGTCATGACAGCCCTCCTGTCTGCTAGAGCGTATTCATCCTGTGGTGCCAGTCCTGCACACCCAGAGGGGCCCACTGGGCACTAGCGTCCCATGCCTGGTTCTATGCCATTGCCAGATTGTGCCCGCATGTTTCTAAGATTTCTCTAAGAGTTTCCTGAATGTTTAGAATCATAATCAGATGTCCTGCTAGAACCTCATACTTTAATTGCGTTCATTTGCTTTTCTTTTCAAACGTGTGTGGTTCTCTAAACATCATCAGCATTGTCCTTTTACCCAGTTCTCTCTTTCCCATTCCTTTGGACCCCAACACCACATATTTACCAAACCTTAACACATCTGTATTTTCTAATGTCTGGAATCGTCCCTCTCTTTTTGTTTTCACGCTTCTTATATGTTTGTACCTTTATACCTAACTGGATTTCATATCTCCAGTCTTCCCTCTTCCAATCTGCTACTGAATTAAGTTCCTCTGAAGTACAGCTCAGGCCATATTGCTCTCTTGCTCCCTACTCTTCATGGTTCCTGAACTTGAGTTCAGAGCATCATGTGATATGGCCCCAGACCACATCCCCAACCTAGCTCCTCACTTACCACCTTCATCCACACTCCCTCAGCCAATCTGGGTGTGAATATTCTAGAATATTCTGTCTGTTGCCTGCTTACAATGTGTAGGATGATTGATTGGCTTCAACTATATATTTTATCACAAAATTCCTATGTGATAGGTTTTATTCTTTCCATTTTACAGAGCCTTTCCCTAGGTCGCTCTGTAGTAAGTGATGGAGCTGAGCTTCAAGCCGAGTCTTTCCAGCTCTGAGGCCATTGTTCTTTCCAGGACAGTCTCCAACTCTTTGCACTTGCGTTTTCAGTTCTGTGTGGAATCCCCTTTCCCTTTATTTCTATGTGACTGAAATTTCTCCATCTTTCACAACTCAGATGCCACCTGCTCAGTGAAACATTCTTGAATCACTGTAGCTCTGAGTAACCACTGGTTCCCCATGGGTTTTATCTCTTTTATAGGTCAACACTTTGCATTATGGTCCTTCATATACAGGTCATGTGAGGGGTCATATGTGACTTCCTGCTTCTTCCCTTACATTGTCAGGTATTAGCACTGATGAACAGAATGCTTCCTGATCCAAAGAACACAAAATGTAACAACAGTGGTCTTAAAGGATCTGTGTTATCAGTAGTCACCAAGTAAGGACACCTGTTCTCTGTTAGCTATTCACAACTACCTTTCACTGTCTGCCACCAAGAAGTAATTAAAGTTGAAGTGTTTATTTAGACGAGATAAGATAAAATAGAATTTCTCTCCCTTGTTGTTGTAGGAGGAGTTGGATGGCCAACTGGGGTTGGGGTTGGGAGTGGGTAGGCAGGTCTGGGGCCCCAGGAAGAGTCTGGCATGTGATTTTGATCTAGGCAGGCTGCACATTGATCCTGAGGAAAACAGAGGCCACGAGGTCAACCAAGGAAGGAAACTGAAACACAAGGCATCGTTGGGGATCAAAGGAAGGGCCAGGGATCCCCCTGCCCCTGCCTGGGCCCCAAGGTGTTCCAGTCCAGGGGAGCAGGTGGGGTATCGGTGGCAGAATGTCTCACTAGTTGAGTGGAGTGGGATACGGAACCCCTCCTTATTTTTTCCCCAAGGCCAGAATGGCTCCCAGAGAGTGGGTGGGTACAGGGGAGAAGCAATTAGACATGCTTGGCTGGGGTGAGTGGCCTGTGGTGTGTGGGCTGAGAAGCTGACGACAGGATTACTTTTATTTTATCTTTTAACATCTTTATTGGAGTATAATTGCTTTACAATGGTGTGTTAGTTTCTGCTTTATAACACAGTGAATCAGTTATACATATACATATGTTCCCATATCTCTTCCCTCTTGTGTCTCCCTCCCTCCCACCCTCCCTATCCCACCACTCTAGGTGGTCACAAAACACTGAGCTGATCTCCCTGTGCTATGCGGCTGCTTCCCACTAGCTATCTATTTTACGTTTGGTGGTGTATATATGTCCAGGCCACTCTCTCACTTTGTCACAGCTTACCCTTCGCCCCCTGTTTAACAATTGGTTATGGTTCACTGAAGCCCTGTGGCCTTGGGAGTTAGCTCACAGCTCTGTGTTTTGCCTTAGTTAAGTGGAGCCTGATGAAGCAGAAATGCATTTTCTATTATATGATGTAGAGACCTGGTGGAATGGAAATTCAGTTCCTGCTAAGTGTTAAAATGCTAAGTTCTCCAAATTAACTACCATGTCAGTTTCAGAGTTCCAATTTTAATGATTAAGGGGACCTGCTAATTGGTATTTGGCTTCTAAATAGAGGAGGGATTTTGTATTCCTACTAGATGGTTTTCAGCAACATTCACAAGTGATGTCGGTCGATTAAATTATTCTATCTGGAAGAAATGTAGCTTTTATTTAGCTTAGGAATTTTGAACAGGGAAGCATCCTCCAAAGTCCACCTGAGGGACCGCAATAGCTGGGACTGCTGTTTCCAAGTATTTGCATGTTGTGGATGGACCACAAAACTACTTATCCCCCTGATGGCACTAGAGCTTTCAAAAAGTCTTTAGTCCTCTCATTCAAGGACTTTGGGATGACTTTGGTGGTCAGTCTCCTTACTGAAATGATAGACCCCAGCAGGCCCTGTTGCACAGCACAGTGAATAATTGCTCTCACCTGTTACTTGGTCATGAGTCCCTGAGCCCAGAGATCCTGTTTATCTCCCACTGTCAAGGTATGCTTATCAGGAATCTGCTTTGCGCAGTGAGGTCTTCTCTCCTGCTTGGAAAAGTTGTTAATTAAAATGGAAATAGAGCTGTCGAAAGTGAATTATTGAGTTCCATGGTTATCTTTGGACTCTCTACCTATCCTAGATGTCATTATCACAGGGGAGGGAGGGGTCCTACTGTGGGCATCCTCCAGAGACCATTCACTACCTGGCAGAGGAGGAGGTGGTATTTGCAGATAACACAATCCTGAATCTTAAATAGGACAGGCTTGAAGGAAAATTACCTTCCTGGTTTCCGTGAGGCATCTGATTTGAGGTAAAGCCTCAGGCACGCAGGCGTAACGAATTTACTAAGAGCTCATAAGATTTCTGACAAGTTGCAGCTTTTAAAACCCTTAGTGCCAGTGTACATATATTTCTTCACAATGTGCAGTTGGGCTGTTTATCCTGAAATCCAAGTGATTTTAGTTTGATTCAGTAATTCAATTTAATGCCTGCATGATTCATTTTCTCAAAAGAAAATTCATTTTAGTTGTTTAGATCTGTAGCTTGCTTTCATCTTCATTTTCTGTTCTTATATGTTTTTTTGTTCTATCCACTGTAAATTTTCATTTTTCCACAGCCTGTATTTTCTTGTTTTCTTTAGCTCCTTATGATCAGTGTGTAAAGACTAGTGAAGCTTTTCATTTTCTTTTTCAGATATTGTACACATTTGCTTCATATGTTCACAGGTTCTTTTCTGGGTTCAGTTGTACTATCGTTTACATTTGCTCAGTGACTTACTTCTACTTATGCCCTGAATTGTAGTTATTCAGGATCCAATTTACTTCTTTATTCTTCTTGAATGCTTTGATTCTCAAAGCTCCTTGCTTTTACTTGCTGTTGCAGCCCTATCTACTATTGCTTGTAAAAGAAGCCTTTTTTTTCTTTTCCATTGTAGCTTATTAGAAGATATTGAATATAGTTCCCTGTGTTATACAGTAAATCCTTGTTTATCTATTTTATATATAGTAGTGTGTATCTGTTAATCCCAAACTCCTAATTTATCCTTCCCTCCCTTCCCCTTTGGTAACCATAAGTTTGTTTTCTATGTCTGTGAGTCTGTTTCTGTTTTGTAAATAAGTTCATTTGCACTATCTTTAATTTTTATTTATTTTCAAAAAAAATTTAAAATTGAGTTATAGTTGCTTTACAATATTGTGTTAGTTTCTGCTGTACAGCAAAGTGAATCACTGTACGTATACATATATCCTCTCTTTTTTGATTTCCTTCCCATTTAGGTCACCACAGAGCACTGAGGAGAGTTCCCTGTGCTATATATAGCAGGTTCTCGTTAGTTATCTATTTTATACAAAGTAGTGTGTATATGTCAATCCCAATCTCCCAGTTCATCCCACCCCACCCTCTCCTTGGTGTCCACATGTTTGTTCTCTATGTCTGTGTCTCTATTTCTGCTTTGCAAATAGGTTCATCTGTACCATTTTTCTAGATTCCACATACATGTGTTAATATATGATATTTGTTTTTCTCTTTCTGACTTACTTCACTCTGTATGACAGACTCTAGGTCCACCCACATCTCTACAAATGACCCAATTTCATTCCTTTTTAAGGCTGAGTAATATTCCATTGTATGTATGTACCACAACTTCTTCATCTATTCATCTGTTGATGGACATTTAAGTTGCTTCCATGTCCTGGCTATTGTAAATAGTGCTGCAATGAAAATTGAGGTACATGTGTCTTTTTGAATTATGGTTTTCTCAGAGTATATGCCCAATAGTGGGATTGCTGGGTCATATGGTAATACCATTTTTAGTTTTTTAAGGAACCTCCATACTGTTCTCTATAGTGGCTGTATCAATTTACATTCCCATCATCAGTGCAAGAGGGTTTGCTTTTCTCCACACCCTTGTAGATTTTTTGATGATGGCCATTCTGACCGGTATGAGGTGATACCTGACTGTAGTTTTGATTTGCATTTCTGTAATAACTAGTGATGTTGACCATCTTTTCATGTGCCTCTTGGCCATCTGTACGTCTTCTTTGGAGAAATGTCTGTTTAGGTCTTCTGCCCATTTTTGGATTGGGTTGTTTGTCTTTTTGATATAGAGCTCCATTAGCTCTTTGTATATTTTGGAGACTAATCCCTTGTCAGTTGCTTCGTTTGAAAATATTTTCTCCCATTCTGAGGGTTATCATTTTGTCTTGTTTATGATTTCCTTTGTTGTGCAAAAGCCTTTAAGTTTAATTGGGTCCCATTTGATTATTTTTACTTTTATTTTCATTACTCTAGGAGGTCGGTCAAAAAAGAAAATATCTTGCTGTGATTTATGTCAAAGAGTGTTCTTCCTATGTTTTCCTCTAAGAGTTTTATAGTGTCCGGGCTTACATTTAGGTCTTTAATCCATTTTGAGTTTATTTTTGTGTATGGTGTTAGGGAGTGTTCTAATTTCATTCTTTTACATGTAGCTGTCCAGTTTTCCCAACAGTGCTTATTGAAGAGACTGTCTTTTCTCCATTGTATATTCTATTTCCTTTGTCATAGATTAGGTGACTGTAGGTGCATGGGTTTATCTCCGGGCTTTCTATCCTATTCCATTGATCTATATTTCTGTTTTTGCACCAGTACCATACTGTCTTCATTACTGTAGCTTTGTAGTATAGTCTGAAATCAGGGAGCCTGATTCCTCCAGCTCCGTTTTTCTTTGTCAAAATTGCTTTGGCTATTCAGGGTCTTTTGTGTTTCCATACAAATTGTAAAAAATTTTTTTCTAATTCTGTGAAAAAAGCCATTGGTAATTTGATAGGGATTGCATTGAATCTGTAGATCACTTTGGGTAGTATAGTCATTTTCATAATATTGATTCTTCCAGTACAAGATCATGATATATCTCTCCATCTGTTTGCATCCTCTTTGATTTCTTTCATTAGTATCTTATAGTTTCTATGTACAGATCTTTTGCCTCCTTAGGTAGGTTTATTCCTAGATATTCTATTCTTTTTATTGTAATGGTAAATGAGATTGTTTCCTTAATTTCTCTTTCTGATCTTTTGTTGTTTTTGTATAGGAATGCAAGAGATTTCTGTGCATTAATTTTGTATCCTGCAACTTTACCACATTCATTGATTAGTTCTTGTAGTTTTCTGGTGTCATCTTTAGGACTTTCTACGTATAGTATCATGTCATCTGCAAAGAGTGAGAGTTTTACTTCTTCTTTTCCAATTTGGATTCATTTTATTTCTTTTTCTTCTCTGATTGTCATGGCTAGGACTTCCAAAACTATGTTGAACAATAGTGGTGAGAGTGGACATCCTTGTCTTGTTCCTGATTTTAGAGGAAATGCTTTCAGTTTTTCACCACTGAAAATGACATTTGCTGTGGGTTTTGTTGTATCTGGCCTTTATTATGTTGAGGTAGGTTCCCTCTATGCCCACTTTCTGGAGAGTCTTTATAATAAAAGGGTGTTGAATTTTGTCAGAAGCTTTTTCTGCATCTATTGAGATGATCATATGGTTTTTATTCTTCAGTTTGTTAATATGGTGTATCACATTGATTGATTTGCATATATTGAAGAATCCTTGCAACCCTGGGATAAATCCCACTTGATCATGGTGTATGATACTTTTAATGTGTTGTTGGATTTCGTTTGCTAGTATTTTGTTGAGGATTTTTGCATCTATATTCATCAGTGATATTGGTCTGTAATTTTCTTTTCTTGTAGTATCTTTGTCTGGTTTTGGTATCAGGGTGATGGTGGCCTCATAGAATGAGCTTGGGAGTGTTCTTCCCTCTGCAATTTTTTAGAAGATTTTGAGAAGGATGGGTGTTAACTCTTATGTAAATGTTTGATACAATTCACCTGTGAAGCCATCTGGTCCTGGAGTTTTGTTTGTTGGAAAATTTTAAATCACGATTTCAATTTCATTACTTGTGATTGGTCTGTTTATATTTTCTATTTCTTCCTGGCTCAGTCTTGGAAGGTTATACCTTTCTAAGAATTTGTCCATTTTTTCCAGTTTGCCCATTTTATCCACATAGAGTTGCTTGTAGTAATCTCTTATGATGCTTTGTATTTCTGCAGTGTCCATTGTAGCTTCTCCTTTTTCATTTCTAATTTTATTGATTTGAGTCCTCTCCCTCTTTTTCATGATGAGTATGGCTAAAGGTTTATCAATTTTGTTTATCTTCTCAGAGAACCAGATTTTAGTTTTATTGATCTTTGCTATTGTTTTCTTTGCTTCTATTTCATTTATTTCTGCTCTGATCATTATGATTTCTTTCCTTCTGCTAACTTTGGGTTTTGTTTGTTCTTCTTTCTGTAGTTCCTTTATGTGTAAGGTTAGATTGTTTATTTGAGATTTTTCTTGTTTCTTGAGGTAGGATTTTATTGCTATAAATTTCCCTCTTAGAACGGCTTTTGCCACATCCCATAGGTTTTGGATCGTCGTGTTTCCGTTGTCATTTGTCTCTAGGTATTTTTTGATTTCCTCTTCGATTTCTTCAGTGATTTCTTGGTTATTTAGTAGCGTACTGTTTAGCCTTCATGTGTTTGTGTTTTTTACAGTTATTTTTTCCTGTAATTGATTTCTAATCTCATAGCATTGTGGTCAGAAAAGAAGTTTGATATGATTTCAATTTTCTTAAATTTACTAGGCTTCATTTGTGACCCAAGGTGTGATCTATCCTGAAGAATGTTCCATGTGCACTTGGGAAGAAAGTCTATTCTGCTGCTTTCGGATGGAATGTCCTATAAATATCAATTAAGTCTATCTGGTCTATTGTGTCATTTAAAGCTTGTGTTTCCTTGTTTATTTTCTGTCTGGATGATCTGTCCATTGGTGTAAGTAGGGTGTTAACGTCTCCCACTATTATTGTGTTACTGTTGATTTCCCCTTTAATGGCTGTTAGCAGTTGCCATATGTATTGAGGTGCTCCTATATTGGGTGCATAAATATTTATAATTGTTATGTTTTCTTCTTGGATTGATCCCTTGATCATTATGTGGTATCCTTCCTTGTCTCTTGTGACAGTCTTTATTTTAGAGTCTATTTTATCTGATATGAGTATTGCTACTCCAGCTTTCTTTTGATTTCCATTTGCATGGAAAACTTTTTCCATCCCCTCACCTTCAGTTTGTAGGTGTCCCTAGGTCTGAAGTGGGTCTCTTGTAGGCATTATATATACAGGTCTTGTTTTTGTATCCTTGCAGCCAGTCTGTGTCTTTTGGTTGGAGCATTTAATCCATTCACATTTAAGGTAATTATTGATATGTATGTTCCTATGACCATTTTCTTTATTGCTTTGGGTTTGTTTTTGTAGGTCTTTTTCTTCTCTTGTGTTTCTTGCCTAGAGAACTTCCTTTAGCAGTTGTTGTAAAGCTGGTCTGGTGGTGCTGAACTCTCTTAGCCTTTGCTTGCCTGTAAAGTTTTTGATTTCTCCATTGGATCTGAATTAGAGCCTTGCTGGGTAGAGTATTCTCGGTTGTAGGTTTTTCCCTTTCATCACTTTAATGTATCTTGTCACTGCCTTCTGGCCTGCAGAGTTTCTGCTGCAAAATCTGCTGATAACCTTATGGAGATTCCCCTGTATGTTATTTTTTTGCTTTTCCCTTGCTGCTTTTAATATTTTTTCTTTGAACTTCATTTTTGTTAGTTTGATTAATATGTGACTTGACATGTTTCTCCTTGGGTTTATCCTGTATGGGACTCTCTGGGCTTCCTGGACTTGGGTGGCTATTTCCTTTCCCATGTTAGGGAAGTTTTCGACTATAATCTCTTCAAATATTTTCTTAAGCCCTTTCTCTTTCTCTTCTTCTTCTGGGACCCCTATAATTCAAATGTTGGTGCATTTAATGTTGTCCCAGAAGTCTCTTAGACTGTCCTCATTTCTTTTCATTCTTTTTTTTTTATTCTGCTCCTTGGCAGTTATTTCCTCCATTCTCTCTTCTTCTTTCTTCTGCCTCAATTATTCTGGTGTTGATACCTTCTGGTGTATTTTAAATTTCAGTTATTGTGCTGTTCATCACTGTTTGTTTGTTCTTTAGCTCTTCTAGGTCTTTGTTAAACAATTCTTGTATTTTCTCAATACATGCCTCCATTCTTTTTTTGAGATTTTGGATCATCTTTACCTTGCTTTTGAACCTTGCTTGTTCATCTGTAACATATTTTTTTGTTGTCTCTTTTTTTTTATGGGTGATGCTGTGTTCCTTTCTTACCGGTTGTTTGGCCTGAAGTGTCCAGCACTGGAGTTTGCAGGCAGTTGGGTGGAACTAGGTTTTGGTGCTGAGATGAGGATCTCTGGGAGAGCTCACACCAATTAATATTCCCTGGGCCCTGAAGTTCTCTGTTACTCCAGTGGCTTGGACTTAGTGCTCCCACCACAGGAGCTCAGGCCTGACCCCTGGCTTGGGAACAAAGATCTCACAATACATGCAACACAGCAAAAAAAAAGCCACAACAAAAAAGAGCAGAACAATAACAAGGAATAAAAAATAAAATAAAATTAGAAAAATGAAAACTATATTAGAAAAAATAAAACAAAAAAATATCAAACAGAACCACAACAGCAAAAAAATAAAATAAAATAATAAAATAAATAAAAAATAAAATTAAAAGATTAGAATAAAAAAATAAGCAAAAAGAAAATAAAAAATTCCCTGGTACCTCTGCTATCAGTGTTCTTACCCCCATGGTGAGCTACACCCTATTCCTGCCTCCCAAAAGGCCCTCCAAGACCTCTATGTAGGTCTCTGGACCTGTTGTGTCAGCCCCATCTTTGCCATCTCACCCGCAACTGCTCCTGAAAGTGGTCCAGAGCACACATACCTGTGCAGGCCAGCTGGGGCACAGGCGTCCACAGGCATGCCTGCAGGGGCTAGCGCAGTTGGAGGAGGCCTTGGAGGGGGGCGGCACTCATCCCTCCTTGACCCTCATGGCCAGAGGAGGCCCTGTCAGGAGCAGCACTTGGACTGCAAGGACCCACACGGCCAGAGGATGCTTTGGCGGAGGTGGGGCTCAGGGCCAGGACCCACGCTGTCAGAGGGGTCCCTGGGATGGAGGAACACTCAGGCCTGGGACCTGCACAGCCAGAGGGGGCCTTGGAGGGTATCTCAGGCCTGGGACCCATGCAGCTGGAGGGGGTTTTGGGTGGGGGCCCAGGCCTGGGACCCACACAGCTGGAAGTGGCTTGATGGAGGTGGGGCTCAGGCCTGGGACCCGCGTGGCTGGAGGGGACCCCTGGGCTGGGGGCTCAGGCCCAGAACCTGCATGACTGGAGGGGACCCTGGGGGCCCAGGCCTGGGAATCCAGCATGCTCACTGGGGCCCATGCAGGTGGGAGAGACCCTGGTTGCATTCCCCTCTGATCCCCAGATCCTCTGAATCCCTCTCTGTCCCTGCCAATACCCTCTCGTGAGTGGGCCCCTCTGAGTGTGGGAACCTCTCTTCTCCCCAGCCCCCCTTCAGGGGTGCTGGTCCCATCCTGCCTCCACCCTTTCCCCACCTCCTTCCCTCCCATATCCTACTTGGTTGTGTGGGGATTCCTCCCATCCCTTTAGGTGTCTGTGGTCCCCCAACAGTGCCCAGTGTGTTTTTTAGAATCCACGTATAAGTGATATCATATAATATTGGTTTTTCTCTGTCTGACTTACTTCACTTAGTATGATAATCTCTAGGTCCATCCATATTGCTGCAAATGGCATTATTTCATTCTTTTTTATGGCCGAGTAATATTCCATTGTATGTACCACATATTCTTTATCCATTTGTCTGTTGATGGACACTAAGGTTGCTTCCATGTCTTGGCTGTTATAAATAGTGCTGCTATGAACATTGGGGTGTAGTATCTTTTCAAATTTGAGCTTTCATCTTTTCCAGATATATGCCCAGGAGTGGGATTCATGGATTATATGGCAACTCTATTTTTAGTTTTTTAAGGACCCTCCATACTGTTCTCCATAGTGGCTGCACCAACTTAACATTCCCACCAACAGTGTAGGAAGGTTCCCTTTTCTAGAGGAGCCTTTTTATAGTTGGATGCCATTTACTCATTTATTGATTCAACAAGTATTTATTAACCTCCTACTATGTGCTTCTACAGTACAATAATTTGTCAACAATGATTTGAACATATTTTTATAAGGCCATCAAGCTTGAAGAAGATAAAGTGCGATGCTTTTAGACTCTGCTGCCGAAAGTGTGGTCCCTGGAGTGGTAACATTGGCATCACCTAGGAATTTGTTAGAAATGCAGAGGCTCAGGCCCTGCCCATGATGTACTGAACCAGAATCTGCATTGAAACAGTATCCTCAGGTGATTTGCATACGTCTTAAAGTTCAAGAAGAGTGTGCAGTGGTGTATAAAAATGTTAAGGATGCATTAGTACATTTTAATTATTTGCAAATTATTGATAACATGTACAAATACAGATTACAGACTGAGTTTTATTATCTCAGTGATGAAAAGAAGCTCTCCTTCAAAATCAGAGAGACATATTGCAGGGGCTTCGAGCCAAGCTCACTTTTTTGATTTGTTGGTAGTTTGACAAATCATTTTTGAAACATCTCTCTGTATGATATAGGCAGGAATGAGACATAGATCCTGGTTTCAGGGAACCTACATTTTAGTAGGAGAGACAACCAATTACTCAATTATAAAAATTATTTTGGGGACATAAAAGGAATGAAGTTCTGATACATGCTACAGCATCGATGAACCTTGAAACCATTGTGCTTAGTGAAAGAAACCAGTCATAGAAAACTACATTTTATATGATTCCATTCATATGAAAAGTTCAGAATAGGGAAAGTCTATAGAGACAGAAAGTAATTTAGTGTTAGCTTAGGGCTAGAGTAAGGGTATTTGGGAGGGGGGCCAGGGATGGATAGGGCAGTGATAGATAAAGGGTATGTTTCTTTTGGAGATGACGAAAATGTTCTATAATTGGCTGTGGTGATGGTTGTCCATATCTATGAATATACTAAAAACCATTGAATTCTACCCTTTAAATGTGTGAATTTTATGGTGTGTGAATTTTATGTTATGTGAATTATAATGATTAGAATGTTAACGATTATTTTGGGGAGGACCAGGAGAAAGAGTATTGGATGCTATGAGTGTGTATAGTGAGGGCTTTAGGCCTGGACACTAAAGGCTTCTTTGATTGGGTGTCCCTTCAGCGGCGCTTTGAGGAATGAGTGGAAATCACCTGGGAAAGGGCAGGGAGATTCAGAGCATTCCAGGTAGAGGGAACAGCATTGCCTGGGGACTATGGTAGGAAGACTCCACAACAAATGAAGACCTGAAAGCCTAGTGTGATGGAGCACAGGGGCCAAGGGGAGGAGAGTGTCACGGGTGAGGCTGGTGAGATGGTGGGGCCCAGGTCATGAGGGGTCTTCAGGATGTAAAGGTCTTTACACTAAGACAATAGAAAATTACCGAAAAGCTTTAATAATGAACAGGTGTGATTTTTTTTTTTTGATCGCTCTGAATTTCGGGTGGAGAATGGATTGGGTAGGGACCAAGAATGGAAATGGAAGACCTTTGTAGATTATTGTATAGTCCAGCGTTTGGACGGATGTGGTCACAGTGGAGGAGAATAATGGATGTTTCAGGATATGTTTTGAATGTAGAGTCAACACTTACTGATGGAGTGGGACTGGGTAAAAAAAAGGCTGAATCAAGGATGACTCTTGGGTTTCTGACTTGTACATCTCCATCAGTTCAGTGTTGGACATGTTTAGTTTGAGGGAACTGTGGTCATGCACATGGAGATGCTGAAGAGTTGTATTTAAAGGACTGGGACTCAAATGAGTGTTCTGGGCAGATGATGAAATTGAAGCGTTGTTAGCATGTGGGTGGTAGTTAAAGTCATGGGTGAAGATGAAATGGCTTCAATAGAGAACATAGCATGAAAAGAGACTGAAGACCAAACCTCTAAGGAATGCCAGTACCGAAAGGTTGCATGGAAGAGGATGAGTCAGCTTAGCAGACTGAGAGGGGTATTTAGAGAAGTAGGAGGGAAACCAAAAGTATGGGTCAGTGAAATAAGAAGAGAATGTATCATGAAGTAAGGAGTAGGAGCTCTGTTGAATGATGCTCAGAGGTTACATATAATGATGATGGAAATGTTTATTGGCTTTAGCAAACAAGGAGGCTCTTTGTGACTTTATCAAGAGCATTTTCAATGGAGTGATGGGGCGGTAAACCAGATCGGAGCAGATTAAGGAGGGAGTGAGAAGTGAGGAAGTAGAAAGAGTGTGGAAACTCATTTGAACTGTTTAGCTGCAACAGGGTGGAGAGAGAAAGGGCTGTGGCTGGAAGGGAAAAAAGTGGGTTCAAGTCAGCATTTTAAAGGACTTAAGCATATTTAAACACTGATGAGAAGGGTCTAGTAAAAAGGGGAAATTTTTATAGGGAAAGAAGTAATGCTTTAATGATGTATTTTGATGCTTAATCAGATATTTCATATTCTGTAAATATTTACTGAGCTTTCACTTTGTGCCAGGCATTATACTGGAACTAGGGTTATAGCAAAGACAAGGAGTTTCTGCCCATTGGTTACTTCCCATGACGCCTCCTAGTGGCTAAAGTTCCTTAAGACCAGGTTCTTAGTCTTCACTCTGCTTTACCAGTATCTAGATAATGCCTGTCATACAAAAGATGTCAATAAATTTTGCTGAAATGTGTTATTAAACCCACTTTCAGTAGCTGTGATTTGGGGGTGATTGTTTCAATAATGGTGGCATATGTATTATACTTAGTAGTAATTACCAGTGATAGGCAATGATAAGGATTAGGCTTAGTAAGTACCTACCACTCACTAATGCCAAAAGAATTTCCCTCCATAGCTACCAACCCCCTAGAATCTCCCACAAGCCACTCCTTTTTGTCCCTCCCCTCCCCTCTCCATCTAGTCTCCCCATTCCATTGAGTCTACCTGTACCTATGGTAGATGTCAGGTCCATCCTATTCACTCAGCCCCCATGGCCATTGTTTTAAACCTTCACTATTTCTCACCTGTGTTGATCTAACAGTCACCTAACCCATCTGACTTACCCTCTTCCAAGTCATCATCCTACACTGTTCCCAGAGAGTGTTCTTAAGGCAAGTGGGTGTGACTGCCGGGTGAAAAGACTTCAGGATACACTTCAACCCTTTGTCATGTCCTCCTTGCCTGCATCTATCCAGCCTCACCCCCAGCTTCCCCTACACCCCACATTCACTCATAGCAAAATACCTGTCCACTTACACTGTCTTCTCTGGCTTTGTTTATTTGTTTTTGTTCTAGTTCTAAGACTTGGTTCAAGCATCACTGCACTTCCTCTCCTGGAAACCCCTCTACATGTCCAGACTGAGTCGGTTGCTTCCTTTCCTCTCTGCTCCTATAGCGCCGTGTCCATACTTCCTAATGCATCCTGCCCTCTTTAGTATAATTGCTGTTTCTCAATTTCCCACACAGTGTAGAATTTGCTTGAGTTCCTCATAAATTTTGACTGAACAGTTCAATACTCAAGTAGATGAAAAATCTACTTATAATCATCTAAGCCTAGAACCTTACTCTTTCCTATGTAAACACAAAATCATTTGTGCACTGATTTAATATGCTCTGAATTACCCAAGAATACAACTACCATGTAAGTTGAGGGAAGGTGATACTTTGTTTTCTCTGTAACTGTACCGTTTTGCAAAATACATCACTGATGCCAGCATTGCCTGCTAAATCACGCCACCAATTCAGGAGGCCTGTGTCAGTCTGCATTTGTAGCTGGCCTGTGCACGCTGACTTTGTGTGGGTGTGTGTGCACATGAATATGCACTGATTTAGCCCTTATTTTAAAATGTCAAATATGAAGCATTCAGGTGCAACATTTATGGTGATTCTCTGTGTGTATATCTTTTTGTAGCCCTTATTTCAAATTATAAAATATATACAAAGACATATTGAATGGTGTCTTATTTCTCATAATTCCATACTTGCTCATTAGGTGGCGGGGGAGGGATAAATTAGGAATTTGGGAGTAACATATACACACTACTATATATGAAATAGATAATCAACAAGGACCTACTGTATAGCACAGGGAACTCTACTCAATATCCTGTAATAGCCTATATGGAAAAAGAATCTGAAAAATTATATATATATATACACATATATATACATATATATGTATAACTGAATTACTTTGCTGTACACCTGAAACCAACACAACATTGTAAACCAACTATACTTCAATAAAAAATTTGTGCACATATTTCCCTCATTATGTGTCCTTGTATAGTCATACCTGAATCATTATATATTGAAATATGTGCTATTTTATTATAAATTACTTTCCTTTTATTTTTTCCTTTATATCACAGATAGGAGATTTATACTGGTTTTACAAAAGATAGAAAGGATATATATTACAAAATGTTTACTATAAAAGGAGGGCATGGATCTAAAAGGGGAAGAACATCGGTATTTAGTGTCCAAACACATAGGGTCTTATTTTGTTACATCGACTTTTCTAAAATAGACACATTAATAAAATACTTTTTAAACATCTGTGATATATTTTTTCTTGTTTTAGCTTCAGGGGTATGATAATCATTGTTTTGTAAATGGTGAAAGAAGGAAAGGGAGGATCAGTGAATGGATGAAAGGCACTCACCAACTCGGGGAGCCCTGAAAGGGGCTTCAGCTGATTGAAAAGTTGTGTCCTGTCCTTTGTCCGGCCCTGGTCTGGGCACTGAGGCATCTGGGTCATACATACACCAGGACCATCTGCTTGACTTTGGGCAAGTTCTTAGAGGTGTCTGAGCCTCATTTTCTACAAATCTAAAATAAAAGGGATAGATTTGATTATTTTGATGTTTTTCACATTTATTCCAATAACTGTGTCCCAGGAAGAATACTATGAAACACAGTTGCATTTAAAACTATCCTGTTTACTAGGAAGAATTTTACTACCAGAAAATTTGAAAGTATAATATAAAGTTGACCATGAGAAAGGTAAACTCCCAAACCAAGAATGGTCAGGTGCTTTTCCTATTAACAGTTGTTCACTTTTTCTGCCAACCACTGGGGTTTGCTGGCTGAAATGGTTAGGGAAAATATTGCAAAAGAAAAGATTAAAATTAAGAAAATTCTTTTTATTAACTAATTTTGTTTTCTGAAAGTTGGGAAACAGCACATGGTTCTGTCTTGGTAGTGGGAGATAGAAAGAGAACTGAAAGTCTGATTATTAAGGTTGTTTTTACTATTCAGAGTTTTTTTTGGTGCAGGTCCTCCTAGTCTAGGACATTATTTTTCTTTAGGCCGTGGTAGAGTTGTTAGATATAGCAAATAAAAATACAGGACACCCAGTTAAGTTTGAATTTCAGCTAAACAACAAATAATTTTTTAAAGTATAAGTATGTTCCAAATATTGTGTGGAGCAATGTGACTTGTAAAACGTTAATGTTAGCAGTCTGCTAATGTTTGAGGGTTTTTCTTGTCTGAGGTCCAAAAAATATCAGAAAGTTCCAGCCTTGAAAGAAGCTCACAGGGGCCACAGTTGCCATGCGGGAGTTAAGTCCAGCAACCATTGATAAGAACAGAGTGCTTTGGCTTGACTGTAAAGAGTTACCTAGCTTAGCTAAGAAAGTCTGGGAAGGGCTACTCATCTTGAACATCAAACTGTCAGAAATCTGCTTACAGTTACACCAGGGAGTCCACAGTGTAAATGGGAAGGAATGACTCTTGAGTCCCCACCCCGCTGACGAGCCACGCACTCCGGACTGTCATGAGGGTCTGAAGGTGGTGGCTTCCGACAGAGGCCGCCCAGGCAAGCGGGTAAATATGGTAATAAACCTGCCCCCGGGGGCTGGACGGGCAGTGCAGAAGGGATGGACAGACAGAGTCCGGGTGGACAGGGAAGGAGTGTGTTGGTTTTGGCCCTGGAGTGTAAAAAACATCTGGGAAATAAAATGAATGAAGCTGACTGCAAATGTGAACCTTTGCCAAGATCGTGTAAGAAGGTGCAGCGAGGAACTGGTGCAGATACTGCCTTCCCTCTTCTCGGCCTCCAGCTTTGAGATTTAAAAAACAACAGAGAAAGCACAGTGTTACACATGGGAACACTGGCGAGATTTATAAACGTTTATTGAGTTTGATTTTCCTCAGTTCCCCTGTGTGGTAAGTTGGTTGCTCTGGAAGTGGGTGGAGCTACCGTGTGATCTGAGAGCGTGGAACGCGCAGAGCCTTCAATCGGCGTGTGTCGAGGTGTCAGAGATGTCGCCTCTAGAGCTGGGAGCAAGGAGGAATTCGAGGATCAGATGGCAGGAACGGGGAGCAATAGTAAGAGGACTCAGTGTGAGGACAAAATTGGAAGGGAGACTATTTCCTCATGCGTGGGGAACAGCACCAGAGGCCTGAAGGAAAAGAGAAGATGCCGGGTGAACACAGCCTCCCTGGCCAGCCAGCTGCTCACGACCACGTGCGGAGCTGGAAGGGCAGCCCTGACCCTCTGGCTTCTTATCCCAGCGGGAAATAGAAAACCCGGCAGCGGGCAGTGACACTGCCTCCTCCCGGTGGTCACAGTCCTCCATGTCGGCAGGGTGGACCCTCCTTCCAGGCTCCAGGTCTCCAGATCCCTTCTCCTCCTGTGTCCTGTGGGTGTTCCCCAAACCCCACGGAGCTAGTCCTGTCTTAGTGAGCACCCCCTTCCTGCTTGTCCTTCTGCTTGCATCTCATTTCTGCAGAATCAGCCTTCCAACTTTTTTGATTGAATATACCTGTGAATAAAAATTGTCGCGTACTCGTCTCCAACATACATTGATTTCCTTATAGACTATATATAAGAATTATGTATATATATAATTATGTATATAAGTATATAATTCTGTAAAAATATATGGAATTATAAACAAATCTATATAATACCAGAAATATATATATAATTATATAAATATTTATAAATAAATTATAAAACATTTAAATTGATAAATAACAATTTTACTTATAATTTATAAATAAATACATAAAATATAAAATATATATAAGATAAAATGTTTAAATATCAAAGTAAAAAATGGAAGAGGTCAAAAAATTATTAAAATAAATGTATGTTTTTTTCCCACAATTCCATCTGTCCTCTTGGCCAAATCTTGGAGTGCATCTGTGTGGTTGGGAGACTCCTGCTGGACAGGAGTGCACCTGAGCCTGAATCTGATCTGGTCTCATAGTCACAGCCTCCCTCACAGCCTCCCTCAGCTCCTGACTGGCTCCTCTTTCTGTAGTGCAGGGCCTGGAGCTCAGTGCCCAATATACAGGGTCCGACTGACTTGAGAATCTTTAGCTAAAAGCACTGACTTTCTGGCTTGCCCTCAGTACAGGAGTAAGTGATAAATACCCGAGTAATCTCATACTGCCTCTGCTTGCTTCTCTGAGTAAGCAGGGATTCTGGCGCATGCCCAAATCAAGGGTAGATCTGGGAGGGGGAATGCTTCCAAGTGATAATGTGGTGACACCCCCAGAGGTCAGGAACCCGTGGGAAGTGGGAGAGGCTGAGTCTCTGAGAAACCTGAGGATATTGAAAATGAGGAAGAAGTTAGGAAGTTCTGTTACAAATGGGTCATGGGCTGCAATCAAACGTATATGCAGTGAAATCTATGCATAGATCAGAACAACTTATGAAATGTGTCATCAGTATTTAAGAGAAAAGATTAGAGATAAATGCTGCTAAGTGATAGAAAATACCCTCAAATTAATAGCAAATTCCTGAAAATACTGTTTATCTTTATGCTTAGTTTCCTCATCTACTAATCTGCAGATAATATGGCTTCATTAGGACCTCACGATTCTCACTAGGATAATTCAGTGACAAGGCATTTAGTGAAAGAAAATAGCCAATTGTTAGGCAACTGAACAGCTGTTAAAGCTTGTTGGAGACAAAGCACAGGGGACAAGCATTTTGCCACACCCACATGAGCTCATGTGGGAACTGTGGACCCAACCTCACTCTATTGGCAGCTGTTGGGAAAGGGCTCCCACTGCAGAACTGCTGCCTTCCCAATGGCGTGACTGCTGTGGCAGGTTCAGATCTTTCTAAACCCCCCCCTTTTGTCCATCCACTCTTGCTTTTCCCCATCATCCATCGTATCTCATTTAGGAAAGAGGTGAGTGGGGTCTCACTTCCCTTCACTTCTCTATCTTGAATACCTAAATTAATTTTTAGGCATTTATGTAAGAAAAGGCCTATCCCCCTTCTTGGTAAGTATTAATGTCCTAGTACTTTCAAAGCACAGTTTTAGGCAGGAAATGGGGAGGTTGGGTTTGGATGGCAGTCCAATGACAGTAGGTGATAAATTTTTGTTTTGAGTAGGGAAACAAGTGTACAGTGATATCAGAGATACTTCTTGAATTACTGCCTAATTTTTTGGCAGGTATCATGTTTCCCTTGGAAAGAAAAGGTTGTTTAGAGATGCCTTTTTGTCTTCATTCTGTATTACACTCTCTGGGATTTTTTTGCTTTGCTTCTGCTAATGTTAGAAGCTCAACTTCAGGAAAATAATGTACAGGGTTTGTAGTGAGGTGGATGGACCTAGAGTCTGTCATACAGAGTGAAGTAAGTCAGAAAGAGAAAAAACAAATACCATATGCTAACACATATATATGGAATCTAAGAAAAAAAAAAGAAAAAGGTCATGAAGAACCTAGGGGCAAGACGGGAATAAAGACACAGACCTACTAGAGAATGGACTTGAGGATATGGGGAGGGGTAAGGGTAAGCTGTGACAAAGTGAGAGAGTGGCATGGACATATATACACTACCAAACGTAAAATAGCTAGCTAGTGGGAAGCAGCCGCACAGCACAGGGAGATCAGCTGGGTGCTTTGTGACCACCTAGAGGGGTGGGATAGGGAGGGTGGGAGGGAGGAAGATGCAAGAGGGAAGAGATATGGGAACATATGTATGTGTGTAACTGATTCACTTTGTTATAAAGCAGAAACTAACACCATTGTAAAGCAATTATACTCCAATAAAGATGTTAAAAAAATGTACAGGGTTAAGCATTTTGTATTTTTATTGGGTTTAAAGAAATGCTGTATTCAGGCTGAGTTAACACTTTGTTCTAAACTTTGAAAAAATGATTTAATAACTGACAGTGCTTTGGAATCATCTCTTAAACACGTAGCAATGTTACTCTGAATTGGAATATATATATAGTTTATTTATTCAACGAATATTCATTGACTGCCTCCTTTCTGTCTGGCACTGTTCTAGAAGCTGAGGGTAATAATGGTGAACAAGACAGTGGAGCTTATTCTTATTTTTTCGGTGGGGGGAAGAGTACAAAACTCAGTAAATAAACAAATTAATAAGGTTACTTCAGATATTAAGTGTGGAAAAGAAAATAAAGCAGAGGTATTTATCAGGGTCTCAGCAAGAAACAGAGGTGTACTTAAATTATAACTGAGAAAAGTTTAATAAAATTCTATTTATAAAGATATGGGCAGGAGATGAGTAAGGAAACCGTGGAAATTAATATAGTGCTTTAAGGCTGGAAACAGAGGCAAACCCTGAATTGGAGGACCCAGTTTCCTGAAGGATGGAGAGGACCAGGTGGAGAGGGCCACTGTACAGAGGCTCTGACCTTCAGTGCAGGCCTCAGCCAGCCCTTGGGTCTCTGTGGGGATGGAACTGAGGAAGTAAGTTGTCCACCGCACGGGCTCCCCACTGACCTAACCCACTGGACATCACGTGGCGAGGGAGCTGGATGATGTAGTCCATACAAATCAGCCTTCCAGGGAACAGAGCAGGGGGAAAAACATGGACAGTGTGGGTCTCGAGGAGCATGGAAGACATCCAGAGCCAGAGGGAAATGGAACATTATATACAATGGTTGGTGATCTCGGATGTCATATTGATTCTGCCTTGAAGGCACTTACAGTTTATTTGAAGTGATCCAAAATAAGTTTATGAAAACATAACTAGCAACATAAAACTGGTTATCGGTAATAAAAGTCTAGTACACTCTAACATTTATATTTGAGAACAGGAAGGGATTGCTTCTGGAAGATGCAATTGGAAGATGAAACACTGCATGGAGTGAGGGTAATTGCATTTGAGCTTAAGGAATGAGTAGAGTGTTCATTGTTGGGAAAGAAGAAGTGAGCATTCCAGGACTATAAAACGTCATGGGCCAAAGTGCAGAGATAGGACATGTTTTAGGAACAATTTGGCTAAAGTGATTGGATGATGCTACAATCCTTTTAGACTCATAGACTTGTATTTAAAATAAACCTACTTCCTTCCCAACTCCCACTCAGTGTAGAAATCGCATTGGTAGGTACTAGCTTGCTGCCATTCTCCCTCCCTCTCTTTCTTTCCCTTCCCCCTTCCTCCTTACCTGTGTGCCTTTTGACAAGCATTTATTGAGCATTTACAGTTTATACACAGTTGTAATAAGGCCCTGTATTGAAGAAGACTGTGTTCCTACTCAGGGAGCTCAGTTTCAATTTTATCATTCCAGATGGTTCCAGTTATTCAACAGGATCCTAATAGTAATAGCTAACACGTATTGAACATTTTTTATATACCAGACACTGTCCTTATTTCAGAGGACTTGGTTTGTCTTATGAAGAATGCATTAAAGATTTAGGAGAAGGGGCTATTGAAATGATCTTCCACATTTTGGCCCTACAAAGGTGTGTTGGATTGTTTTAAAAGAAGCATCCAGGGGCTTCCCTGGTGGCACAGCGGTTGAGAGTCCGCCTGTCGATGCAGGGGACACGGGTTCGTGCCCTGGTCTGGGAAGACCCCACATGCCGCGGAGCGGCTAGGCCCGTGAGCCATGGCCGCTGAGCCTGTGCATCCGGAGCCTGTGCTCCACAACGGGAGAGGCTGCAGCAGTGAGAGGCCCGCGTACCGCAAAAATAAATAAATAAATAAATAAAAGAAGCATCCATTTGCTGAAATATTAAATTGACTGACAACCTAGTGCACATCAAGTGTGCCTAAGATTTTAAATTTAACTAGTGTAAGAGGAAGCTCTTTTCATTGACAGACCCATACAGATTGAATTTGGGCCCCAAGTGAGTTCCTTCCTCTCCGTGGCAGCATTGCCCCTGCTTCCCCCTTTCTGGGATTCCAGATCTCAATGCACAGGCAGCCAGGCAGGTGGAAACTTCATGCAACGACTCGAGGGCAGGGAGCTGCAAGAGGCAGCAGGCCTGGGGAGGGGAGCACCCCCAGTCTCCGCTCCAGGGCAGGCTGAGGTCTAAGGAGGGTGGAGCATGGTTTCTTTCCAGCGGAGGGAAGGGAGCTGACTTCCTTCTCTGTACTCAGAGAGATGTTCCTTTAGAGGCTTGCTGTGGTTTCTCTTCACTTCCAATGTTGACAAGACAGAATTCATTTGGAAAAAGAGAGCTCCATGATTCATAATGAGCTATTTTGTGCTTTTAAAAACAACTCTTTAGAAACTGAATTTTCCTTATAACTCTTAAGTCTTCTATTTTTTTTTTTTTTTCGGTATGCGGGCCTCTCACTGTTGTGGCCTCTCTCATTGTGGAGCACAGGCTCCGGACGCGCAGGCTCAACGGCCATGGCTCACGGGCCCAGCCGCTCCGTGGCGTGTGGGATCTTCCCGGACCGGGGCACGAACCCGTGTCTCCTGCATCGGCAGGCGGACTCTCAACCACTGCACCACCAGGGAAGCCCAAGTCTTCTATTTATAACCTTAGGCTCGTTTAAAGAAGTGAAGTAGTGTACGAAAATGGTGATGGCCCATATTAGGAAAGGCCAGTATATTGCATTTTCCCTGCCCAACATATATGAATTATAGATTGGTCTCCTATGGAAGTTTATCCTCAAGAAATCTGGATAGAATTTTAGTGCTAGTCTTATTAAATTCGTTCATTAAACATAGCTCAGGCACCATAGTAATATTTAAACTGGAGTAATCACTGGGTTGCAAATGAGATATTATTATTATTTTATTTATTTATTTATTTGTTAGAACAACTCAGCAAAATAAAATTCCAGTTTATTGTTGGACAACATTGTTTCACACATACATCAAACAGGCCAAAAAAAAAAAAAAAAAAAATCCCAGCAACTTCATAGGAAAAAAAAGAAACCTTTTATCTTTGGCTTTTTTAACCATCTCATACAAATCAACTACTTATGGTACATATAAGTATATACACAAAAAATGTTACGGGAAGGCTCGGAATAAGATTGTTTTTTTGTTGGTGTTTTTGATTTTCTTACAAGTTTTTTTTTTTCTCCTTTGAGATTATAATGAACATGGTCACACCACAAGTAAAGTCAGAAGTAGGACAGAGAATGCTCCGAAGGCTGGTTTGGTCATCTGAGATCATTAAAAATGGCTTGACCCCCTAACAATATGTACAAAAATATAAAATGTAAATAAAAAATACAAATTTTCCTTTTTAAAGTACTTTAAGAAAAAAAGCAGGGCCTTGGAAGTTTCGGTTCCTTTTTCCTCCCCTGTTGCAAATTCGCACTGTGGTTTTGGTTGGGTGGTGGAGAGCGCGTGTCATCTGCGGGTGGCGCTGCCCGCAGTGGGCGGGCGGGCGGGCGGGACTCTCTACTTGAAGGTGACCGCGTTTAGATTCTGAGACAGGAAGTGGAGGGTGACTAGGTCAGGGTGGCCTTTTAAGTTTAACTTTTCCTTTTTTGCTGTCTAGTCATGCTCATCCGTCTTCCGCTTCTTGGTGTCAACATCGTCATCCTCATCATCTTCAGCTGCCCGCTTGCCTGTAGCTGCCTCAGTGTCATCATCTTCATCTCCATCCTCTTCCTCACCATCGCCTTCCTCTGCCTCCTCCCCCCTTCCTCCTCTTCTTCCTTTACCTCAGTGTCGGCCTCCTGCTCTCCATTTGCCTCGTTAGCATTTCCATGAGCAGGCGCCTATCTCCCATTCTCTGCCTCCTCCACAACTTCCTTCTTCTCTTTTAAGTCCTTGGTGGTGATTTCGGAGCTGGTGTCCACGGCCGCGTCTGACAATGATGGGGCACGCCGGTGATCCGACGCAGCGGATTCAGAAGAAAGCAGGAGTTCAACGACTCTGGCAATCAAGATGCCGGAGTCCGCGGCAGAGGCGGCTGCGGCGCGTGGGGAGCCGGACAAGGGAACAATGCAAAGATGGCTTTTCAGAGCAGCCAGTCCAAGTGAGATATTATTAATGTGGTTTTAAAGAATGTATTTCACACATTAAAGGAGTGTTTTAAATCTGCATTTTTACCGCTAAAATCCTGCAATCTAGGTATTTGAGAAGTTACTCTTAAGGTTATATGAGTGTTAACTTTCTCATCTTTCAACTTGCTCGCCAAGATTAATTCCAGATCAAATCCATATGGAGTGAGAGATACTGTTGAACAGACCCCAGAGGTCCTGCCTGTGACACGGGTGGTCTTAGGGAGAGAGATGGACTGTACTGGAAGAGCAGCAGGCAGGGTCTAGAAACTAGCTTTTGGAAGGAGATGGGGGAGTGAGGGGGTCCGGAGGAAGGAGAAAATGCAGGATGTGGTCATGGGGATGCTTGGAGACAGGCTTTTGCCCTGTACCAGCAACAGGAAGTTGTTCTTCTAGGGCCACTCTTGTGGAGCTTGCAATTAGGCAGCCTTTGCAAGCACTGGTACAGCCAGCTTTCTTCCAGACCCCAGAGAAAGGAAGCATGTACAAAAGACCAAGGGAGAGAGACTCAGTTTGTGCAGAGGATCTCACGGACGTAGACAGGGACTGTCCGTGTCTGTGCTCTTAGCCTCCGACCAAAGCTAGCAGGACCTCTCTGCTGGGGTAGACTGTGTTTCTGCTTTAAAACAATGCATGTGGAAGGACAGAGCACTCCTGAGACTTTTTTTTCTTCCAGTTTTATTGAGATATAATTGACGCACAGCACTGTATAAGCTTGAGGTGTACAGCATCTTGATCTGATTTACATACATCATGAAGTGATTATCACAGTAAATTTAGTGAACATCCATCATCTCACATACGTATAAAATTAAAGTAATAGAAAAAAAAATTTTTTTCTTGCAATGAGAACTCAGGATTTGTTCTCTTAACAACTTTTACATATAGCATTCAACAGTGGTAATTATACTTATTATGTTGTACATCCCTAGTACTGATGTATCTTATAACTGGAAGTTTGTACTTTTTGACTGCCTTCATCCAGTTCTCCTCCCCACTGGACTTTTTTTAGCTGCTTAACAGGAAAGAGAGAAAGGTTTTCTGTGTGTATTCAGTTTGGAGTGTCTGCTTGCACTAGGTCCATACTAGAGGCATTCGTAGTTCACTTACTGCATAACCTGTGCTTCTCCACACACCTGCGAGGCCTGAGTTTTTGCTCTTGGTGAAGCAGATTGGGGTTGACAATAAAAAAAAAAAAAAGGAGGAAAACTCAGTAGCCTTCTTGAATCAGATTAACAGAGACCAGATATGAGATCCTTTTTGAACCAGAAATTAAGGTAGATATGACTCACCCTCCTAAAGTCAGATCTGTAATAAGTGAGAAAGTTCCCATAGTGGAGAAGAAGGTAAAGAACTCTCGATTCCAAGCAAAAGCCCCTCAGGCCC
Organism: Aethalodelphis obliquidens; assembly: GCF_003676395.1. Taxonomy (NCBI): domain Eukaryota; kingdom Metazoa; phylum Chordata; class Mammalia; order Artiodactyla; family Delphinidae; genus Aethalodelphis; species Aethalodelphis obliquidens. The sequence goes on along the minus strand of NW_020837961.1, from coordinate 32,647,154 downwards.
AGAATTTGGGCATTTTAGTGTGTATCCTGTCCTCCCCTTATTGTCATAAAGGGGACTTCAGTGACCACTTGTTCTCTGGCTCATCCCAGACCCCAGTATGTGTTGGACAGTCTCAGAACTGCCTAGGACTGTGGAGTGGGCACCTCCACTCTTCTGGGAGAGTTTGGTGTCAAGCTGCATTCACGAGGGAAAGGACTAGGTGGACCTGGCATCTTTCTTCTCTTGTGAGAGATGCAGACCCTAGAGGAGAGGAAGATTGGAATCTGATGCTGACTGTTCCTTTCCAAGACAGCCACTGATCCCTCAGCTCCAGAGGGTGTTAGGAGAAACTTCGGCATGTGCAGTCATATGCAGTTGGGAAACTGGTGATGGTGCCCAAACACAAGAGCAAAAGGAAAAAGGAAGGTGAGATCTCTCCGGAAAGTCAGAAGAGATTCACTGGGGCTTCCCTGGTGGCACAGTGGTTGAGAATCTGCCTGCCAATGCAGGGGACACGGGTTTGAGCCCTGGTCTGGGAAGATCTCACATGCCGTGGAGCAACCAAGCCCGTGAGCCACAACTACGGAGCCTGCGCGTCTGGAGCCTATGCTCCACAGCAAGAGAGGCCGCGATAGTGAGAGGCCCGCGCACCGCGATGAAGAGTGGCCCCAGCTTGCCGCCACTAGAGAAAGCCCTCGTACAGAAACGAAGACCCAACACAGCCAAAAATATATAAATAAATAAATAATTATTAAAGAAAACATTTCTACTGAATATCTTTAAAAAAAAAAAAAAAAAAAAAAAAAAAAAAAAAGAAGAGATTCACTGGCCACAAGTAAGTGTAACACAGAACCCCTCAGAGAGAAGACAATGTAGCTGACTTGTCAGGGCTCCAAAAAGTCTTCTTGGAGCAAGATGTAATGAGACGAAGGCATTTAGTCATTAACATTCCTGGGCCGGGCTGGTTCTCACAAGAAAAACACTGAGGGCTATCATTTGCACTTCCGACCACAACAGAGTAATCCTCCTACCATAAACAGCTACGGAGCAGACAGAATAGATGAGGCAGCTGTTTGCAGGTGTTAGACAACAGGCAGAGCAGAGAAGCACAGGACAGGAGCCCTTGTTTGCCCCGGCTCTTGGGTTCAGGGATCTTTCCTGACTGTGGAGAAGTGAGGGGGAACCTGAGAAAGCAGTGGTCTTGCTGAGCTGAGAGGCAGTAATTGCGGTTTGGCGCTGCTGAACTTTGTGGGTAGAGGGGCTGGAGAAGAGGAAGCTGCTCAGAGGGGTTCCCAAAATCTGTGTGGGTGTTTATCTGAGGTCTGTGGCCCAGGCCTGGGCTGTGCACATACACCTCCTGTGAGGTGTAACCGGGGAGAGGAAGGCCCACGACGAGAAACCTGAGTTTGCCCAGTGCCAGGAGATGCTGGAGGGAGTTCCACCTCAGAGGTTGGGAAACCCCACTGCACAACGTGGGCATTCACTTGAGATCACAGAGAATCCACATCCTAGGAATAAGAACCGTTCCCTCAAGAAAGGGCCGTACCCTAAGAACAAATGCCAGCTCTTTAAAGGAAGACAGCATAATTCAAGCTCTTTACAGTGTGTCATATACAATTCCCAGTGTACAATATAATAAAACTTGCCAAACCCCTGAAGGGCCAGAAAATATGACCCAGAAAAATGGACCCAAGATAACCCAGAGGTTAGATTTAGCAGATAAAGACTAAAGAATCTATTATAAATATGTTTAAGGACTTAAAGGAAGGGCTGGTCTTAATGATGGAACATGTGAGAATGTCAACAAAAAAAAAAAATAGAAGCTATAAACATGATCTACATGGAAACTCTAGAAGTGAAAAACAGTATCTGAAACAATATCTTAAATAAAAAGTTCATTCTGATGAATAGAAAGAAAAAATATTTTTAAAAAATGAACAGAGCCTAGCGACCTCTGGGACAAAATAATCTATCATACACATAATTGGAGTTCCTGAGGGAGAAGGGAGTGAATGGGGCAACACAAAAATATATATATTTGAAGATATAGGGCTAAAAAATCCCCAGTTTTGGAGACAAACATCATTGTGCATATCTAAGGATATCAGCAAATCCCAAGCAGGGTAAACAAAAAGAGATACACACTTAGATATATCATTATCAAACTGCCAGAAACTAAAGATAAGTAGAAAGTCATGAAAGTGGCCAGAGGAGCCCTGGGGCGGGATGGGGGTGGGGGGGACAACAGGTAAACTCTACAGATAATAAGCATAAGAAAGCTGGTGTGGCTTTGTCTTTTCAGATGAAGTAAACAAAAACTGTCACAGATCAAGGAGGACATTTCATGATGATAAAAGGACAGTTAAGCATAAAGATATAATCATCATAAATGTGCATGTATCTAGTAACAGAGTTTCAAAATACCTGAGGCAAAATCTGACAGAACTAAAGGAAGAAATAGTAAAATAGGTAAGTCAGAGATTTTAACAGCCCTTCTTAGTAATTGATGGACCAAGCAGAAAAAAAAAAAAAAAAAAAAAAGAGCACATAGATTTAAACAACTCTCCTCCACTGGACATAGCTAGCATTTATAGACCCTTTATCTAGCAATTGCAGAATATACATTGTTTTCAAGTACACTTGGAGTGTTTAACATCATAGATTGAATACTGGGTCATAAATAAATCTCAACACAGTTGTTAGAAGATTGAAAGCACAGAGACTATATGTTCTCTGACCACAGTGAAATTAAGTTAGAAATCAGGGACTTCCCTGGTGGTCCAGTGGTAAAGAACCTGCCTTACAATGCAGGGGACGTGGGTTTGATCCCTGGTCAGGGAACTAAGATCCCACATGCCGCTAGGCAACTAAGCCTGTGCGACAGAACTGCTGAACCTGCGCACCTCAACTAGAGAGCCCACGTGCCTCAAACTACAGAGCCCATGCACTCTGGAGCCTACGCGCCACAACTAGAGAAGAGAAAACCCACATGCCACAACTAGAGAGAAGCCCGTGCGCTGCAACAAAAGATCCCACATGCCTCAACGATGATCCTGTGTGCTGCAGCTAAGACCCAACACAGCCAAAAATAAATTAAATAAATAAATAACAAATAAATCTTAAAAAAAGAGAAATCAATAACAAAAGCATTTCTAGGAAAAAAAAACCCGAAATATTTGAAATTAAGTAACACTCTTCTAAATAATCCATAAATCAATGAAGAAATTGAAAAAAAATAGAAAATATTTTGAACTGAATGATGATAAAAATACAACATTAAGGGCTTCCCTGGTGGCGCAGTGGTTGAGAGTCCACCTGCCGATGCAGGGGACACAGGTTCGTGCCCCGGTCGGGGAAGATCCCACATGACGTGAAGCGGCTGGGCCCGTGAGCCATGGCCACTGAGCCTGCGCGTCCGGAGCCTGCGCTCCGCAAAGGCAGAGGCTGCAACAGTGAGAAGCCCAAATAAAAAAAAAAGAATTGGAGTCCAAGAAGAGATCTTCACTGTTGATTTTTGACAAAGATACCAGGGCAATTCAGTGGTGAAAAGAAAGTATTTCCAATAAATAATTGTGAAGTGATTGGATGTCTGTATAGACAAAAAGTTGACCATATTCTCATACCATACACAAAACTAATTTGAAGTTGCTCGTAGACCGAAATGTAAAAGCTAAAACTTTCAAACTTCTAGGAGAAAACACAGGATAATGTCTTTGCACTCGTGAGGTAGGAAGAGGTGTCTCAGGACAAGAAAAGGCCAAACCATAAAGAAAAAAAAAAAAACTGGTAAAATTGAACTTCATAAAAATTAAAAAGTTATGCTCATCAAAAGACACCATTAAGAAAATGAAAAAGTAAGCTACATATTGAGAGAATATATTTGCCAAATTGCTATAATCAATAATAAAATATCAAAATCAATAAAATGGGCAAAATACCTGAACAGACACTTCACAAAAAAAGATGTATTTATGTTCAATAAATCCATGGAAAAATATTCAACGTCATTGATCCTCAAGGAAATGAAGGTTTCACAACCACTAGAATAGATAAAATTAAAAAGACTTCATCAGTGTTGACAAGGATGTGGGGCAGCTGGAAGTCTCACGTGTTGCTGGGAAAATACTTTGGGGGAAAGTGTTTCGTAGTTTCTTAATGAAGTTAAACATACACTTATTCATGACCCCGCAATTCCATGCCTAGATTTTTACCCAAGAAAAGTGGGTAAAAAGCCACGTACAAGAATGTTCATAGCAGCTTCTTTCACAGTAGCCCCAAACTGGAAAAAACACACGTGTTTATGGGAATGAATTGTGCTATGTGGATTTAATATAACACTACTCAGCAGTATAAAAGAGTGATCTGTTGAAACATGAAACACTACGGATGAATTTCAAAACCCCTATGTTTGAGTCAAAGAAACTAGACACAAAATAGCACATATATTATTGATATTTTATTTATGTGAAGTCAATGAGCTAATAAAATTTGTGGCAATAGAAATTAGAATGGTTGTTGTTTATGGGGTGGAGAGTAACTGGGTGAAGGAATGAGGAAACTTTCTGGGGTGACAAATATTCTGTATTTTGAATCATGTGTTGGTTATGCAGATACACACACATATGTGTGTGTGTATATATATATATATATATATATATATATATATATATATATATATACCATGAAATACTATGTATACTAATATATATGCAGTATGTACATATATATTAGTCAAAACTCATCTAACTATACCTTAAGATTGACACATATCTGAATATAACTTTTACTATAATTTTAAAAAATGAAGGAAAGAAGCTTAAGGTAAGGGCATGGACGCCATTTCATTTTCTGGAGATGGATGTAGTCGGCAGCTCACAAGTTGGGAGCAAGCTGGGGTCTGGGCAGAGAATGACAGTGGCTGCAGGTAGAGGAAGAGGCGAATGAGAGCACAACAGAGCTGGGAGAGAGGGAGGGATATCGTAGCTATCCTGAGTATAAAACTTGGGGGAAGGCAAAGCTGTCCAAGAAGGGTGTTTAGGGAATTCTGTCTGTTGGAAGCAGTGTGAAGACTCTGGTCATCCCTTTAAGAAGACCTGAAGAGCTCTGTTATTCTTGGCTTTCAGAATAGATTGGTGTTCTTTTGAAAGTGTGACCATACTGAAACTAAGGGTTTCAGGTGGCATGCCCAAGCGATTTCAACTCTCTTGTTTAACTACCATACAACACAACACCCCCATGGCATGGGGGGTGGGTACTGAGGGGTGTAGTGTAAATCTCTGATTTCCTGGGTAAAAAGGGCCTTGGAAGGAGGTTCTGCAGTGAGCCTTCTGTCATCAAATGGTAAGGGATAGTCCTGAGAGCCTAGTCACTTTAAAGGGAAATTTTACCTCTGCTGTATAAATGAAAATCCTGGTGATTTCTTCTTGGTTGCTTGTACAGGCTGAAGCACCCTGTGCTGTGGATTTATAGTCTCTTGCAGCTTGTTCACAGCAGTTTGGAATTCCCTCTCTATTCCTTTGTTTCCAGGGGGACCCCTAGGTTCCCCTGACTGTTGTGAAACAGCTCAGAGCTTCGAAAACCTCAGGAGAACATTCTGGGCCCAGCTGGAATTTAGTCTGTTTACTGCTCAGCCACTAAAGACCTATATTAGTTATGGATTCAACTTTGGTATATGAATCCCTTTGCCACCAACCCCCTCTGCTGGCCTTGAATTTGCATCTTACACTCAACCCGTTTCCCCATCTAGTGTGATTTTTTTATTTTCTTGGAAAATAAAGAACTCCAAATGAAAACAAAATGTTCATTTATGAGTAGGCACTCCACAAGACAGTTATTATTGTCCCCAGTTCTCGTTTTCTGCCCGCCTTCCTGTCCTTATCCATCACAACACTGTGACTCAGTAGTTCTCAACCCCACTCCCCAATAACGTCATTGTACAGCCATGAGACACGTCTCAAATGATGGGCTTTCCCCCCTAAATGCAGAGAGCTTAAAAAATATATTTCCATAAAGTATTTCTAACTATTAACAGATTTGTTTACTAGTTTTTCATGTTTCTTGGCAGATTTTAATGTTAAAATCTTGCATGCCATCTGCTTTGAGGGAAGGATTAAGAGCAAGGGGAAGGGTGGGAAGGTAGAAGCTGAATTATTCTTAACAGCTCTGGGAATGATACCATATTTTAAAATCAATCCAGAATGGAAAATGGAAATTGCTTTCAGGCATGACGATCCAGCATTTACAGCTCAGTTTCTGTTTCCAGTTCTCCCAGAACACAGATATCATGAAATCTTTCATGAAACTCCAGATCTCCTCTTAAGATGATGTTTTGGAGGCATGGAAAAAAAGCCACAAACACTGAGGGCTTTTGCTGATAAAGGGTAAAATAAGTCTGTTTCCTATTCCCCCTCAACTAGTGAGAAGGAGGTCGGAGTGGGAGTGAGGTCCTAAGAATTTGATCAGGTTAAAGGAAAAAGTCTTTCTAAAGCCTCTGTCGGTGTGCTGCTCTGAGGTGTGCACACCTATAATGAAAGACTCTGTTAAGTAGGATACCTTAGTGAGTTGAGTTTTTGAGGATGCAAAGCTAGACTTAGGCCTTAGCTTTGAGTAGGAATGGAGAATTGAATGTCTTCATCTAGTAACTTTACAGGCATACGTTTATTGCTTTTTGCAGATATTGCATTTTTTATGAATTAAAGGTTTGTGGCAGCCCTGTGTTAAGCAAGTCTATCAATGCCTTTTTCCACAGCATTTGCTTATTTTGTGTCTCTGTGTCACATTTTGGTAATTCTCACAATATTTCAGATTATATTTCATTACAGTGATCCGTTATCCACTGATAATCTTTGTTGTTATTATTGCAAAAAGATTATGACTCAGTGAAGGCTCAGATGATGATTAGCATTTTTCAGCAATAAAGTATTTTTAAATTAAGGTATGTACATTTTATATGCCTAACGCTGTTGCACACTTAAAGACTATAGTATATTGTAAACGTAACTTTTATATGCACTGGGAAACCAAAAAATTTGTGTGACTCACTTTATTGTGATATTCAGTTTATTGCCATGATCTGGAATTGAACCCTAGTATCTCCGAGGTTCTGAAACGTGCCTGTATATGACTTTAGTGATTGGGGCTGGCAGTCAGTTTGAGGGGAAGGGTCCTACTTGGGAGCTTACTGGAATGTGAATGACTAAGAGTGACATTATCCTGGGGATAGCCTGATAAGGATAGACATCGAGTAACATTTATTTTCCACAGAAATAGACTCACAGGCATAGAAAACAAACTTATGTTTACCAAATGGGATAGCGAGGTGGGGCGGGGGAAGGGCAGAGAGATAAATTAGGAGTTTGAGATTAACATATACACACTACTATATATAAAATAGATAAACAACAAGGACCTACTGTATAGCACAGGAAACTATATTCAACATCTTGTAATAACCTATAATGGAAAAGAATCTGAAAAAGAATATATATATATGTATAACTGAATCACTTTGCTGTACACTTGAAACTAACACAACATTGTAAATTAACTAAACCTGAATAAAAAATAATATTTACTTTCCAAAAATTATTCAAGAACTTTGGAAGTTATCCTATATCATAAGCACATTATCTGAGACATGCCTCATTGCTGAGCCCTGCAATGATGTATTGCGGCGTAGTTGTTGAGAACTACCTCAGTGTGACATTGGAAGGGCTGGAGTTGTGATGGGTAAGAACAGGAAGGTGGGCAGGAAAATGAGAACTGGGAATAATAATTTTTTTTGAGTGCTTATTACGTGTCAGGCATTGGGCACTTTCTGTACATTATTTCATTGAATCTTCACCCTGGGAAGTGGCTGTTATTCCCACTTAACACAATCAGTAAATGATGAATCCAGCATTCAAAATCCTATTTAGTGCTCCTATTCTTATAGGGCATGGAGAAAATGTACCATATGTAATTCCTTATTTAAATGAAATTAAAATCAAATCAATACATATCCATTGATCACAATATAAGTCTTTGTAAGGACATAGATTTTGAATTATTCAGCCTTAAAACGGGAGATCCTGCCATTCATGACAACATGGATAAACCTGGAGGACGTTATTCTAAGTGAAATTAGCCAAACATGGAAAGAAAAATACTGCATGACCTCACCTGTATGTAGAATCTAAAAGAGTTGAATACAAAATGTAAAACAGTGGGTTATCAGCAGCGGGGAGGTAAGGGAAATGGGGAGATGTTGGTCAAAGGATAGAAAGTTTCAGTTATGTGGAATGAATAAGTTCTACAGATCTAATGTACAACATGACGACCATAGTTCATAATACTGAACTGTATAGTGAACATTTTCTAAGAGAGTAGATATTTGGTGCTCTCACCACCCCCCCCCCCACACCCACACACACAGGTAACAAATAAGGAGATGGGTATGTTAATTACTTAACTATGTTAATCATTTCACTAGATGTATGTATATCAAAACATCATGTTGCACACCTTAAATAGATACAATTTTAATTCAAAAAATTAAATTTTAAAAAAGGATAGAAGGTAAACATATAGCAGATGGGACTTCTCTTCCCAAAGCAAAAACAAAACCCAAAGCATCTCTACTTCTACACCCATCCTCACCTCCTTTTCAGGCTTGGTCCTTGGTCTACTCAGCAACACTTTTTAAAAAAATATCTTCAGTCTCTCCTCTTGCATCCCTTCTACATAGTTCTACTTTATCCAGCTGAAAGATGAGCAGATATTCTGAGATAATGTGCCAGGTTTTCATTCTTCATTTTCTTGTGAATGAGAGAAGGGAAAATGCCTCCCAGCCTGACCCCCCATCTCCTCATTTTAAGATGCTGTTGCTGTGAAAGCAGGACTACAGAATTCATCGGCAGAGGTGAAATCCAAGTCTCAGGAAATGCAGTTTTTAAAAGGAAATCTCGGGCTTCCCTGGTGGCGCAGTGGTTGAGAGTCCGCCTGCCGATGCAGGGGACACAGGTTCGTGTCCCGGTCCGGGAAGATCCCACATGCCGCAGAGCGCCTGGGCCCGTGAACCATGGCCGCTGGCCTGCACGTCCGGAGCCTGTGCTTCGCAACGAGAGAGGTCACAACAGTGAGAGGCCCGCGTACCGCAAAACAAAACAAAACAAAACAAACAAACAAAAAAACATAAAAGGAAACCTTTTGTAAGAAGTAAACGCGTTGCCTATCCTTGAGAGTGTTAATTGTGAAGTGGGTAAAACTCGGACTGTATGGCCCAGTCGGGCTCAAAGAGCAGGGGAAAGCCTGGCCGCCAAGAAGGGACAGTTGTCTAGAAAAGCAGAGGACATAGCACCATAGGATTAAAGGGTGTCACAGTTTTGTGAAAAAGCAAGTCATATTTGGTAAGGAGCCTAAGAAGTGTAAGTGAACTTCTTACATGATATGTGATGCAATCTTTTATTTAAGTAGAGCTCATGTCCTAAGTTGGGCCGTTTTCAGGAGTACAAAGGAGCTTTCTTCTTGAATGCCGACTAGGTTTCCTAGACTTAGACAGCCCTGATTTCAAATTTCTGGCTTAATTTACGAAAGAGGTTGAGAACAGAAATAGAGAAGATAACCAGTTATTAAGTCCTAACCCAAATTATATGTATGGTGAAATAGGATTTGACAAATACGTAAGATACTTTTGCCTAATAAATGTTCAGTCAGATAACTGTTTATGTCCCCTCCCTATTCCAGCTTTTAGGGACTCTCCAATGTCATTAGAATAAAGGACACATTTGCTTGCATGTCCTGCTTCATGGTACAATGTCCTTGTCTACTCTTGGCTTATACAACCTGCCTCTGAGCCTCCTCCATCCACGATGGCCTGGGTTAGACAGTCATGTCTCTTATTTTTTTGCTCAGACTGTTAATTTCACCAAAGAAACCTTCCTCTTTTCTTAGGCTCCCCAGTTCCTTCCAATTCCTTGAGATCCTGTTTAAAGAAGTGATGGCAGGAAGGTTTAAGACATACAAATAAATCAAATAAGGAATGGTCAGTATTATAAGAATGAAATTCTATGGGAATTCAGGGGAAGGAAAGAGTACTTCAGCTTAGTACATCAGGGAAGAGGTAGCAAGTCATTGAAATTGTCGGAGGACAGAAAAGCAGGGAGAGACACACAATTCGCACACATGTGCACACACTCAGGCATCAGCCGGGGACGGGATATGGGCCAGGCAGTCATGGTCTTCTCAGATCTGGACTCAGAATGCCAATTGTTAACCCCCAGCCCAGACTGGCTTCAGCTGTCACCGCTAGACTGCCCTGTGTGACTGTGACTGTGCCTGTGTGTGCACCTGCAGGGGAGCTGCATGGAGCGGCCGTGCTGCCCGGGGGCAGGTGTGGACAGCAATTCTTGGTGGGTGTAGCAATTGCATTTGGGCCTTTGCGTTCAAATAAATGAACGAATTCTGAGTAGGATTTGATCATACTGAAGTGAAGGGAGGGAAGGAATTCCAAGCAGAGAGAACACCGTGAAACACCATGTGTGAAATGGGGGACTGTATTTTGACAGGAACACAGACACTAAGAGTGAAACAAGAGAAAATAATTTGTAAAAGCGGGTTAGGGACACTGGAAACTTTGAACGCAACTGTTGGCATTGGGAACTCATTCCCTTCCTGAGTTCAGAGCCAATTAAGAGATCTCAGGAGTCAGTAGTGATGGGATCATAATCTCATCACTATTACCTTTAAAGCTGATTAGAGAATGTTCTTTTAGACCAGTGGCCAGCTGGGTTTGTTAATTAGAATTACCAAACAGGAATGGGAATCACTGGGTAACTCAAGGCCTCTTGAAGGAGAAGGCCTCTTACTATATGGCAGACAGCAGGGACTATTCAATTGCTTATTTCCTCCCTCCCTCCCTCCCTCCCTCCCTCCCTCCCTCCCTTCTGTCCTTCCCTCACTATTTCCTTCCTTCCCTCCCTCCCTCCCTCCTTCCTTTCTTTTCTTCTTTTCTTCCTTCCCTTTTTCCATATTTATTAAGTACCTATAATGGGCCAGATATTCTTCTACATGCTGAGGATAAAGTATTGAACAGGACAGACACAGAATTTATATTTGAGAAAGAGTTCAAGTTAAGGCTGACCGAATCTGAAAAGAAAATCCCAGAGAGGCCTCAGCTGGTTATGCTCAATTTCTTCTCCCGAACTCAAGATGCATTATAACCACAAAATGACAAATGTTTACCTCACTCAATTTTCTAACCTATAAAATGGTATTAAGAATTCTTCCCTTGAATAACTCCTCAATTTTTTAAGTCAAATGAAAACATATTGAAAATGTTAGCGTACTATTAACACACAAAGAAACGTTTAGTTAATAAACTGTAGTGTTTTCTCCATATGCTCTTTCTTCTCCTTCCTTAGCAACTCTTATTACCTTAATTTCTCTTTATCTTCTTATTTATTCTTTCACTTCCCTTCTTAACTTGGCTGCTTTTCTCCACTAAGGATGTTTGAGTTCTTTCCAAGAAAACCCTTCCTTGAGTTACTTTATGTAAAAGTCCTATAGCTAATCTGCATTGGAAAGAAAATTTGCTTGTGCTTTGGAAATGCTTTAAGTCATCATTTAAATTTGATAAGCCTGATGAATTGGGAGATTGAGATTGACATACGTACACTAATATGTATGAAATGGATAACTACTAAGAACCTGCTGTATAAAAAATATAAATAAAGTAAAAATTTAAAAAAAAGAATTTGATAAGCTTCTGAGTGTACAAATAGAACATGGTCAATGAGCAGAAACTTTCCGTTAGAACAGGGAGCTTCATTGAGTGCTTGGCTGCACCAAACACCCTGCTGGTCAGTGGGAAATAACAGAGAACAAGATGGAAATGGTCCCTCTCCGTGAAGAGCTTTTGTTCCGTGGGGGAGGACAGACCACAAGGGTGATCAATGATGGGGCAGTCCAGGGGGCTATGAGGATAGATGCGAAGACTATTTGAGGAAGTGCTATTTGAGGACTTTAGCTGGGTCCCTTAGATGGCATTCTGAGGACCAAGAATATTTAGCTGACATAGTATAGAACAGTGTATGGGCATGTGCACCACAAGTGCACACATCTGTGGGTGTATATTGATTAAGTTAATGTATTTTGTACTCCACCTAATTAAAAATGTAATATGAAGCTGCTAATAAAACTACACAAAATTCACAAAGATGAAAATAAAATTAAGGAAATCAGGGAAAAAGATAAGGGAAGCGGCACAGTAAGATTAAGCTAGGAAGGATTTAGCACATGGAAATAGAGTCTGCAGGATCACGCACATGCGTTAAGGCTGGAACTATTCCTGTAGTGACAGGATTCATGTAGATACATTCCTCCTGTTCAGAAGAAGAAGCATTTACTTTCCTGTAACTAAAGACTTGGGGAATCTTTCTCCTGTAGTTCTTTACAGAGGGAACACAGAAATGTAATAGGAAATCCCCTAAACCGTGTGCTTAACGATAATACGCAGTTCTGTAAATGTGTTTGTATTGGGAGCAGGGAGGCAAAGTAGCGCAGCCCGTGCTTCCATTACATGTACCTGCACTACCTTCTTTTTCCTCCAGGAAAGCAAAGCTGCTAAGGCGTCTAAGTTTCCAAACCTTAACATTTGCCAGCTGTGGTTATGATGCTTTTCCCAGTATGAAATCAGCAAGTTGGAGTCTGTAATGGAACTTACAGCCTTAAGTTTATAGTGTGGATTTCCCCACTTTGCCTTCCCACTATTTGTCTTTTCATTAGGATTTTTCAAACCCATGGGTCCCCCTTGAGTTTAGGGTGTACGTGTTTGTGTTTATATCTGAAAGTACACCCTTCAGATATAAAAGACCTCTGTGCATAAATTTAGGGTACCCCTTTGTTTTACAAAACATATACAGGAGAGGTACCACTACAAGATAAAAGTCACATGATTCTAAGTGATGATTAGAGGATGAGATGCTTAAACGTGGATCCTTTTTTCTTTCACATATTTATTGGAGTATAATTGCTTTACAATGCTATGTTACTCTCTGCTGTACAGCAAAGTGAATCAGCTATATATATGTACATATATCCCCATATCCCCTCCCTCCTGAGCCTCCCTCCCACCCTCCCTATCCCACAAAGCACCGAGCTGATCTCCCTGTGCTATGCAGCAGCTTCCCACTAGCCATCCATTTTACAATTGGTAGTGTATATATGTCAACGCTACTCTCTTACTTCATCCCAGCTAAATGTGGGTCCTTTAAAAAAAAACCAGCAACCAATTCCCCTTTCTAGACTTTTCAGACTTTCAGGGTGTCCTGTATGGGTGGAGTGGGGCAAAGGTGACCCTTAAAAATCATACAACATAGAAGCTTCATATATATGTGTGTACAAACACACACACACACACATGTGGAGTAAAGCAGGCTCAATAGAAAACACTGTTTACAGAAACACATCATTTAAAAAGTGAATGTTTGCCATGATTGCATTCCAAGAGAGAATATCTGTTACAAGTTTGGGGGGTATATTCTTCAGATTTTTATTTCCTCTGGAAATAGTAACATTGCTGTAACTCAGCACAATGGTCTTCTATCTTGAATTAAGAAACTGGTCAAAAGGAAATGAGCCTTACCTTTCAGTGGGCCAGGCAGTACCACGTGGCCCATCATCTTCATCTCCTGCTGCTCACATTGAAGGAGTGCAGGCGATGGCAGGGAAAGTCATATCTGATTTTCTTCCTCTGGATGGAGCCCCCAGACATGTATGGTGTCATTTGTATTTTAGATTCTTGAGTGCAGTGCAGCCCATGATGGAGTTGACAGGGTTGGGAAGTCAGGCATGGTACTCCCAGCCTCACTGCCCCTCTGCCATGCTCTGGCTCGGGCTTTCATTCCCATTTGCGTGCGGCCTCTCTCTTGAAGAAGTATTCCTTTGCCCTAGTCCGGCAGTCTTTTTAACTCTTCCTCTCTTCCCTCAGCACCTTATCTCCTCTTGAAAACTCAGCCCCAGTAATTCTCTGATCCTTCCCTTTTGCTTTTGATTTAGTCCTGAAGTAGAGGTGAGGAAGACTTGGACAGCTGTGGAATATCCAAGGAATATTAAGACATCTCTCATAATGGACGGGAGTCCCTCCCTAGCCGACCCAACATAGTGCACAAAAAGAGCCCTTGTCCCTCCAGGAGAACCATAAAAGCCCTTCTCTTCCCTTCGCCTGTGACGCCCTAGATTCAGAAGCAACAGGACCATTGTACCACATATGTTTTTTTTTAAATTCAAAAGTGGGATCTTACTGTACCTATAAAATTTTACAACTTTTATTCTTAACAGTATATCCTGGTTATTTTTCTATGTGTGTACACATGGATCTGTTTTATTCTTTTTAACAAACGCATATGATTCCACTGTGTAGCTCTAAAATTAACTAATTCCATTGTGATGGACCTTTGTATTGTTTGCAATTTTTTTCTGGAAAATGATTATATCTTCAACATTCACTGGACATGATCAACATTTTTTACCTTTCCCAACTGAAAGGCAAAAATAATATAAAACAATCACAAAAAAGATTAGATCAGAGCTTTTATGATTATTTTTGAAGTCAACAGTTTTTATGAATGTTTTTACGTATATTTTTACATATGTTTCCTGGCCTGCACTTACCTCACTTGATCTCTCAGCATCATTCCATAACTTCTACTTCTAAACTAAGGAGCACAGTTAGTCTGCAACTATTTTGCTAGGCCTTTTTTTCTCACAGTTAGGAGACAGAGTAGAACGTTTACTCCTAGGATTTTGACTTGAGCCACAGGGTGTATGGAGATGCCATCTAATTGGAAAAGAGAAGAGAGAAATGGGGAGAGAAGTGACTTGGAACAGTGGGTGGGAAGAAGTGGAAAGTTTTATTTTGGGTATGTTGAATGTGAGATGCTAATGAACCAGTGGGCAAGTCATGGAGATTCTTTCATAGGTGAATCTGAGCACAAGGAGGGTTTGAAGTTGAGGTTATCCTAACATAAGTAGTATTTAAAACCGTGTAACTGATGAGCTCACCAAAGCAGGAAATCCAGAGAGAGAAGAGGATATGTTTACTCAGCAGTTTGAAAGCACTGATGACTGTGCATATGAGGCAGATATGAAAGTAAATCCCATTGTGAAATCCTAGAGGTAGGAGGAAATTAAAAAATTAGGTATAGCAGCTTTTGTAATCCCCGTTTCCTCTGCCAAGTTTCATGTAAAGCTCATATTGGTTAAAGAATTTATGCCTGAGCTTCAGAGAAATAACACCTTGGAGGAAATATTTAGCTAAGATCCCCTCATGAATTTGTTTGTTATTTAGGGATTTATGGTATTAGACATTGTGACCGTCTCTGATAATCATACAGCATTTGTTATACAAGTTCATTTTTCGATATACAAAATGTTTCTGATTGTGTAATTCTTTTTGTTTCCAGATACCTGTAAGAATACCATGAAAGCATAAAATTAAAGATTGATTTTCTTGAAACACATTTTTTTTTCATTTTATCATACTTTGGTGATGAAGAGTAATGTAAAATACTTGAAAATGACAGTTATGTTGAATAATTAAAGAAGTTATACCGTGATATTGTTTGTGAAAATGATACAGAAGACAATAGTAAATGTTAGATAATAAGAAGAACCAGCACCAAGAGAATGTTACTCTTGTTACTAACAATGTTAATGCTAATAATAAACAATTCAAAAGAGACCTTGAAGCTCAAGAAACTCACACAGTTAGAACTTGTGATACCAGAAGTCATAACTGTTTTCAGGTGTATCTGGAAGTAAAAGATGATGTAGGTATATTTTGGGCTACTTCGTGTGTGCACGCGCGCGTGTGTGTGTGTGTGTGTGTGTGTGTGTGTGTGTATGTGAATTATTATGAAGTGAGTTGATTTTTCTTTTATTTTTGAATTTTATTTATTTTTTTAAAAAGCAGGTTCTTATTTGTCATCAATTTTATACACATCAGTGTATACACTGATTGTCAATCCCAATCGCTCAATTCAGCACACCACCATCCCTACCCCACTGCAGTTTTCCCCCCTTGGTGTCCATACGTTTGTTCTCTACATCTGTATCTCAACTTCTGCCCTGCAGACTGGTTCATCTGTACCATTTTTCTAGGTTCCACATACATGTGTTAATATATATTTGTTTTTCTCTTTCTGACTTACTTCACTCTGTATGACAGTCTCTACATCCATTCACGTCTCAGCAAATGACCTAATTTCGTTCCTTTTTATGGCTGAGTAATATTCCATTGTATATATGTACCACAACTTCTTTATCCATTCCTCTGTCGATGGGCATTTAGGTTGCTTCCATGACCTGGCTATTGTAAATAGTGGTGCAATGAATATTGGGGTGCATGTGTCTTTTTGAATTATGGTTTTCTCTGGATATATGCCCAGTAGTGGGATTGCTGGGTCATATGGTAATTCTATTTTTAGTTCTTTAAGGAACTTCCATACTGTTCTCCATAATGGCTGTATCAATTTACATTCCCACCAACAGTGCAAGAGGGTTCCCTTTTCTCCACATAGTCTCCAGCATTTGTTGTTTGTAGATTCTCTGATGATGCCCATTCTAACTGGTGTGAAGAGATACCTCATTGGAGTTTTGATTTGCATTTCTCTAATAATTAGTGATGTTGAGCAGCTTTTCATGTGCTTCTTGGCCATCTGTATGTCTTCTTTGGAAAAATGTCTATTTAGGTCTTCTGCCCACTTTTGGATTGGGTTGTTTGTTTGTTTTTTAATATTGAGCTGCATGAGCTGTTTATATATTTTGGAGATTAATCCTTTGTCCATTGATTCGTTTGCAAATATTTTCTCACATTCTGAGGGTTGTCTTTTCATCTTGTTTATGATTTCCTTTGCTCTGCAAAAGCTTTTAAGTTTCATTAGATCCTATTTATTTATTTTTGTTTTTATTTCCATTACTCTAGGAGGTGGATCAAAAAAGATCTCACTGTGATTTATGTCAAAGAGTGTTCTTCCTATATTTTCCTCTAAGAGTTTTATAGTGTCCAGTCGTACATTTAGGTCTCAAATCCATTTTGAGTTTATTTTTGTGTATGGTGTTAGGGAGTGTTCTAATTTCATTCTTTTACATGTAGCTGTCCAGTTTTCCCAGCACCACTTATTGAAGAGACTGTCTTTTCTCCATTGTATATCCTTGCCTCCTTTGTAATAGATTAGTTGACCATAGGTGTGTGGGTTTATCTCTCGGATTTTTATCTTGTTCCATTGATCTATGTTTCTGTTTTTGTGCCAGTACCATATTGTCTTGATTACTGCAGCTTTGTAGTATAGTCCAAAGTCAGGGAGTCTGATTCCTCCAGCTCTGTTTTTTTCCCTCAAGACTGCTTTGGCTATTCAGCGTCTTTTGTGTCTCCATAAAAATTTTAAGATTTTTTGTTCTAGTTCCGTAAAAAATGCCATTGATAATTTGATAGGGATTGCATTGAATCTGTAGATTGCTTTGGGTAGTATAGTCATTTTCAAAATACTGATTCTTCCAATCCAAGAACGTGGTATATCTCTCCATCTGCTGGTATCATCTTTAATTTCTTTCATCAATGTCTTATAGTTTTCTGCATACAGGTCTTTTGTCTCCCTAGGTAGGTTTATTCCTAGATATTTTATTCTTTTTGTTGCAATGGCAAATGGGAGTATTTCTTTAATTTCTCTTTCAGATTTTTCATCATTAGTGTATAGGAATGCAAGATATTTCTGTCCATTAATTTTGTATCCTGCAACTTTACCAAATTCATTGATTCACTCTAGTAGTGGTCTGTTGGCATCTTTAGGTTTCTCTATGTATAGTATTATGTCATCTGCAAACAGTGACACTTCTACTTCTTCTTTTCCAATTTGTATTCCGTTTATTTCTTTTTCTTCTCTGATTGCCATGGCTAGGACTTCCAAAACTATGTTGAATAATAGAGGTGAGAGTGGACATCCTTGTCCCTTTCCTGATCTTAGAGGAAATGCTCTCAGTTTTTCACCATTGAGAATGATGTTTGCTGTGGGTTTGTCATATATGGCCTTTATTATGTTGAGGTAAGTTCTCTCTATCCCTACTTTTGGGAGGGTTTTTATCATAAATTGGTGTTGAATTTTGTCAAAAGTTTTTTCTGCATCTATTGAGATGATCATATGGTTTTTATTCTTCAATTTGTTAATATGGTGTATCACATTGATTTATTTGCATATATTGGAGAATCCTTGCATCCCTGGGATAAATCCCACTTGATCATGGGATTTGATCCTTTTAATATGTTGTTGGATTCTGTTTGCTAGTATTTTGTTGAGGATTTTTGCATCTATATTCATCAGTGATATTGGTCTGTAATTTTCTTTTCTTGTAATATCTTTGTCTGGTTTTGGTATCAGGGTGATGGTGGACTCATAGAATGAGTTTGGGAGTGTTCCTTCCTCTGCAATTTTTTGGAAGAGTTTAAGAAGGATGGGTGGTAGCTCTTCTCTAAATATTTGATAGAATTCACCTGTGAAGTCATCTAGTCCTGGACTTTTGTTTGTTGGAAGATTTTTTTTTTTTTTTTTTTTGCGGTACGTGGGCCTCTCACTGTTGTGGCCTCTACCGTTGCAGAGCACAGGCTCCGGATGCGCAGGCTCAGTGGCCACGGCTCACGGGCCCAGCCGCTCCGCGGCACGTGGGATCTTCCCGGACCGGGGCACGAACCCGTGTCCCCTGCATCGGCAGGCTGACTCTCAACCACTGCGCCACCAGGGAAGCCCCTGTTGGAAGATTTTTAATCACAGTTTCAATTTCATACTTGTGATTGGTCTGTTCGTGTTTTCTATTTCTTCTTGATTCAGTCTTGGAAGGTTTTACATTTCTAAGAATTTGTCCATTTCTTCCAGGTTGTCCATTTTATTGGCATATAGTTGCTTGTAGTAGTCTCTTAGGATGCTTTGTATTTCTGCGATGTCTGTTGTAACTTCTCCTTTTTCATTTCTAATTTTATTAAGTCCTCTCCCTCTTTTTCTTGATGAGTCTGGCTAATGGTTTATCAATTTTGTTTATCTTCTCAAAGAACCAGGCTTTAGTTTTATTGATCTTTGCTATTGTTTTCTTTGTTTCTGTTTCATTTATTTCTGCTCTGATCTTTAAGATTTCTTTCCTTCTGCTAACTTTAGGTTTTGTTTGTTCTTCTTTCTCTAGTTCCTTTAGGTGTAGGGTTAGATTGTTTACTTGAGATTTTTCTTGTTTCTTGAGGTAGGCTTGTATAGCTATAAACTTCCCTCTTAGAACTGCTGTTGCTTCACCCCGTAGGTTTTGGATCATCGTGTTTTCATTGTCATTTTTCTCTAGGTATTTTTTGATTTCCTCTTTGATTTCTTTAGTGATCTCTTGGTTATTTAGTAACATACAGTTTAGCCTCCATGTGCTTGTGTGTTTTATGCTTTTTTCCCTGTAATTGATTTCTAATCTCATAGCATTGTGGTCAGAAAAGATGCTTCATATATTTTCAATTTTCTTAAATTTACTGAGGCTTGATTTGTGACCCAAGATGTGATCTATCCTGGAGATTGTTCTGTGTGCACTTGAGAAGAAAGTGTAATCTGCTGGTTTTGGCTGGAATGTCCTATAAATATCAATTAAATCTATCTAGTCTATTGTGTCATTTAAAGCTTCTATTTCCTTATTTATTTTCATTTTGGATGATCTCTCCATTGGTGTAAGTGAGGTGTTAACACCCCCCACTATTATTGTGTTACTGTCGATTTCTTCTTTCATAGCTGTTAGCAGTTGCCTTATGTATTGTGGTGCTCCTGTGTTGGGTGCATATTTATTTACAATTGTTATATCTTCTTCTTGGATTGATTCCTTGATCATTATGTAGTGTCCTTCCTTGTCTCTTGTAACATTCTTTATTTTAAAGTCTATTTTATCTGATATAAGTATTACTACTCCAGCTTTCTTTTGATTTCCATTTGTATGGAATATCTTTCTCCATCCCCTCACTTTCAGTCTGTATGTATCCCTAGGTCTGAAGTGGGTCTTTTGTAGACAGCATATATATGGGTCTTGTTTTTGTATCCATTCAGCAAGCCTGTGTCTTTTGATTGGAGCTTTTAATCCATTCACGTTTAAGGTCATTATCGTTATGTATGTTTCTATGACCATTTTCTTAATTGTTTTTTGTTTGTTTTTGTAGGTCCTTTTCTTCTCTTGTGTTTCGTACTTAGAGAAGTTCCTTTAGCATTTGTTGTAGAGCTGGTTTGGTGGTGCTGAATTCTCTTAGCTTTTGCTTGTCTGTAAAGCTTTTGATTTCTCCATCGAATCTGAATGAGATCCTTGCCAGGTAGAGTAATCTTGGTTGTAGCTTCTTCTCTTTTATCACTTTAAGTCTATCATGCTACTCCCTTGTGGCTTGTAGAGTTTCTACTGAGAAATCAGCTGTTAACCTTATGGGAGTTCCCTTGTATGTTATTTGCCGTTTTTCCCTTGCTGCTTTCAATAATTGTTCTTTGTCTTTAATTTTCGCCAATTTGATTACTATGTGTCATGGCATGTTTCTCCTTGGGTTTTTCCTGTATGGGCCTCGCTCTGCTTCCTGGACTTTGGTGGCTATTTCCTTTCCCATGTTAGGGAAGTTTTTGACTATAATCTCTTCAAAGATTTTCTTAGGTCCTTTCTCTCTCTCTTCTTCTTCTGGGACCCATATAATGTGAATGTTGTTGCGTTTAATGTCCCAGAAGTCTCCTAGGCTGTCTTTATTCCTTTTCATTCTTTTTTCTTTAGTCGGTTCTGCAGCAGTGAATTTCACCATTCTGTCTTCCAGGTCACTTATCCGTTCTTCTGCCTCAGTTATTCTGCTATTGATTCTTTCTAGTGTAGTTTTCATTTCAGTTATTGTATTGTTCATCTCTGTTTCTTTGTTCTTTAATTCTTCTAGGTCTTTGTTAAACATTTCTTGCATCTTCTTGATCTTTGCCTCCATTCTTTTTCCATGGTCCTGTATCATCTTCACTATCATTATTCTGAATTCTTTTTCTGGAAGGTTGCCTATCTCCACTTCATTTAGCTGTTTTTCTGTGTTTTTTTCTTGTTCCTTCATCTGGTACATAGCCCTCTGCCTGTTCATCTTGTCTATCTTTCTGTGAATATGGTTTTTGTTCCACAGGCTGCAGGATTGTAGTTCTTCTTTCTTCTGCTGTTTTCCCTCTGGTGGATGAGGCTATTTAAGAGGCTTGTGCAAGTTTCCTGATGGGAGGGACTGGTCGTGGGTAGAGCTGACTGTTGCTCTGGTGGGCAGAGCTCAGTAAAACTTTAATCCACTTGACTACTGATAGGTGGGGCTGTGTTCCCTCCCTGTTGGTTGTTTGGTTTGTGGCAACCCTACACTGGAGCCTACCTGGGCTCTTTGGTGGGGCTAATGACAGACTGGAAGGGTTCACGCCAAGGAGTACTTCCCAGAACTTCTGCTGCCAGTGTCCTTGTCCCCATGGTGAGCCACAGCCACCCCCGCCTCTGCAGGATACCCTCCAACATTAGCAGGTAGGTCTGGTTCAGTCTCCCCTGGGGTCACTGCTCTTTCCCCTGGTTCCCGATGTGCACACCATCTTGTGTGTGCCCTCCAGGAGTGAAGTCTCTGTTTCCTCCAGTCCTGTTGAAGTCCTGCAATCAAATCCCACTAGCTTTCAAAGTCTGATTGTCTAGGAATTCCCCCTCCCATTGCTGGACCCCCAGGTTTGGAAACCTGATGTGGGGCTCAGAACCTTCACTCCAGTGGGTGGACTTCTGTGATATAAGTGTTCTCCAGTCTGTGAGTCACCCACCCAGCAGTTATGGGATTTGATTTTACTGTGATTGTGCCCCGCTTACCGTCTCATTTTGGATTCTCCTTTGTCTTTGGATGTGGGGTATCCTTTTTGGTGAGTTCCAGTGTCTTCCTGCCAATGATTGTGCAGCAGCTAGTTGTGTTTCTGGTGTTCTCACAAGAGGGAGTCGAAGTGAGTTGATTTTTGAATGTTAGTATTGAGTCAACCACTTACTTAACATTGCTACCAGTATTTCTATCTGTTCTTTTGCCACAAGATTATTAAGAATATCAAATACCTAAATCAGATCACTGAAATTAGTTAATAAATCAAAAGCAAGTAGGATTTTGAGCCTACCAATCAGGGGATCAGCTACTGGCAACCTAATTTTTATGCCATAAATATCAGTTAATTGTTCTTTTAAGGATGAGTATCTTATCTGTGTTGGAAGATTTGACCTCATGAAAACAGTGTTATTGGTAGAAAAGAGCTCTGGGAGGAGCACTTCCCTGTGCTGTGGGACTGGGTGACTCTATTCCTCTCACTTTTTTTTGATTCCTTTAGCACCAGTACATTGGAGGGTTTGGGGTTTTTAATTTTGCTAGCTTTGAGTGACTGTGTGCGTGTGTTTGTGTTTACAGTTAAGTTTGAAAGGAGCTTCACAAAAGAAGATAATGTTTTTAGTTTTAGTTTTTCCAATGACAAGCATTATAAAGGCATAATATAAAAATTTAACTGAGCGAAAGCATTGGCTGGGCCCTGAAATAAAATAAAATCATTTGGTTCTTCTTCTTCCTCTGCTGCTGCTGCTTCTCCTTCTGTTTTATAATTTAGCTTTACTGTAGGGATACAACATAGAGGCAGCAATGAATGGAGAGTAAACTTGCGAATAAAAGCAGCTCAAACACAGGATCTCAAATGAACCCCTGATACACTTTAGACTGAAGTCACTTCAAAGTTACTCTCTTGGACCTGAAGCACTGACCATTTTTCTAAGAGAAGATTTCTCCCTATGCTTTAGATTGCGGATTAACAAACTATGGCAGATGGACCAGATCTGGTCTGTTGCCTGTTTTTGTAGCACCTGTGAGCTAAGAACATTTTTATATTTTTAAATGATTGAAAAAAAAGAGAAATACTATTTTGTGATAAGTGAAAATGTTATGAAAATCAAATTTGGTGTTTATAAATAAAACTTTTATTGGAACAAAGCCATTCATTTACATGTTGTCTGTGGCTCTTTCACGCTAAAATGGCAAAGTTGAGTGGTTGTAAAAGAGGCCTTATGGGCTGCAAAGCCTGAAATATTTATTATCTGTCCCTTTACAGAAGAAGTTTGCAGACGCCTGCTTCAGCAATCAGTAATAACCTAGGCCTTGTAACTCTTATACATCTGCGCTTAGTGGGTCTTCAAGAATGAAGTACTAGAGGATGCACTCTCAAAAAGCTGTATAAATGGATGGCAAATACCTATAAATACAATTCTTTTTAGGTTTTGTATTTTTGATGCTCAACTTCTTTTTCATAATATTGTTTCAATAAAACTATCTCTATGAAAATGTGGACAAAAAAATTGTCTCTTAGCAAATTTCAATTAAACAGTACAGTGTTATCAACTGTAGTCATCATGTTTTATATTGGATCCTCAGACCTTATTCATCTTATAGCTGAAGTTTTGTACCCTTTTACCAGCTTCTCCCTCTTTCTCCCGCCCCAGGCAAAAATTTGTCTACTATCCGTATCTATGAGTTTGACTCTTTTTTTAAAGATCTACCTATAAGTGATACCATGCAGTATTTGTCTTTGTCTGACTTATCTCACTTAGCATAATGCCCTTAAGGTCCATCCATGTTGTGGCACATGACAGGATTTTCTTCTTTCTCACGGCTGAATAATGTCCCATTGTGTATAAACATACCAGATCTTCTTTATCCATTCATTCATTGATGGAGACTTAAGTTGTTTCTATATCTTGGTTATTGTAAATAACTCTGCAGTCAACATGGAATGCAGATATCTCTTTGACATACTGATTATATTTCCTTTGGATATAAACTCAGTAGTGGGACTACTGGATCATATTGTAGGTCTGTTTTTAATTTTTTGAGAAACCTCCATACTGTTTTCCATAGTGGCTGCACCAACTTACATTCCCACCAACAGTGCATGAACGTTCCCTTTTCCCCATATCCTTGCCACCACTTGTTATTTCTTTTCTTTCTGATGATAAGCCCTTCTAACAGGTGTAAGGTATTGTCTGATTGTGGTTTTGATATGCATTTCCTGATGATTAGTGTTGTTGAGCACCTTCTCATGTACCTTTGGCCACATGTATGTCTTCTTTGGAAAAATATCTATTCAGATCCTCTGCCTATTTTTTATTAGATTTTTTTCCATTGAGTTATATGAGTTATTTTTAATATATATGTTGGATATTAACCCCTATCAGATATATAATTTGCAATTTTTTCATTCCATAGGTTTTCTTTTTATTTTGTTGATGGTTTCCTTTGCTATGCAGAAGCTTTTTTGTTTGATGTAGTCCTACTTGCTATTTTTGCAAGTTGTCTTTGCTTTTGATGTCAAATCTAAAAAATAATTATAAGACCAGTGTTAAGGAGGTGACCCACTATGTTTTTTTTAAATTTTTTTTAAATTTTATTTATTTTTTGGCTGCATTGGGACTTCATTGTGGTGTGTGGGCTTTCTCTAGTTGCAGCGAGCAGGGGCTACTCATCATTGCTGTGCACAGGCTTCTCATTGCAGTGGCTTCTCTTGTTGTGGAGCACGGGGTCTAGGCATGTGGGCTTCAGTAGTTGCAGCATGTGGGCTCAGTAGTTGTGGCTTGTGGGCTCCAGAGTGCAGGCTCCATAGTTGTGGCACACAGTCTTATTTGTTCCACGGCATGTGGAATCTTCCCAGACAAGGGATTGAACCTGTGTCTCCTGCATTGGCAGGCAGATTCTTAACCACTGTGCCACCAGAGAAGTTCCCCCACTATGTTTATTTCTTGGAGTTTTATGGCTTCAGGTCTTACATTCAAGTCTTTAATCCATTTTGAGTATGATATTAATTTTTGTATATAATATAAGATAGTAGTCCAGTTTCATTCTTTTGCATGTGGCTGTCCAATTTTCCCAACACTGTTTATTGATGAGACTGTCCTTTCCTCATTGTATATGCCTGGCTCCTTTGTTGTAAATGAATTGACCATATATGAGTGAGTTTCTTTCTGGGCTCTCTATCCTGTTCCATTAATCTATGTGTCTGTTTTTATGCCAGTACCATGCTGTTTTGATTACTATAGCTTCATAATATAATTTGAAATCAGGAAATGAGATGCCTCCAGCTTTGGTCTTCTTTCTCAAGATTGCTTTGGCTATTTGGGGTCTTTTGTGGTTCTGCACAAGTTTTAGCGTTGTTTGTTCTATATTTGTGAAAAATGCCATTGGAATTTCA
The DNA here is from genome assembly GCF_003676395.1 of Aethalodelphis obliquidens. Taxonomy (NCBI): domain Eukaryota; kingdom Metazoa; phylum Chordata; class Mammalia; order Artiodactyla; family Delphinidae; genus Aethalodelphis; species Aethalodelphis obliquidens. The sequence goes on along the minus strand of NW_020837961.1, from coordinate 32,621,910 downwards.
ATAGGGATTACATTGAACCTATAGATAGCTTTGGTAGAATGGACATTTTAACAATGTTAATTCTTCCAATCCATGGGCACAGAATATATTTCTATTTTTTTCCTTCAGTTTCTTTCATCATTGTCTCATTGCTTTCAATATAAAGTTTTTCACCTCCTTAGTTAAATATATTGCTAGGTATTTTATTCTTCTTGATGCAATTGTAAATGGGATTTTCTTAAAAATTATTTTTCTTATAGTTCATTATTAGTGTTTAGAAATGCAGCAGAGTTTTGTATAACGATTTTGTATCTTGCAACTTCACTGAATTCATTTATTAGTTCTAACACTTTTTTTGTTAAGGTTTTTGGGTGTTCTGTATATAATATAATGTCCTCTGAAAATGAAGACAGTTTTACTTCTTACTTTCTGATTTGGATGATTTTATTTATTTTTCTTACTTAATTGCTGTGGCTAGGACTTTCATTACTATGTTGAATAAAAGTGATGAGAATGGAAAACCTTGTCTTGTTCCTGATTTTAGATGAAAAGCTTTCAGCTTTTCACCATTCAGTATGATGTTAGCTGTAATATATGGTCTTGTCATATATGTTAGCTTGTCATATATGGCCTTTATTATATTGAGATATGTTCCTTCTATGCCTAATTTTTTGGGAGTTCTTATCATGAATGGATGTTGAATTTTGTGTCAAATTCTTTTCCTGCATCTATTCAGATGATCACATGATTTTTATCCTTCATTTTGTTAATGTAGAATATAACATTGATTGATGTGTGGATGTTGAACCACACTTGATCATAGTGCATAATCTTCTTAATGTATTATTGAATTTGGTTTGCTAATGGTTTGTTGAGGATTTTTGCATCTATATTCATCAGTGATGTTGGCCTGTAATGTTCTTTTCTTCTAGTGTCCTTATCTGCTTTTCGTATCAAGGTAATGCTGGCCTTGTAAAATGAGTTTGGAAGTGTTCCCTCCTCTGGTTTATTTCCTTTTAATTTTTATTCTATATATTGGATTTTTTTCATAAATGGGATATTTTATATATAATTTTTACTTGCCTTTTTTCTTTTTTACTTAATATATGTCTTTATGTATAGACACAGTTTCCATGAATACACTGAATTCTACCTTATGGATGAATTTATAATTTATTTAATAATTCTTTAATTGTGGGAATTTCAGTTTTAGAATAAATAATGCTACATTATATGTCTTTTATACAAATATTTGTCTACATATAGTCCTAGAAATATACTAACTGCATTAAGGTATATTTTTAAGTTTGGGAGAATGCTTACCATATGTATATGGTAAAAACAAAGTTACTTTCTAGATAGGCTTTAAAAATAAGAGCATACTTCAATAAGTGTTACTGGGAACAGAGGACAGCTACATGTAAAAGAATGAAATTAGAACACTCCCTAACACCATACACAACAATAAACACAAAATGGATTAAAAACCTAAAAGTAAGGCCAGACACTATCAAACTCTTAGAGGAAAACATAGGCAGAACACTCTATGACATAAATCACAGCAAGATCCTTTTCGACCCACCTCCTAGAAAAATGAAAATAAAACCAAAACCTAATGAAACTTAAAAGCTTTTGCACAGCAAAGGAAACCATAAACAAGATGAAAAGACACCCTCAGAATGGGAGAAAATATCTGCAAATGAAGCAACTGACAAAGGATTAACCTCCAAACTTTATAAGCAGCTCATGCAGCTCAATATCAAAAAAAACAAGCAACCCAATCCAGAAAAGGGCAGAAGACCTAAATAGACATTTCTCCAAAGAAGATATACAGACTGCCAACAAACACATGAAAGAATGCTCAACATCATTAATCATTAGAGAAATGCAAATCAAAACTACAATGAGATATCATCTCACACCGGTCAGAATGGCCATCATCAAAAAATCTACAAACAATAAATGCTGGAGAGGGTGTGGAGAAAAGGGCACCCTCTTGCACTGTTGGTGGGAATGTAAATTGATACAGCCACTGTGGAGAAGAGTATGGAAGTTCCTTAAGAAACTAAAAATAGAACTACCATATGACCCAGCAATCCCAGTGCTGCGCATATACCCTGAGAAAACCATAATTCAAAAACAGTCATGTACCAAAATGTTCATTGCAGCTCTATTTACAATAGCCAGGAAATGGAAGCAACCTAAGTGCCCATCAACAGATGAATGGATAAAAAAGATGTGGCACATATATACAATGGAATATTACTCAGCCTTAAAAAGAAATGAAATTGAGATATTTGTATGAGGTGGATGGACCTAGAGTCTGTCATACAGAGTGAAGTAAGTCAGAAAGAGAAAAACAGATACCGTATGCTAACACATATATATGGAATCTAAAAAGAAAAACCAAAAAAAAGGTCATGAAGAACCTAGGGGCAAGATGGGAATAAAGACACAGACCTACTAGAGAATGGACTTGAGGATACGGGGAGGGGGATCTGTAAGCTGTGACAAAGTGAGAGAGTGGCATGGACACATATACACTACCAAACGTAAAATAGATAGCTAGTGGGAAGCAGCCGCATAGCACAGGGAGATCAGCTTGGTGTTTTCTGACCACCTAGAGGGGTGGGATAGGGAGGGTGGGAGGGAGGGAGATGCAAGAAGGGAGAGATATGGGGACATATGTATATGTATAACTGATTCACTTTGTTATAAAGCAGAAACTAACACACCATTGTAAAGCAATTATACTCCAATAAAGACGTTTAAAAAAAAGAGCATATTTATTTCATGTGTGCCACACTTAATATATTATTTTAATGATTGCCAATTTGCTGTTAATTTAATAGTTGCCAATTATTTTAATGGTCACCAATTTTAATAATTGCCAGTACTTGAAACATATTATTTTATTTTTCACTTATTTCACTACTAGTGATGTTGAAAATCTTACACACATTTATTCTTCTGTGAATTGTTTGTTTATGTCCTTTGTCTAAATTTTTAGTAATGAGACATCAGTATTTTTATTTAAAAAATTTATTTCCATATTAACTATTTTTTTACATTTCTTACAGGTGTCATAACCAATTTGCATTGAAATTTTTGTGTGTGTGGTATTTTTGACATAGTGGAGTTTTAAACGGTTATGTAGTCATTGTATTGACTTCTCCCTTTGTGATTTCTGTCCATCTGTTTTAGTTTTGTAATTCTTTTTTGCTTTGAAATTTCTTTCCATTGTAAGAATCAGCCAAGAATTCCCCTATATATTCATTGTGCTTTAAATGATTTCATTATTTACATTTAACATATCTGTGTAGAATTTATTTTGGTGTGAGGTTAATAGCAAACTTGATTTTTTTCCCCATATACTTTGCCAATTTTTCTAGCAACTTTTGTGGATAAACCCACATTCCTCAGTGGTTTATGATGCTTTCTTTGTAATATATAAAAAAATAAAATAAGTTTGCCAAGATCTTTTTCAGGTCTTACTTTTGTGTTCTACTGAACTGCCTGCTAATTCTCTTTTTTTTTTTTTGAGATCACACTTTTTAAATTTAACACTTTGTAATAACTCATAAAACAAGTTACCACCCCACCCCTACCCACTGGTCTCTTTTCCTTTGGCTGTTTTTTTTGGGGGGAGGTGGTGAGAAGGGCAATAAGTAGTAGGATTAATGGTCTTTTAATCCCATTCCTCAGTTAAGGCAATAAAAAAATTATCAGAAAAGTAACCTTTTTTAAATTGTAACTTGAGAGTATATGTTCAGTTTATTCATCTAACAGCTCTATTGAGTTCTCCGAAAATACATTTAAAAAAATAAAATACAGTTCTGTTTCCAATTTCTGAATAGTTCCACATGCCTGAGGATAGTTTTCTTCTTTTGCAAGTTTTAGCATTTTGGATTTTATTCTATGATGATATAGATTGATTAATGGATTGTGTTTTAGGAATAAAAAATATTCCTCAGTGAGTGTTTGATGGGTGTTATGAAATATCTTGTTCTTTTATTGTTGTTGTTGTTGTTTAATTTTTATTTCATAATCATAAACTTAACTCTGCAGTCCAGCAAGACTTGGAGGGGGACAAGGCAAATATGGAACCCAAAGAAGTGCCGTGAGAACACAGAGATTATAGGATGATGCATGCAGACAGGGATGATGGGTGCTCTCCTGAGCTGCAGAAGGAATGGTGTGGTGGTTAAGATAAAATGCAAGTCAAATTTATTAGAGTTGTCCACAGTGGGCAACAGTGATGTTTTCTCTGGTCTTGCCATTCCTAGCCCCATAGCATTCCATAGCTTCCACAATATTCATGCCCTCTTTCACCTTGCCAGGGACCACATGCTTGCCACTCTGTCTTGGCAGTGCAGATGAAAAACTTGGAACCATTAATGTTGGGTACAGCATTGCTATGGACAAGATACCCGGGTCCCTATGCTTCAGGATAATATTGTCATCATCAAATTTCTCCCTAAGATGGACTTGGTACCAGTGCTATAATGGCATGTGAAGTTACCACCCTGGAACATGAACCCTGGAATAATTCTTTGAAAGCAGGAGCCCTTATAACAAATTCCTTCTCACCAGTGCTCAGAACAAAAGTTTTCTGCTTGTCCTTGGGAATTTGTTTGGAAACAACTCAAAGGAGACATGGCCCAAGAGCTCGCTGGCAGTGGCCATGTCAAAGAGCGTTGTGGGGGTGACCATGGCTGGGCAGCGCCATGGAGCTCCAGGAGGGTGGCCCTGGTATCTGTAAAGCTATCTTGTTCTTATACTTATGCAATTTTTCTAAAGTCAAAATAGATTAGATTAGTTACAAAGCTATTTCTAAAACATGCTTGCATTTTATGTACAATATTAGATTCCTTCATTCCTGCAACAAAGTTTTAGAACATCTTCATCTTGAGCCAGGTACTACTGTTGTGGGTGCTGGAGATGTAGCAGGGAGCAAGAGTGATGTAATTCCAGTGGGGAAGACAAATATTACATAAGCAAATACATAAAAACATATAATGAAGTATAGAGATCAGTGCTCTGAAGAAAAGCAAAGCCAGGACAGAGGATAGCAGAGGTGAGGGTGACACTCTAGTGTAAGGTGATCAGGAAAGGCCTCTGGGGGGGATTAGATGGTGTTTGCAGAGACTTGAAAGAAGTGAGGGAGTAAGTTATACAAGCTGGTGGATTCATCAAGGAGATCAGTGTATCCAGAGGGGAGTGAGTGAGTCAGAGAGAAGTGGGAGGCGAGGTCAAATGAAAGAGCTGGATTCTATGAGTGTGAGAAGCCACTGGAAGATTCTGAGCAGGAGAGTGACATGATTTGGTGTCGTTTCAGTAGTATCTCTTTGGCTGCCAAAACAATAAGTGAATGGTGGTGCCATTCACTAAAAACACTGGGAGGACAGCAGATTTTGGAGCGGTGGGAATTAAGAATTCTGTTTGATCATAGTACATTGGAAGTGCCTATTAGTCACTTGAGAGGAGGTGTAATTGGATGATGCATGAATCTGGGGTGCAAGTCCAAGTACTGGGGGAATATATGTTGGTTTAATGCCCTGGGGCTGGGTCAGATCACTCAGGGTATGTATTAGTTTCCTAGGACTTCTATAACAAATAACCATGAACTTTGTGGCTTTAAACAACAGAAATTGTTGTTGCTCATAGTTCTGGAGGTTAGAAGTACAAAATCTAGCAGGGCTTTGGCCCCTCTGGGGGCTCTAAGGGAAAATCCGTTCTTTGTTTTTTCCAGATTCTTCTACCTGTGAAGTGCTCCTTGACTTGTAGCTGCATCACTCCAGTCTCTGCCTACAAGGCCACATTGCTTCCTCCTCTTCTATCTGTGGGATATGTCTGACTCTTTCTTATAAGGACACTTGTCACTGGATTAAGGGTTCATCTGGGTAATCCAAGATAAACCCCTCTCAAAATCCTTAATCACATCTTTGGCAATATAAGGTAATATTCACTCTTTTGTAAAATAAAGTAAAATCCACAGTTTCCAGGGATTAGAAAGCAGACAAGTCTTTTTGGGGACCACCTTTCAGCCTGGTACAGGCAATGACTGTGGATTGAAAAGCTAAGTGGCCCTAAGACTGAGCTCCAGGGCACTGCAGTATTCAGAAGTCAGAAAGAGAACACAGAGGCAGTAAAGAAAACTGAAGGGGGTCAGTGAGGTATAGGAGGAGAAAGAGAGTCACAGTGTGGTGTCTGATGAAGAAGTGCTTCAGTGAGAAGGAGATGATTCACTGTGTGGTGAACAGCTGAGTGGTATAGAAAATAAGGGCCCAGCCTTGATTGTTAGACTTGGTTGCTGGTTGAACTTGCCAAAATTGTATTCAGAGAGTGGCATACTTGATTCCATGTGGTCCCCAATCCTGAATCCAGCTTCCACTGAAATATTATAATCCTGTTTTAGCTGTAGGATCCATAGTTGGCCAAGCACTTCAATGTAAGAAGTTATTTTGTGATTCCTTTTTCTCCTTTTTTTCTATTTCAAGTTCTGTGTGTAAGTATGTTGTGTCAATAACCTTGTTTCTTCAAACTGGTTTATGCTCATGGTAGAAATTTTGGAAATTACAGTAAGAACAAATTAAAGTGAATTATTTAATTTTAAATTTTAAGTGCAGCCACTTTTTTTTTCCCTAGGACTTTTTTTGTTTATCACTCATTTTTTTGATTGGGCTCTGAGGCTTTTGTACAGACATCACTGAATTAAGTGTGATATGATTGCCCAGCAACAGGTAAAGGACAGTGTTGCTAACAATATATTACCCTATCTATGACTCTGGGTTGAGTTTTGGGTTTCAGGGTGCCAGTGTGGTTGGCTGGGAAGGTGCCCAGTTGTTGAAGAGGATATCTTCCGAAGTAGAGGGAGGCTATGCTGGTGATGGGAAGGCAAATAGATCCAATCTGTTTGTGAAATATGAAAACATGTTTTCAAGAGCCAGTGTTCTCAATTTGTCCCTGCCTCCGTGACACATTCATATGGAAATATCCTTAACCAGATGTTAAAATGAAGGAAGTGGTAAAAATTCTTTAAATTTCAGGAAGCTAATAATGGAATCAGGGAGATATCAATATTTTATTAATTTCTTGCATCTTTATAATGTCTGCATTACATTTGTGAAAGATCAAACTAAGGGAGAACAGTTCTGAGAATAAGTTTAAAGTAAACATGATCAAATTCCTCTCAGTCAAAAGCAGGTAAATTGAGACTGAGAGGAGGAATACAAGGATGGCATTGAGGGTGCTGTAGTGTGGCTCTTTGAGTGGATTCAAGGATAAGATCCTCCCAAGATCTCCTCTAGATCCCCAGTTTAGCATCATAAGATAGTGATAATAGACTCTGACCAGATGCTTCTTTCTTTGATTTAAGCTGCTATCTCCAAAGAAAGGGCCCACTGAGCTTATTTACTTACTAATCAGGATTTTCTCTTGAAGATTTGTCAAAGCCATTTCCATTTTCTATTATTTCAAATTATCTAAGTTTTATGTGTAAGTCAATGGAAATTGGAAAATGTAGACCTCTTAAAAATGCCAAATTATATGTAGACATTCAAAACCAATTATTAGTGGGTGGAAAATGCTGTTCTGGTATATTAGGCCAATAGTTTTAGGGAGTTGAGTAAAAACAAGGAGGAATACGTTTTAACTTCATGATTCTGAAACTCAGGATCTGAACTGCTAACATAAATTGAGATCGGTATTCTTATCCTACTTTTGACTCCATACATTTTGCTTTGCCAAAAGTCCAGATGACAAAAAAGGTCTTGAAAGTGGAAATAAGGAAACTTGTTTTATATAAGCCACATTATTTGTTAATATGTGCTATTACAGGCTGAGAATGAATTTTTAGAATTTAAACGTCATTGTATTTATCTTCCAATCAAGCCAAAGTTATTGAGAATACCATATGGTTTTAGAAGATATATTTGGTGTCTTTGGGAACGTGAGGCTACTAAATAATTAACAGCTGACAGAATGGAGTAGACCAAATGTACTTGGAATTTAGCTCTTTGTAGTGAGGAAGTTTGTGGATTTCCTGGTTCAGCCCATCTGATAAGAAGAATAACTCACAAACATGTTAGCTGGTTGCACAGGATGAATAATTTTGCCCATGAATATGCGATAGATGAGAGTGAAGATAAATTTTAAAGACTGTGTCATCAGCTGAAAAAAATTAAAGAGGGAAATAATATTGCCAGTTGTTAAGCATTTCATCAGGTGCAGGGGTTCTCAACCTCAGTGCTATTGATATTTGGGGCCAGATAATTCTTTGTTGTGGAGTCTGTTCTCTGCATGGTTTAGCAGCATCTCTGGCTTCAACTCACTAGATGCCAGTAGCATCCTTTCCCCAGTGTGACAAGCAAAACTGTCTCCAAACAGTGCCAAATGTCTTCATGGGGGCAAACTTGCCCCTGATTGAGATAGGCTACACAGATAACCCCCAAAGTCAAATTCTAGTTATATGTTCAAGATATAGTAGAACGAAGGGGCAGGCTTCTTGAGAACTTGTGCTTGTTGAACATGTTATTGGGATGGGGTTTCATTTGGGCAGCATAATAATTAAGGTTTAGCTTCCGCATATACATTGTATTGATGAAAAGTAGATATTTTTTCAATCTAGATTTAATTGAGAACAGTAGGTATTGTAGGTGATTGATTGTCTTCTATTTCACCTCCCTCCAAAAAGCCTGACAGAAATATGTAGGACTGCCAAAATGAAATCTGTAGTAGGATAACACTGGGGAGGCTTCTCAGGCTATGACTTTCCACTTACTTAAATTTCACTACATAGAGAGGCCACTGGTGACTTACATAATCTTATATGTGTGTCTTCCTATAGAGATGAAGTGGCACTTGTGGTAGAGACTGTATTCACCAAATGCCTATGAGATCCTTGACTTTTCCCAGTCTCCTTCTGAGTTAGGTTGGGGCCATGTAACTAGCTCTGGCCAGTGAAATGTCAGCTGAACCTAACTTCTGGGCTGAGGAAGCTAAAAACCAGAGTGCCTCTTCCACTCTCTCCTTCTCCCCTATCGTAGTGGCTTTGGGGGCCTGTGAACCAAACAAGAGCTGCTCCTTTCTTTCATTGTCTCTGTACTCATTTTATGGAACGTCTGTTAGCTGGACATTGAACTCTCTGAATTGATCTGCTTAATTATTTTATTTTCAGTGGCCATCACTCTTTATTTTCCTACCGTTTGGAACTCAGTTGGAATTTGGCCATGGGGAATAGAAGGTTCAGCTAAGACTCAAGAGTACAGGCATCACTGTCAGTTGTCTTTTTTCATGTTAATGATATTCTGGTGAGAAAGCCACATGCATATGAGGTAAACAGTTACTTGGAATGATGTTACACCTGATCTAGCAACTTCTTCCCTGAAGGAAGGTCGGGGGATTTCGGGAGTGTTTTTTCAGTAAATAAAGGATGAAATAACGAAATGACAAGTGGTGACACAGGAGGCAGGATAGCATGATCATTAGGAGTGTGTAGTCTGCTGTTCAACTGCCTGGATTTGAATCATAGTTTTGACCCTTTTTAGCTATGTGATCTTTGGCAAGTTACTTTAGCTCCCTGAGCCTGACTTTTCTCATCTGTAAAATGGAATTCATTATAGGTTATAAGTATGTAATATATGTTTAGCAATTAGAATAGTACCTGTTCTGTAGCATATAGTTCTTTTACTTTTTCTTCTTTCTCCTTCTTCCTCTACCTCCTCTTCTTTCTCCTCCTTCTCCTTCTTCTTCTTCTTTTGGTCGATCTTCCCTGAAGGTGCTTCTTTTATTGTAAGTTCTATTTAGATGTTTGCTGTTACTATTAATTAGGTTGCAAATCAAAAGAATTATACCAAGCCTATGAGCTCAAGTATATGTTGAGTTTTATAAATAGCCTGTTGTATTTCTCACTATATACTCCCATAGTTAGTGTAAATCAGTTAAGTGTTTTCATAATTCCACTTGCTTCGTCTTTCCTACCAGGCATATGACAACCGCTAACATAAATACTATTTATGGTCAAAGAGAAAGGTGCCCTTTCCTCTGTGCAGTTACAGCTCCATGTAAGTGCACATTTTGGCAAGCAGAGCACTGACTGGATTTCACTCCCATGCAGCTGCTGGGCAGGGCGCCTCTGTGTAGTGTTCAGTCTGCATGACTGTTGGGGCTCTGATGGGAGCATTACCCCTGGAAGGAAATCTGGCTTGGGAAGTTCAAATCTCATGCTCCAGGGTGAATTCTCTCAGTTGGGTTGGATTACTAGTAATTGTGCCTGATTTCCTTGTCCTTCCCTTGTTGCTCTGAAGAGGTGAGGGCGAGCATTGAGCCCATCACCTGAAGGGCTTGGGTATGAGTGGGAATCCACAGGTATGTTATCAGGTGGTTAGTATATGGATTTAAATCCTTGAGATTGGATGAAATCACTTAGGTGTAGTGAGTGGAATAAGAAGGCAAATGGACCAAGGAACTCACACTTTCAGAGATCATGTGAAAGTATAGGAATAGAAAAGGAGACTGAAAAGGAGACCTCACAAAGGGAGGAGGACAGTGAGGGTGAGTTGTCACAGAAGGTAAGAGAAGAGAAAGAGAAAACCAAAGCCTACACTTTGTGAATAGCTATGCGGGCTACTTGGCTGTGCACATCAGGATAGTGATTCATGATCCATTGAAAGGTGACGCTAGCATTTCTCTTTCCTCACTGATCAACCTCCTGTCTCACAGGTAAAAGCCTCCGATGCAGATGCAGGACTCTATGGCTTTGTTGAATATTCTCTTTATGCTGGATTCCAAAGCTATGAAGCACCTCAATCATTCCAGATAGACCCCCATGATGGGCAAATCTGTGTTTCTCAAGATATCGACAGGGAAAGGGATCCAGCCACCTACGATCTCTTGGTGAAAGCTAAGGATGGGGTAAGTCTTTATGTATGAAATTTTAAACATACTCAAAAGTGAACCGCTGTGTGTGTATTAGAGAATACCAAGGATTATCAATCAACAACTGGCCAATCTTGTTTCATAAATCACTACCTCTTTCTTTTGCTGGAGTGTTTGGAAGCAAATACCAGACATTATTTCATTTCATCTGCAAATAATTCAATAATATCTCTAACAGATAATGACTTTTTTTAAAAACACAACTATAGTAAATTAACAGTAATTCTGTAATAATATCTAATATCCATTCCATTTAAAATTTACTGGATTACCTAAAAATGTCTTGAAGTAGTTGGCATGTTTAAATCAAGATCCAAATAAGTCCATGAATGGATTTGATTGCTGTATTCCTTAAATTTCAATCTGTAACAGTTAGTCCCCCACTCATCCCCCTTACCTTTTCTCCTACAGTATTTATTTTTGGAAAAAAATCAGATCAATTGTCTTGTAAGTTTTCCATATTCTAAATGTGGCTGATTACATCCTTAGGATTCACTTAATGTGTTCTTTTATCGTAGTTCCTATAAACTGCCATTTTGAGCCAGAGACTGATTAGTTTTGGCTTTATATAGGTGGTGCTCTGTGCTTCTTATTACATCAGCAGACACATAACATTATTTCATTAAGGGTTGCAGTAGGGTGATTTTTGAATTCTGTCTTTCCTTTTGCATTTATTATCTGAAATACTTCAATTAAGAAGAATGTTCTCAAGGGCTTCCCTGGTGGCGCAGTGGTTGAGAGTCCGCCTGCCGATGCAGGGGACACAGGTTTGTGCCCTGGTCTGGGAAGATCCCACATGCCGCGGAGCGGCTGGGCCCGTGAGCCATGGCCGCTGAGCCTGTGCATCCGGAGCCTGTGCTCTCCAACGGGAGAGGCCACAACAGTGAGAGGCCCGTGTACCGCAAAAAAAAAAAAAAAGAAGAATGTTCTCTCATCAACTATTTGATTACACTGAAGTATAATTCGTACAGGAAAGGCAGTATAATGCTTGATTCTTTCACTTTATCAGTTTTTATAATAATGAGTTGGTGCGTTTACCATCTCCAAACATTACTGATGATTTTTTCCTAGTTCGGTTATAAATTCTTGTATTTTTTGTATATTTGTTATGTTTTGTACGTTACTGACCTTATCTTTTCTGATGTTCATATTAATTGAACCATCTTGGATCAGTGGGGGCACCTTCAATTTGGCTTTTATGTCTTTTTTGGGTAAACTTTTAAACTAACGTATAAAGTACATGCAGAAAATTGCACGAATCATAAGTGTACAGCTCAATGGATTTTTGAAGAATGAAAACATACATAGAAGCAGATGAAGAAACATTACCAGTACCCTGGAAACCCCTCTCTCAGCCCCTTACTGTGACCATCCTTCCCACCCTTTAAGGATAATCATTATTGACTTCTAATACCAAATATTATTTGCCTATTTTTAAGCTTTCAGTGAATGGATTCATACAGTATGTGTTTTTATTGTTTCTTTTACAGGGCATTATTTGTGAGCATCATTCTTGCTGTTGCGTGTAGCAATAGTTCATTCATTCTCATTGGTTTATATTATTCTTTTATGTGAATTTACAATAATTTTTAATCTGTTTTGTAATTGATGGAATCCATTTTAGGCTATGACAAATAATATTTCTATTAACTGTGTTATACATGTAATTTATTGAAAAAATATAGGCATTTATATTGGGTCTATATTTAGGAATGGAATTGCTATGTCATAAGAAAATCAAACAACTTTTCAAAATAGTTGTACCAGTTTATACTCCCACCAATTTCAGTTGTTGTACATCCTCCCCAACATTTGGTATTTAATGTTTTTTTACTTATAGCAGTTCTGTACCTGTGAAGTAGCGTATCACATTAGAGTTTTACTTTGCATTTCTTTGATGACTGATGAATTGAGCACTTTTTCATATATTTATTGGCTATTTGTATAACTTGTTTGTGAAGTGTCTAATTCTTTACCCATTTTCTATTGTACTATTGGCTTCTCTTTGTTATTGATTTGTATGAATTCTTTACACTTTTGGAATGGAAGCCCTTTGTTGGATATATTTATGCATCTATCTTGTCCAGTTCTGTGGCTTACCTTTTCACTCCCTTAGTGGAGTCTTTTGAGGAACAGAAATTCTTAATTCTAATTAAACTCAGTTTATCCATTTGTTTCCCTTTACATCTAATACTGTTTCTGTCCTTTTAAGAAGTATTTGTTTACCTTGCGGACATGAAGGTATTCTCTTGTTTTTTTCTTCCAAAAATTTTATTGCTTTACTTTTTACACTTATTATTTCAATCTAGTGGGAGGAACATTTATTTTTTCACAATATGGATATTCAGTTGACTCAGCACCATTTACTGAAATGATCACTCTTCCCTCACTGTGCTGTAGTGTCACCTTTGTCATGAATCACTTGACTGTATATGTGTGTGTCTATTTCTGGACACCCTATTTCTGACCTCTTTGTCTACCTTTGTACTAACTCCATATTCTCTTAATTACTTTAGCTTTATAATAGGTCATGATATCATGTATTTGTTTAGTTTTGTCCTTCATTTTCAAGATTGCCTTGGTTGTTCCTGACCATTTACATTTCCAGTACATTTTAGAAACAGTTTATTCAACTTTTATTACATTACAGCAAAGGCAGTCTTCTTTATGCACTGTTCCACACATTTTTTTCACTTAGTTTATTTTAGAGACTTTCCTTATTTCTTTTCTTATCTGCCTACTACTTACTTGTGTAGATTGGTACTGCTAACACCTTTCTGGTCTAATCTTTCTCTTTTGAAATTAGTGGGAGAATTTACCTAAGACACGAATTGATGGGAAAAGATGAATCTAAATATATTTATTACAAGTAATCACGTAGAGACAAACATGAAAATAAAGTCATTTAACTCAATAAAATTACCATGATGTATTTGCTTAGATTTAACAACCCCTCTCTATGTGGTTTCAGGAATTTTTGCTTCAATGTAAGAAAAGAAGTAGGAAACAAAAGCAAGAGCAAACAGAGGAGTTTAGGTTAATTCAAGTCTATATGATTATTTAAAACTCAATATATGCATACACAAACATTTATCCAAGGCTTCAGAAATATATTCTTAATAGACTTTGAGACAATTATAAAAGGAGTCCATAACCAGTTTAAATCCAATACTGCAGTAGTTGAACATCTGTTTCTAATTAGTTGGTTTTTTTGGATGATTTTATAAAAGTGTATGTAGAAATTATCTTAATAGAAATAAGATTACTTTATGCCAGAAATTTTTTACTGCCAAAAAGTAGTACATTAATTAGGAGTATTGGCAGTGGAATGAAAAATCAACCTACATATTTAATTTAAACCTCCTTGCTTATTTCTTTCTGTTTCCATATTGAACCTACTCTACACACTTACTCTATGAAGAATACCTTCTTTCCTTCTCAGCTCTCCAGTCTCTATTGCAAATTCAAGTTCATCTTTAACCACACCATCCCTCCATAAAGCTTTCCAAGATTGAACAAAGGAGATGCTTTTTTTTCTCCAGTTAAAAGGTATTTTATTTTCAGGATAACTGAGAAAGTGTTTACAGACAGTGTAGCAGCTTTTGCTAGTTTTTAGAAATCAAAGAAGAGACAATCTTCAGGTCGATGATTGCTATGGTCTGAATGTTTGTGTACCCCTCAGATTCATATGTTGAAATCCTAAAGCCCAAGGTGGTAATATTAGGAGGTGAGGCCTTTGGAAGGTGGTTAGGTCATGAAGGTGGAGCCCTCAGGAATGGAATGAGTGCCCTTAGGAAAGAAGTCCCAGAGATCTCCTTAACCTCTTCTGCTGTCTGAGGACACAGCAAGAAGTTGTGGCCTTCACCAGAACCCAGCCTTACTGACACCCTGATCACTACTTCTAGCCACCAGAACTGTAAGAAACAAATTTCTGTTGTTTATAAGCCATCCTGCTATGGTATTTTGTTATAGACGATGATGTGCGTGAATATTCTGTACAGTGTTTATATGTTTAGAATATTCTTCTGTAAAAACTCCTTGTTTTATAGATGGAAAACCCTCCAACAAAGTACAACATATTCCAGTTTTGTTAGAATAGAAACATCCTTCCTGTGGGTACTTCATATTCAAGGTCTCATCCTCCTGTTGAGGTGATATCTTAGGCCCAGCTCCATTAGACATGGGAACTGGTCTGCACCCTTCCTGGTTTTAATATAGATTTTATTATTATTCAGGTATGAGTAAGGAGACAACTGCCATTGAAAAAACAGTTTGTTATACTCACAGATCCCAAGAGGAGGAGCATGCCACATTCTGGGAGGGAGTGTACATGGTGTGTGCAAAACGGGAAGCACTGGGTTTGTCAGGAGGCAGAGGGGGAGAGGGAAACTCTGGGTAGGGGCCTTTATTGTGGTTTCCAAGGGAAGGAATGGGAGAGGCAGAATAAGCAAGCTTAAGACTGGCTAGATAGAATAATTTCAGTGGCCTGGGGCATAAAGCCTGTCTCTATTTATCTGGTACCTGGCTGTGGGGTGATTAGGGCAGGTGAATAGTGGCCCAGAGTGTGAGAGCCAGTAAAGGAGGTGGTTGGGAGTGTTGGTTTACATTGGAAAAGCATTCTCGCCTGACCCCCTGGCAGTCCCTCCAGGACAAGCAAGGCCCCGGATGTCAAAGCATCAGGATAGAGAAAAGGAAGATGCAGCCAATGCGCTGCCCTGGTGCAGAGTCTTTCCAGAGAGGATGGCAAAGGGCTGACCTGAACCCTGGTATGCATCAGACTACACAAAAGAAAATCTTTGCAGCCACCTTGTTTCACTCCAATTTCTTGGAAATAACACTCAGTCGTATTCAGGGAATTCACTACTCAGTTTAACTTCTGGTCCAGAGTAGCATCTTAAATCATCAAAGCAAATTTGGGTCATGGTATGGGCTACTCTCAGCACTTTCTTCTCCTTTGTGTCAGGCCCCGGCGTCCCAAGAAAACTTCACTCAGTACTGCTCAGTCCTGGGTAGAGTCCACATACTGTTGGTCAGATGCCACCAATGTGCACCTACCTCCTCTTCACCCTCCTCCCCACTTTCCTCTTTGGTCATCATCTTCCTCATCTTTCTCTCTTCCTTCTGAGTCTTTTAACTCATCTCCATCATTCTCCAAGTTTACCTCCTGCAGATGCTCTTTGTTTTTGGATTCATCTCACCAAAGTCTTCCATTCTTCCATCTTGTAGAAATCAAGGCAGTACAAGTCATTGGGGATGAACTGGCAGTCACCTGCTTCAAACAAGCCCCATAAACGTAGAGCAGCCTGTGCTTTTGGACCAATATGATTTTGGAATGAGGACTTGGCTCCATCAGAGGCCACTGGCTTTGTCTGAACCCTCTTCCTCCTTCTTGTTGCCTGTGGTGGAGGGCTCTTGTTCAATGGTGATCATGGTCCCATCTTCAACATCCGCCACTTTAACCCCCTCCAGGGGCTCCTGGATGCCGGCTTTCCCACATCCCCGCTTGTTATCACCTTTGGGTTTCACATTTTTTAGTCTCACTTACGTTTTCTCTTCTCTGACCCAGGTGTCATAGAAGTGCAGTTAATCAAAATCATTGCCCTTCAGGCTCTCTTCCCATTCCTCGTCACAGACACCCCCAAGGAGCAGTGTCTGATGATTCAGAACCACACCTGCCTAAACGCCAGCTCTTGGAGTGAGCTCTATTCCCCAAGGGGTACTCTGAGTCCACACCCATTTTCCTTTTCTTCCTTCCTTAGACTTTAGTTGGAGTTTATTTGAATGCAGGATGTGTTTGTCCACCTTTGCTGAACTTTTCCAGTAGCCTCCACAGATGAATATGGTCCTCTGGGGAGTGACGGATCTTTGGCAGCCCAGCCTGGGTGTGGCCCCATCCCTCATCATGACAGCTTACTCCATGTGAATGTGCCCAGATTAAAGGCATACATGTCATTGTCCTGGATGTAATCCCTTGTACTCTTGTGGAAACCACCAAGAAGAATTAGCTGTGTTTTCCAGGCTACCATCTGATACCTGCTTTGACCTAAAGGACCTCCCGATGATTTGATTTGCTCCCAGGTCTTGGGTGCCAAATTCAGGACCCAAAGGTTTGTGTAGTGATAGGATCAATTCATCTTTCTCAGAATGAGCAGAGAATGACACATTCAACATTGGTGAGTGGGGGATCACAGTGTTTCTATTGTCTGAGTCTTTTTTAGCATCTAGCATT
Organism: Aethalodelphis obliquidens; assembly: GCF_003676395.1. NCBI lineage: Eukaryota > Metazoa > Chordata > Mammalia > Artiodactyla > Delphinidae > Aethalodelphis > Aethalodelphis obliquidens. The sequence goes on along the minus strand of NW_020837961.1, from coordinate 32,604,764 downwards.
TAGAAATGGGCTATCAGAACCTCAGGGTCTCCTCCTTCCCCAGCACTTGGACAACTTCTTCTACATACTGGTGGCTGTCTTCTCCTTCTTGCCCATCATGAGGGTTCCCGGTGGCGGGGGCTCCAGAAGGGAGCTGCACACTCAGCCAGCCTGGAGGCAGGTCCTCTTGGGGGCAGACCTGGCGATGCATTTTTTTTTTTTTTTTTTGCAAAGCACTTTTACTTTTATTTAATAAATACACTGCATAATAAATTCAATAATTTCAATAAACTGAAAGGTGAATTATAACAAAGGTGGATATGTGTTCCCAAAAGGTTTGTGCGTACTGATTTCATTATGATTAATCTTTTACTTAAATTCTACATTAGATTTTGGAGATTAATCCTTTGTCAGTTGCTTCATTGGCAAATATTTTCTTCCATTCTGAGGGTTGTCTTTTCATCTCGGGTATGGTTTCCTTTGCTGTGCAGAAGCTTTTAAGTTTCATTAGGTCCCATTTGTTTACTTTTGTTTTTATTTCCATTTCTCTAGGAGGAGGGTCAAAAAGGATCTTGCTGTGATTTATGTCATAGAGTGTTCTTCCTATGTTTTCCTCTAAGAGTTTTATAGTGTCTGGCCTTACATTTAGGTCTTTAATCCATTTTGAGTTTTTGTGTATGGTGTTAGGAAGTGTTCTAATGTCATTCTTTTACATGTAGCTGTCCAGTTTTCCCAGCACCACTTACTGAAGAGGCTGTCTCTTCTCCACTGTATATTCTTGCTTCCTTTATCAAAAATAAGATGACCATATGTGTGTGGGTTTATCTCTGGGCTTTCTATCCTGTTCCATTGATCTATATTTCTGGTTTTGTGCCAGTACCAGACTGTCTTGATTATTGTAGCTTTGTAGTATAGTCTGAAGTCCAGGAGACTGATTCCTCCAGCTCCATTTTTCTTTCTCAAGATTGCTTTGGCTATTCGGGGGTCTTCTGTGTTTCCATACAAATTGTGAAATTTTTTGTTCTAGTTCTGTGAAAAATGCCATTGGTAGCTTGATTGGGATTGCACTGAACCTGTAGATTGCTTTGGGTAGTATAGTCATTTTCACAATGTTGATTCTTCCAATCCAAGAACATGATATATCTCTCCATCTGTTTGTAAAATCTTTAATTTATTTCACCAGTGTCTGATAGTTTTCTACACACAGGTCTTTTGTCTCCTTAGGTAGGTTTATTCCTAGGTATTTTATTCTTTTTGTTGCAATGGGAAATGGGAGTGTTTCCTTAATTTCTCTTTCAGATTTTTCATCATTATTGTATAGGAACACAAGAGATTTCTGTGCATTAATTTTGTATCCTGCTACTTTACCAAATCAAAACTACAATGAGGTATCACCTCACACCAGTCAGAATGGCCATCACCAAAAAATCTACAAACAATAAACGCTGGAGAGGGTGTGGAGAAAAGGGAACCCTCTTGCACTGCTGGTGGGAATGTAAACTGATACAGCCACCACGGAGAACAGTATGGAGCTTCCTTAAAAACTAAAAATAGAACTACTATACGACCCAGCAATCCCACCACTGGGCACACACCCTAAGAAAACCATAATTCAAAAAGTCATGGGGGCTTCCCTGGTGGCACAGTGGTTGAGAGTCCACCTGCCGATGCAGGGAACACGGGTTCGCGCCCCGGTCCGGGAGGATCCCACATGACCCGCGAGCCACGGTCACCGAGCCCGCACGTCCGGAGCCCGTGCTCCACAACAGGAGAGGCCACAACAGTGAGAGGCCCGCATACTTTTTGTTTCCTTTTCCTCTGTGCTTAGTTTCACTGGCTCACAGGGTGCTGCATGACGGGGTGTCACACCCGGCACCTGACGCGAAACGACTGCACCAACACCTCAGCTCACCGGGCTGTGCGTAGAAGCCGCAATGCATTTTTAACGATAAATTTTAGAAGAGTCTTTCCCCACCCCCAAACCATAGGGTTTTAACAGCTTCCTAATCTTCACCTTGTTCGGACCTGAAACTGCCTCCAGTGTCCCTAGTGTTTGCGTCAGAATGTATGAGAGCAAGCAACTTGTGTGCGTGTGTGTGTGTGTTATCCAGCGTGCAGGGTTTATTCTGTTATCAGCATAATCTTTGTAAATTTCTTCTGTGATGAACTGTGCATTTCTACAGGATGAAGTCTTCATCTGTCATCATTACTCTATGCAATATCTACTCACAGCACATGTTCCTAATCAAAAGGGTTGGTAAAGATGAAGATATCAAGGTTGATAACGACTTGGTAGGCTGTCCCCTAGAAGCAATCCAGCTCCAATTTGAAAAAATTAATGAACTCAGGCAAGATATTTTAGGTCCAAGATGTTGGATTCTAGGCCATAATGAATTTAATTAAAACGATGAACTGCACCTTGACAAAGGCCTTTAACTGTACAAAATTACCTTGACAATCTATGGTTTTTCCTTTGATCCTGTCTGTTTCTAATATATGTCCTGAAAGCTCTTTGGAAGAAAATTGCTGAGAACCCATTTGCTGCTGGTTGCTAAGAGATATTTATCTATCAATAGAAGAATTCTTATTAAAATACCTAGATGTTCTGGGCTTCTTCTCTATTTATCCTTGTGATGACTGTCAATATTTTTTAAACTCAATCACTTCTATTCTACCTGTATTACTTCTGAAATAGTCTATTTTTGCTACTGCAATTGCTGCTATTTACCTCATACATAGAAGTCATGAGGATGCTATAAAATTACATGATGAAAATAAATAATTGGATTACACAGCAATTCAAGTGATTTTTCACAATAATTGAATTATTCCATGCTTATATCTAACTCCTATTTCCTTTTACTATTCATTTTCTGCAAATGAATGTTTCTTTTTTGGTGTGTGTGTTTATTAACATTCTATCTCTATTTTTTTGTGACATCCTGAACTCTGTAGCTGAAATATGTGTTTGAGATAAAGCTATTTCAACTCTTATCTCACCACTCCAGGCTTAGGGGAGGGTTGTTTCAGACTAGTAATGTAGAAAGTAGATTGACACCATTATATATATTCATGATAAATGTTGACTATTGAAGTTATGCTGCAGAGTTTGTGTATAATGCAAATAAATCTCTGGAAGCAAACTTGCTAAGTAAAAGGGCAGACTAATTTTTTCCTTTCCCCCCCAGCTTTATTGAGGTGTAATTAAAATTGTATAAATAGGTGTACAGCATGTTGTTTTGATTATATGTACACATAGTGAAATGATTATCACAATTAAGATAATTAACGTATCCATCATCAAACATAGTGAGTGGTGAGAACACTTAAGATCTACTCTCAGCAAAATTCAAGTATACAGTAGAGTATTATTAACTATAATCATCATGCTGTACATTAGGTCTCCGGAACTTATTTACTCTACATAACTGAAACTTAGGGCATGCTCATTTTAATTTTAATAGATTATGTTATCTCATTTTCCAAAAAGAATTCAAGAGCTTATTCTTATATTTCATTGATCACAACCCTGCTACCCCAGTTTCAGGAATAAACCATTGCCCAGTTGCCCACATTTTCTAGCTAAATTGTCTTAACCATATCTCAAAATGCTTGTCTGCCATTCTTTAATACACTACCAGGATTAATTCCCAGACGTCTTAAATGCCACTTTGCCTCCTTCTTACCTCTAGAAGTTTAAGCCTCCCAGCCATCCATCATCTGTATTCTCATCCCCATCCTGCTCTGTTCATCCTTTAATTTGGACCAATCTCCTACCCACCCTCCCATACTCTTCTACCACACCCTCTGGAACTCCTGGTCCATCATGTAGCACATTCTCTTGCACACTCAGCCTGGTGTCTGACTGCTTCTTCATCTTCTTGCCCTGATCAAAACAGGCTTCCCCTGAGGATACCGATTCCTCTTTGCTCTCTCACGCAGCAGTCCATATTCCACTAATCACAAGCTGGGAGCGAGGTGCTGAGGTGGGTGCCCTCCTGTTGCCCACTGCAGCATCCAAATCATTTTTACTCCTTTCTCCAGGACCAACTCCTTTTGAAGTTCATATTGTCAGACCACACCATGGACAATCTTTGTTGCTGCTGTCATATTCTAAACCTTGTTGTCACCAAGGACCTTTACATCTTACTCAGTCTTCCTCTCCATTACTGTTCCCTCCTGGAAACTTCACTGTCTGTTTTTTGGACCACCCAACACCCTGAGCCTCTCAATTCCTTGTCTTTCTGGTTTCCAACCTCTGAAATCTTGATGTCCAGCATGCTGTATTCTGATAAGCATTCTCATCTTTCTCTCCACTTACATAGCACCTCCACTCCCATAGAGTGATCTCCTGTTAAGAACACTAGTTTATTGACCCATCTTTGAAGTCATTCAGCTGCAAACTCCCTTTAGTTCCATTGCTCCACAGAACTTTCCAGATAAAACCCCAGCCCTATCTAAACCCGACTCTGCCTTTTCTGTACTCGCCTAAGCAGCTGAACGTGCCTGGAGAAAAATAATATACCTGCTTGAGAGAGAAGTCCTCATCTTCCTGCCAGCTATTGGCTCACATCCTTTGCCCTCTTTCCTGTTAGTAGAGTAGAGATGTCCCTGTTTGTGTTAAAAGCAAATCCCTCTGCTGTTCAGGCTCCCCCCATTCCAGCCTTCCTAAGGATCTCACTTCTGTAATGATTTTGTCACATTCGATTGAATGTCTCCCGTAAGCCTACAGGGCATAATACTAGTGTCCTGGGGAGGGGGAAGGGTAAGCTGGAACGAAGTGAGAGAGTGGCATGGACGTATATATACACTACCAAATGTAAAATAGATAGCTAGTGGGAAGCAGCTGCATAGCACAGGGAGATCAGCTCGGTGCTTTATGTTCCCCTAGAGGAGTGGGATAGGGAGGGTGGGAGGGAGATGCAAGAGGGAGGAGATATGGGGATATATGTATATGTATAGCTGATTCACTTTGTTATACAGCAGAAACTAACACACAATTGTAAAGCAATTATACTCCAATAAAGATGTTAAAAAAAAATAATAGTAGTGTCCATCTTTTGAAAAAAAACCTTTTGATTGCAGGTACCTTTTGAGAAAACCGTTTTCTTCCTCTTCTATCTTTCACTGCAAATCTACTTAAAATAGTTGTCTCTGTTTCCTCATTTTTCAGTCTTTCTTTGATCCATTCTTCCCATCCCACCTCTCTAGTAAAACTGCTTTTAGTAACATGATTTACGTTGTGACACATCCTGGGGTTCTTTCTTTATTTTCATTTTATTCGGCTTCTCAAGCAACTTGAAATTGTTCTTTGGACACTGCTTCTCTTGGCTTTGGTGACACCACAGTTCACTGATTTTTTTTCCTTAACAAACTGGACTCTCAGTTCCCTTCACCTTTGCTTGTTGAATTATGAACTATAGACTTGAATGCATTGGCAAAAGTAAGCACAGCCCAGAAAAAGCTAAGAAACGTGAAGGATAGATATTAATATTCTATTCAGGAGTCCCAGAGGCAAAAACAGAGCATGAAAGCAGACAATGGCCAAAATAGACAAAACAACAGGTATTTTTCCATATCCAGTGCTGGTCCTAGACAACCTCCTGCCTTCAATATTGTATGCTTTCAAGTCTGGTGATTTCCTCCAATACTCCTAACTTCCACAGCACTTCTTGAGAGGATTGGGATTCAGGTTATGGTTAAGAGTCTCTTACCATAATTTTAAAACCTAAATGATTAAAATTATATCAAAGTGAACCACAACTTATTTGTGGAAAGAGAAAGGATAAGACAAAGTTAAGAAATATTCATATAAAGAATTTATGAGGTGTATTAGTTACCTATTGCTGTGTAACAAATTATTCCCACATTTAGCAGCTTAAAATAATATGCATTTAATATCTCATGCAGTTCTAAGGGCCAGGAACCTGGAAGTGGCTTACTGGGTGGTTCTGGTCAGGGTCTCTCAGAGGTTGCATGATCAGGACAGTCTTGAGGAGCTGGACAGAAGTTTAGTTTCAGAGGATTGGGAAGTGAACACTTGATGGAATGGAGAAAGCTTAGATTAGCTTTCACCACACTGTGCTCTGTGGGATACTTGCCTCCTGAGATGTTCCTTCCACTGAGGGTTCTGTGATAAATAAGACTGGAAAACAGCTCAGAAATCACCCCACCTGATAGAAATGTGCCTCGGGAAGGTTCTGTGACAAGTCCTGAGGCCGAGAACCCATTTGACTTGGTTAACCCACCGTTTCCTTTTTGACTAAGGAACCTCTTTATTTGTTTATTTTTATGATGCACCTTTTTTTGCTACCTCAGTTATCTTTTTCTAAAACTTAGATTTGATCATGTCCCTTCATTCATGACAGCAATAGTGTCCCAAGTGGGGGTTTAGGAGGAAAACATTACAACTTAGAATTTCATCCTTTTAAAACTTTTGTGGTATTTTTAATATATATAATATTTAGTATAGTAAATGAATATATAATTTATTAGTAAATATATAGGTATTCAGGGTGTACACGCCACACTTTTTACTGAGAGAGTCTACAGGTGTGCAGAACAAAGTCTATCTTCCTTAGCATTTAGATGAGGCTCCATGAATCTGACCATCAAGGCTTTTCTTTAGATTTTTCCCACCCTCTACTTCGCCCTCCAAGCCATGTCAGTGTGCTTACCTCTCCTACAACATGACAGAGACTTTTTAAAAAAATCTTTATATTTTCTAGGATGTTATTTTTACCTGAAATATCTGTTTTTTAAATCCTATTTTTTTTTAATTTTTAAGAATTTATTTGAGCAAAAATTGATTCAAATGAGGCTGCATTCAACCAGAAGTAGTCAGGAGTGCCCCATGGACAGGAGCAGGGGAAGGATTTTTATAAATAAGATGCAGAAGCAAAGCAAGGAAATGATTGGATTGGCTGTAGCTGAAGCACTCAGATTCTAGTCCTGTTCATTGTCTTTGAGGTTTTGTTATCTACCTATAAATGGGACAGGATCCTGAATTCTTCTAGTTTCCAAATATCTGGCTATGACTCTCCAAACCACATTTCCAATTTTCTCCTACTCTTCTGATTTGGAATCACTATAACAAAGACTGCCCTAGAAACTCACTGGGAGGGACTGTACCAGGTCCTCCTCAGTCCCCTGACGGCAGCCATGCCTCAGGGCCCACGTCTTCCGATTAAAAAGGGCTCCTCCAGATTCAGACCTGCACACCGCTGGAGCTCTAAAAGCCTATTTGTTTGTGAGGACCCATCTCAAGGATCTCTTCAGCGCTGAGGCTGCCCTCCATTCAATGCTCACAGCACATCCGCATCTGAGTAATAAAGATCCACAATCTTTTATGTGTAGTTCTGAAAGCTCTCAAGATGGAGAGTTTTGAAAACTCATTTGGTGAGAAATCTGACTTGAACCGACATGAGACTATTCATGTTTTTTTTTTTAATCCCTCTAAATGTGTCTATTCATCCATTTTGCTGCAGAATATTAAGTGATTAAGGGCTGCCACTCCAGACGTCATTAGGTGTAGACACTATATTTCTTATATAAAACTTAAAAAATTCAGGATTCCAAGACAAATCTATCTGGTCCCAAGTATTTAGGATAAGGAGGCTGTAAAATCTTATAATTGATGGTGATTAGCCATAATAAATCCTTTCATACATATTATATCACTGCTTCCAACAACAGGCCTGCAAGGTGAACAGGCGGCCCGCTTTACAGAAGAGGCAGCTCAACCTCGGGCTCCCTGACGTTCTCGAGACTGTGGTCCCAGAGGCCGGCAGAACCAGATGTCAGATCCAGATCTCCTGGCTCCAGATTGTCCCTCTGTGCCACAAACCCCATTGTATAGTGTTTGTCTCATAAACGTTAAGTCCTTTGTAAGCAGGACTTAATCTGAGATGGAGTCCGTGGTTGGCATTGCCCATAGCATAGTCTTTAAACAAGTCCTTTGTGAAGGGTAGAATTTATACCATAGCAATAATTTAAAGGTCTAATTTAAAAGAAGTCACAGGGGCTTTGGGGACAGATTAATCTCTGTTCCAGTTGCAGATCTGCTATTTATAGTCTCACTTACTTTGGACAAGTCACATAGGCTCTCTGTGCTTTGGTTTTCCAGTTGTAAAAGTGGGGGAAACCATAAAAATCTTTAGAAAGGGAAATTATAACAATCGAAGGTGAAAATACACGTGAAGCACACTTAACATTCATTCACAAATGGTTATTATAAGAGGAAAGTGCCCTCATTGATACATTTAATAGATAAAAATTGGATTCATAAAAAGGAAGACTGAATCTATGTATAATACTGTTCCTGCAAAAAGATTCACTAATCTGTGACAACAAGCTCTTCACTTTGTCCATTTAATATTTTGCTTGTTTTTGGTGACATGGACTGATTGAGGGTCTTCACGGATAGCCCAGGAATGAACATCTTTGTTCTTAAAGGTCTTAAGGTGGAGTGATCTTCATTTCTTCACATGTTCCCCACTCTCTCATTTCTTCTCTTACCTGTTTTCTCAGCACCCCCGCCCCCCACACCCCAAACCTAAATGACTTCTTGAACTTGTGGAGAAATTTAAAAGAAAGAGGAAAGTAAGGATAAAAGGAAAGCAAACCTGAGAAGGAATACAGTTTGGAGAATCAGCAGGCACAGCCTTTCCCGTCTGCTAGGAGTCAGCTTGCAGCCCCCTCGCTCCGCTCCACTCCACCTGAGGACCCACAGGTTACTTAGCTTTACTAAAGACACAGTGCCAGTCTGCATTTTAAGGATACAGACTGGATGGAACTGCCACTGTTTTTATTTTTACTGTGTTAATTTAGAACTGGCATAGGCCTGGCACTTTATTCAGCTTAGAACATGGAAAATCACACTATTTTTTAGTCTTTCTCAATTCTGTTTTAGTCCCCAGTGTCTCGGGTACATGGGCCCTCAGCGCATGAGAGGCATTTCTGGATTCGAGGTTAACTTCATCCCAAACAATACGAAATGATGCTCTCTCTCTTGCCCTTCATCACCCTCAGCTCGTGCTCCCTCCAGAGCCCACAGCAGCGTGCTCTCTTTGTCCTGTGCCAAATCTTCTTCTTCACTGCCTTTGGGTTTCCTCTTTGCTCAGTGCGTCCTGCCACAGTTGGGGAGCGGGAATGTGGGGAGACAGAGAGAGAGGGGGAGGGAGGATAAGTAAGTGAGAAAACTCAGGCTGTTGTGACTTACCAAGGATTTTTGTCCAAGATGATAGTATCAAAGTGTACCAGATAGTAATAGAAAATGGTGCTTTAAGTAGGAACATATGCTTTACTTTAGAAAAGTAAAACTTGCAGAGGATTATCTTCTATTGTGCTCTCTCTCCTGCTCCTTATTTTTAGATGGAGGAAACGCACACAAAAAGCCAGTATGGGATCCACTTCTCACTGTTTTATACACTATATTTCTTATCTAATACATGGAAAATTAAGAACCCCAAAACAAATCTGGCCCCAAGTCTGTAGGAAAAGTACCTTCACTGCTACCTTCTGCTCTGGCCTTGATGATTTTCTGGCTTCCTAGCTGTGGTCCCAGAGGCCAGCAGGACCAGATGTCAGATCCAGATCTCCTGGCTTCCCCAGGAGGAGGAGGGTTCAAGGAGGGTTTAAGGAGGGAAGAAGGTCTCCCTCCTTCCAACCTTGCTGCCCTTCAGGGCAATCAATCTACTCCTCTGCTCAAAGCCCTCAAATGGGTCAGAGCCACGGTCCTCTCAGAGGCCCACAGAGCCCTCTGTGAACTGTCCCTGCCCGTTTGATATCACCCTACTGGTTTCCTTGCTGTTCCCTGAACAGGCCTGGGATGTACTGCACTCCTGTCTCAGGGCCTTTGCACTTGCTCTTTCCTCTGTTACAATTTTCCTCCAAATAACTGAAGTCTAGCTCCCTCATATGGGTCAGTCTTTTCTTGCACCCCCCTCCAATACTCCCTTACCCTTTCTCCTTAGCAGTTAAAGATTATCTGTGGGATGAAAGTGGTTCTTTTTTTTCACTCTTTGGACATCAGGGAAACTTTCCTTGAATATCTTTGGCCTCCACTCTGAAATTATTGCCTCTTAGGAGCTTTAAGTGGTAATCTCATTCCTATTTAAGAATCAGCATTGGAGTATAGATACCATGAATTCATAGCTCAAGGTTAAAAGTAAAATGAATATATATTTAAAGTGAATATATATATATATATATATATATATATATATATATATATAAAATTTGTTGTTTCAAAAGTCTATTCTAGGATCCTTCTCAGTTATTCTGCATCCCAGTGTTCAGGTGAGACCCATTTGTAACCACTTCTCATCCATCCAACAGGGTGGACTCAGCGCCCAAGCTTTTGTTCGTGTGGAACTGGAGGATGTGAATGATAATGAACCCGTGTTTAACCCGTCAACCTATGTGACGAGCATTAGCGGCCAGACCCAGCCAGGCACTGAGATCATCAATGTTCTTGCCTCAGACCGGGATTCCGGGATGTATGGAACAGTGGCTTATGAGCTTGTCCTCGGAGACCTGTCATTCCTTTTCACCATCGACTCCACCACAGGTATGTGAGCTTGGAATAAACAGCTTCTGCATAAGAGCCAGAAAATTAGCTGAATTGGTTTTCCCTTGGTAGGGGTGTTGCAGGACTCACTTCACCTTCCATAAGGCAGCAAGGCATGCTGAAAAGAGCCGGGCTTTGTAGGTTAGGACTGGATCTGATTCCCAGCTTTGCCACCTCTTGGTCTTATGACCTTCATTGGCCTCAGTCATCATTTCAACATACAAATACATCCTACTAGTGTAAAGAGCATTGTACGGACATCCAAAGAAATCCCTTTCTGGTTCTAGGTCTGGCATTCCCTTAATCTCTTTGGGTCTTAGTTTCCTTGTTTTTGAAATGATACCTAAAGCTCCTTTTAGTTCTCTAATATGGTAATTGTGTATCTGCCAAAAAAGTCCAATGGGCAAACAATCTTTCAGAAATAATCAATATTTAAGAGGTTACTTCCTATTCCTATTAGTTTGTTGTTAACAAAAAAAAAGTTTGAAATACTTGGTTACAATATTTGGTTACAATATTTGGTATTTTATAACCAACATTTGGTTATAAAATTTCAAGTGTATAATATTACATTATAATCCTATGGAGATATTACAGGTATTTTGCCCAAAAATGAGGCTGCAAAGAAAAAGAAAAAATTTTTTTCCTTTTGCTTTCTTACTTTTACAAAATATTTTATTTTATTTATTGTAGTAAGAACATTTAACCTGAGATCTGCCCTTTGACACATATTTCAGTGTACAGTACATTATCGGTGACAAGAGGTACAATGTTGTACAGCAGATCTAGGGTTTATTATTCATCTTGCTTAACTGAAACTTTATGCTCATTGACTAACAACTTGCCATTTCTCCCTCATCGCTGGCTCCTGGCAACCAGCTTTCAACTCTTGGATCTTATGAACTTGCCTATTTTAGATCTTTCATATGAGTGAAATATGTAGTATCTGTCCTTCTGTGGCCGGCTTAGTTCACTTAACATCATGTCCTCCAGGTTCATCCATATTGTCCGGTGTTGCAGAAAGTCCTTCTTTTTGTCAAAGCTGAATAATGTTCCATTGTAGGTATATGCCACATCTTCTTTTTACATCCATCTGTTGATAGACATTTAGGTTTTTTCCACAACCTGGTAATTGTGAATAGTGCTTCATTGAGAATGAGAGTGCAGAGATCTCCTCAAGATTATATTTCTTCTTAAAACACCTGCTCTGAGCATGGTTAGAATGTGTTTCTGTTGTGATGATGATGATGTCAGGTGCTACACTAGGCAGTTCTGTACGTTGTCTCACTGGATCTGTACAACATCCTCTGCAACGACAATGTTCATTAGCAACAAACAATAATTTACACAGGGAATCCGATCTACCGAGTTAGTTTGCCCTCTCAACGAGCCCCATTAGGTAAAGAGTCATTGCTTCTTACCTGGTAAGTGTACTTCACCTGGCATGTATGACTGGCTGGGGGATTAGTCGTTTACAATGGCAGTCTTTACAAGGCAAAACTTTCCTTGGTCAAAATAATCCACTGATGTGTGGCCCTTTTAACATTTCAGAGATCAGAAGAAAATACATTTTTAGGAAATTAGTCTACTTATCTTGGCTTTTTCAAAATTCATCTAAACTGAGGACCTTAGCTATTTAAATGGTCAGGCCCTCCAGGGCACTAGCATTGCCAAAAATATATAGGTCAGCCAGTAATCAGGGCACAGGATCTAAAAGCATTTAGCAGATTGTTTTTAAAAGACATCAACACACTCATCCTCAAGTTTCCCCTGGATGATCTTGAAGAATGAGCTATACTGTATTGTGTTTTTAGGAGATATTTCTGTTGCTGTGCTGGCTTCAGTCAGCCACAGGCTTCCACTTCTGGCACGGGGATTAGACAAATGCCATTGTCAATCAGGGAGAACACTTTAAGTAGGTTATTATCTAGGGAAGTATGGTATTTTTTTTAAAGCAAAGACCAACTTCATAAGGGAAGTAACCTTGGGTTATTATTGTTGGCAATTTTGATGTTGCTGCATTTAGGGTGAAAACATTCTCAGTCTTACAGTGCTGAGAATGTGGTTGCACCTAATCACAACTCATGAGAAAGTCATAAGAGCTGGTAATGCTTTACTTTAACTTTTAGAAGAGAATGAAACAGTATCATGATTAACTATGGGAAAAAGTTGCCTAGTGAACAGTTAGTCTCCAATTTGAACAGTTGAGTTGTTCATCTGTTGGTTGACTACAACTATGGACACATTTTCTATTTTGTACATAATAGTTAGGCCTCTAGGCCATGCCATAAAAGTCAGTTTAACTGTTGATGTTCTCAAAGAATAGAACAAGGAGCTGTATTGAAATATGGTTTTCCTCTTCTGGATCTGTGTCTTTGTTGAACCTATAAAAGGCTGGGCTTTCTTGCTTTCACTATAAAGGCCTGTGTCTACAGAGCCTGTCAGTGTAAACATAGTCTCAAGAAATTGCCTCTGTCAATAAATATATGTGGAATAAATGAATAAATGACCTTTAGAAATAATTGGAAAGTGATTTAAATTCTTATTGCGTCCTCTTAAGAAATTGCAGGGCAGTATCATTGATAACACAGAGCAAACCTTCATTTAAAATCCTCTTTCCCTATTGCAGCATGGCGGGGACACTAGGGCCTACCCCCACTTTCCCCAGAATTCTCCCAAATTCCCTCTCCAGTGCAACTGTGCCAGCTCTTTTCTAGGTATACAAGTATACAAACTAAATACACACACACACACACACACACACACACACACACACACACACACACGCATGTAGTTGTACATAGTTATATAGTAGAGGAGAAGATTGAGAATTGATAGCCAATTTATACATTATCACTTCTTGAAATACTCTAAAATTCTCTCTTAGAGACATTCATTCATTTTCTCATTGGTTCCTTTGTGCTTTCATTTTGAGGCTTCCTATATTAGACATGCTATTTTATAAGCTTACATACTTTGTGTTATAGCCTCAAGTGTTCATGAAGACGAGATTTTCCATTGATCTGTTTGTGCCACAACCAAGACTCGTGCATTAAAAATAGAGCTTTTGGACTTACTGTGTTCATCTGGGAAGAAAAACGTTTTGGAGAAAACTGGAGGGTGTGTGGCGATGTCCTAGTTGTTTTCTCTTGTGGGTTTATCTTCCTGTTCTGTTTCTGGCTTTCTAAGTGTGTTGTTGGTTCAAAGAACATTTTTGTATAATGGGTTTCGGCACCAGGAGAGAGAGATCGACTTAAGCCTTCGTTTCTGTTATTCTCAGTTAGTGGGTTCTTTTGATGTGGGCACGAGGCAGACCACACTGTTTTGAGTTTTAAAAGGAGGAAACACAAGAAGCTTATTTATTAATAGCTCTTTTTCATGTATTTTTCATCCCATTTTTTGAACTACAGGTTGATTTTTTTCTACATTGTGTGAAGTAGTCTCTTTAGTAAATAAAAGGAGCAATTTTTAGCTTTTGTGTTGTCCTATATATTTAGTAATTTTACTCTGCAACAAACATTACTTCTAATTCAAATTATTTTAAGGTGACAGGTTTCAAGCATTTGTGTGGGTCATTTATTATTGCCCAGTCATCTCTTTTGCTAGGGCTACCTGTGGTTAAATTTTTGTGATTTATCTCATGTTAATGATATACAGAAAAGTCAAAAGTTCTGAAAAGAAAGGCAGAAAATGGAAACAAGTTCATTGTTTCCACAGATATGAACCAAGCAGTGCTATCGGTGTTTGGGATACATCAGTGTATAAGACAGACAAAAATTCCTGCTTGCTCTCATATATCTGACAATAGACCTTACGTTGCCTCGCTTACTACCTGTCCTGGGTTTTGTTGTGATGCACATAAAAGCCAGGTTGAATACCATGGAAAAACAAGGAATTAAAAGGGCAACTGAATGAGTTAAACCAGCCCTGCCTCTGTGTTTAGTTGTAATCTCTTGTTTGTTCAGAGTGTGTGGATTTTAACAGGGATTGTAAGTAATGTAGCACAAAGTCTGTTTTTATCTCAAGGGCAGATTCTTTTCTAATGTTAGTTTTACACTCAGTATTCATACCTTGTAATGATTCTCATATTCTTCATGATTGTCACTTTCCTACATTCAGAGCATTCTGATATATAGTTAACAAATTAATACCACACCTTATTTCATATAGGATGTGAACTTGCTCATGCCCCCAAAAAGTGACTTTCTTTCATTTGCAAGACAGAGACTAAAATTAATCATGAGCACCTAATCAGTGTATGTCACTTTCATGGGAAACAAAAGCACGTTAGAGGGTTTTCTCATTAGTTTTTCCAGTATAAGATCACAGACTCTTGGAGATGGAAGGGACCTTACAGATCAGCTCCCTCATTTAGTGGAGGAAGAAATTGAGGCAGAAAGGGATTTAGTGACTTCCCTAAAGGTACACAGTTGGTAAATGGCATAATAGGACTTGAACCCCATCTTAGACCTGTGATCTGTCCCTATACTGTTCCATCTCAGACAATACTTTTTGACATCCTTTCCATATATTGCCTATTTGAGCCTTACATCAACATATGACATAAGCAAGGCAGATGTTTTTATGCCCATCGTAAATTAAGAGACTGAAAACCCTAAGAGACTTAGTGATTTGCTCAAGGAGTTAGTAGTACTCCTGACACTTTTACTTCTCGAATTTCCATTTCAAAGCTCTTTCCATGGGACTTCCCTGGTGGCACAACAGTTAAGAATCTGCCTGCCAATTCAGGGGACACAGGTTCAAGCCCTGGTCAGGGAAGATCCCACATGCCGAGGAGCAGCTAAGCCCGTTTGCCACAACTACTGAGCCCACGTGCCACAACTACTGAGCCCATGTGCCACAACTACTAAAGCCCATGTGCCTAGAGCCCGTGCTCCACAAGAGAAACCACCGCTATGAGAAGCCCTCACACCGCAACAAAGAGTGGCCCCATCTTGCTGCAACTAGAGAAAGCCCATGCGCAGCAACAAAGACCCAACACAGCCAAAACTAAATAATAAATAAATTTATATATAAAAAAAACTCTTCCCATCATTATGGTTTTTAAAAAAAAAACTAAAGACAAAGCTAAGATAAATGTAAGTTCCATTGATTCAACTAAATAAGATAGAAATGATCTCTCATTGTGACTTCCTATATAAGCCTATTTGAGATAATAATTATTCTGTTGATTTATTTACTCTTTTCAGTTGAATAAATAGAATTCAGTGGAATCTTCCAAAATAGGTACATTTTTCTTAAGAACTGTTTTAGTTGTCAGTATGAGATAGACAAATTCAAAATATTCATCCTACTCCTTTCAGCCAATGCAGCTTAGTTACGCAGATTTGTGTGGAAAATAAAGAGTACAATATCATCTATTTGGTGAATAAGCTTCTATATTCTCACAAAAGGAATATAGGAAGGACACCATAAATATCAATAATCAATAAGAAATTGATATTGATATCCCATAGTTTTTGGTCTGTCTCTGTTTTTGAGAAAATTACAGACTCCATGTTTGGTGAAGGCCATGATTTTGTGCTTATTTTTGTTCCTTTTTAAAAAAAAATTTTTTGGGTTGTGTTGGGTCTTTGTTGCTGTGCTCAGGCTTTCTTTAGTTGCAGCAAGCATGGGCTACTCTTCATTGTGGTGCGTGGGCTTCTCATTGTGGTGGCTTCTCTTGTTGAGGAACACGGTCTCTAGGCATGCGGGCTTCAGTAGTTGTAGCACGCAGGCTCAGTAGTTGTGGCTCGAGGGCTCTAGAGCGCAGGTTCAGTAGGTAGTTGTGGTGCATGGGCTTAGTTGCTCCACAGCATGTGGGATCTTCCCAGACCAAGGATCGAACCCGTGTCCCCTGCATTGGCACGTGGATTCTTAACCACTGAACCACCAGGGAAGTCCCTTATTTTTGTTTTTAACTATCCCATAGCTTTCACTTTTAGTAATGACCTATAGGTTATTTTCTAACTACAAAGTACTACTTTGGTGAAGAGTATCCCATCTTTTCTAGGAAGCTTGATTCTAAAAGTATTGCTTAATTAGTAGAAGAACATGCTTTTATTTGTATATCAGATTTAAGAGAAGACCTTTGTCTTTAAGTTCTTTTATTAGTCTATCAATTAAAAAAATTCATCCCAGCAATTTCCTCTATTTAAATAAGTGACAAGATAAATAGCATAGACAAATACTATTGCACATTATAATTAGTATGTATAACTCTAAGCACTACAGTAACTAAAACTTAAAATAAGTAGTGCTCTGTAAGTGAATCAACATCTATTTTTTAAAGTTAAAATTGATCCCCTGAACTGGTGGTTAATGATAATTTGCAAGTGTCATGAAAAAAATGAGAGCCAAATAATCACCGTACTTTAAAGTCTCAAAATATAATATCATAAGTCTTAAGCTGGCTAATATACAGGTAAAGAGAGCTATTGATTTTACTTACTGTTTTATTATTTATTTTATATATATATAATATGTAATATATATATATTTTTACAGTTACATTTTCTGGTCCATCAGCTTTTAGTAGACAGCTTAGTCTGTTTAAGAATGTTGAATTCAAGTAAGTGAGTTTTCTAGCTCCCCTTTATACTTGAATGTTTTTAGAAGTGAATGTTTTGAAATATTCCGCATATAGAAGGGCACACTTAATCTTAATACTCTCCTCTTCTAAGTGGTGACTGTTCATTCAAAGAAACTTACTAGCTTCTTGCTGGTCTCTAGTAGAAACTGTTTCACTGCACAAAGTTGGCTTTGCAAGCCAAAAAAGTAGTCCTTGGCTCAGAAGAAGCCTAGTAAAATTCATACATATAGGCATGAGATGGAACTTGTTCAACTATAGAAAGACAGATTTGGTTATCTCACCTCCCTGCCTAAAATCTTTCGATGACTTTCCATGGCTCTTTGGCCGGAGACCAAATCCTTGTTATGGTCTCCCAGGCCCTTCATGACCTGCCCTCCTTTCCCCTGTGGCCTGAGCTCCAGTAATTCTCTTTAATTTTTGTGCTCATTCCTTTTTTTTCCGGTACGCGGGCCTCTCACTGCTGCAGCCTCTCCCGTTGCGGAGCACAGGCTCCGGACGCGCAGGCTCCGGACGCGCAGGCTCAGAGGCCATGGCTCACGGGCGCAGCCGCTCCGCGGCATGTGGGATCTTCCCGGACCGAGGCACGAGCCCGTGTCCCCTGCATCGGCAGGCGGACTCTCAACCACTGCGCCACCAGGGAAGCCCTGTGCTCATTCTTTACACCAACTATTTCTTCCCCTTCTCTTCCTCCTCCTCTTTCTTCCTCCTTCTCCTCCTTTCCCTGAGCCCACCATGCTTCCCTTCATAGGCACGACATGCATTTTCCCTTCTGCACAGAACATTTGATGGCTCTCGATCCTCTTCTCTTCCCACACTCACATATTCACCTAGATAATGTCCTAACTCATCCTTCAGAGCTCAGGTTATAGGTCACTTTTTCATGGAGGTGTTTTCTGACGATTTCCTCCCCAAGCACATTAAATCAGGTCCCAGTTTATATTCTAGCACAGCTTCTCTTTATATTATAATTACATATTTTTTGATTATATGATTAATGTCTGTGCCCTGCAGACACGGTCTATTTTGCTCCCTACCGCCTTTCCAGTTACTAGCACATTTCCTGGAATGTAGATGGTACACAATAAATGGTCGTTGATAGAAAAAAGGAAAGAATGAGATGGAGCTGTTGTCACGAGAAAGCTTGCAGTCCAGCTGAGTCGACAATAATAGCGCATATAATATACAGAGAAGAGATCGGTGGGTGCCGGAGCTGGGGGTGGAGTGGGGCAGGTGACGTGGGTGAAGGGGGTTAAAAGGTACAAACTTCCAGTTATAAGATAATAAATCCTGGGGATTTATGCACAGCATGGTGACTGTAGTTAACAATATTATATTGTATATTTGAAAGTTGCTAACAGAGTAGATCATAAAAGTTCTCATCACAAGGAAAAAATTTATAAATATGTGTGGTGATGTATGTTAACTAAATTTATTCTCATAATCAGTTCACAATACATACATATATCAAATTATCATGTTGTACATCTAAAACTAATACAATAGTATATAGTCAATTATATCTCAATAATAAATAAATTAAAAAATCATATTATGAAATTACAATAATTTTTAAAGTTTAATTACTGGAAAAGAAATAGATACTCAGTCCAGACCAGAGTACAGAAAACTATGGAAACATATGTGGAAATATAGGGAAAAAAATATAGAAGAAGGCCAGACTCAATAATTACATTCCGAAAGTCAAGTATTGAGAGTATGGCCACACACTGTAGTATAGTTATTTGACCAAAAGAAGCCCAGCTGTCTGGCTCCTAAGAATCTTCAAGAGATGGCATTCCATACTTAAATTATTTTATCTTCAGGCTTACATTAAGCAAGTTCTTTCTTTTGATGTATCAAACTGAATGCCAATTACCAGGTTATAGTGAAAAACCGTAACTGTCACAGGAACTGAATTCTTAAGGCTTCGTGTCCAGCTTGCCTTCTCCGCTCAGGCACACTATGGAGAAAGCCAAATCAGTCTGGGAAAGTTTACAGAGAAACGTTGATTGTTAAAGAAGGGAATGAGATAATGTTAATGTTTAGTGGTACCAGATTAAAATAGCCGGATGGATCTTCTCCGTAATAAAGATGCTCTTGCCAGTAGAACAGAACTGTGAAGGCCTGCTGACTCACAGTGCTCTGCGTTACTCTGCCGTTCACTGGGAGGGAAGTACCTGAAGGCTGTTCCCACTTCTCTTTTACAGCCTGGGCCTGAATTTGTGTGCCTAACATTTACCTCTCTTTTACCTACTTTTTCTGGACTCGTCATCAACCCTCTGGGTTACAACATTTAAAAGATACATTTCAGATACAATCAAGTGTGTAAGCCATAGACTCCCACTGTCTCATGTCTCATTAAGGTGACTTTGCATTTGTCTTCCCTGAAACAGAAATTCTAAGAGTAAACTCCACGTATTGATGACATGAGGACCACAGGGAGAGCAGACCTTCAGAAGAGAACTTGGGAGAATCTAGAGTAGTCGGGGAACTTGAGCTGAACCTCACAGGAGGGCTCAGATTTGGATATGCAAGTGGGGGAAGAACGATAGTGATTCAGGAGAAGTGAAGAATATAAATGATGTGGAGAGGGAGATTAGTAAGCATTTGTAACAAGAAATGAAAATGGAAGTTAGGGCTGAGTTACTAAGATATATACCAGAGGGATCCTGTGCAGGATTATTTACAAAGGAGGGAACTGAAAAGCAGTTTGATTTTTCTACTGAACTTTACCCACCTTGTCAGAAGTATAAAAGTTTCTAAATTGGAGATAAAAGGGTTGATAATTTGGAGAGAGCTGCTGTGGATTTGTGGGTTACCCCCAGGTGGGGTGCCTGCACTTCACCAGTCAGAGAACTGAGTATTAATCCCTGCGGTTCGGGGCTAACAGACTCAAGTTCGTCTCTCACCTGAAAAATCTAGAGCAGGAATGATGGACGGTGGAAGAAAGGAGGGGTTTCTAGGGTGAAGGTAAGCCGTTCCTGGAGTTTGTGGGGCCCGTGGTCCTCTGGGGTGGAGACAGCTGGTGTGGAGCTGTTTTAGGTCCTGCCCACTAAGGCCAGAGGGAGAGGTCTGAGCGTTGTTAGCTTTTCAGGAGGCAAGGAAGCAGTAAGTGAACAGTCTGAAGAGGGATATGGTTACGTCTGTTAAGGTAGCCTCAGATTAGAAGATGGAAGGTTTCTCCAAAAAAGCCACAAAAACACTAGTGATAGAAGGTGGTTTCTAAACAACTGCCCAGGCGGAAGAGCACTGACGCTACATCACTGCGATGGTGCCTGTCCAGTGAGAATGTTCCCAATCTTCTCCCATCCCCTCCTTTCCCCCCAGGTGCACCGAGATGGTTCAGCAACTCATATTAGCAATATGAGGAAGAGAGGGAGAAGCAGCCAGCGACTTCTGACTTACAGCATGTGCTCCACCTGACCTTTATTTTTTTTTTTTTTGCCTTAAATTATACCTATTTATTTATTTATTTTTAATTTTATTGGAGTAGAGTTGCTTTACAATCATGTGTTAGTTTCAGGTGTACAGCATAGTGATTCAGTCATACATACATATATTCATTCTTTTTCAGATTCTTTTCCCCACCTGAACTTTAACTCAAGTTTACACTTTGATTCTTCTAAAGACATTTATATTCTAGTTATTAAATTGAGACTGTTTTGTGACTTAAGGTCACAGAAAGAACTTTAATTGGTTGCTAGTGATTGTGGAGGTGGTAGGAGATTCCTGAATTTTCACGTAGGGGCAGGAGAAGAACAGGTGGCCATACAAAATAAATCAAAATAGGTAAAAAGAAATTTCACATCATCCTATACTGTGAATATAGGCTACAAACTAGTGTGAAGTTTGGCTTATGTTTAAGAATTCTCAAAGGAGATTTTTACCCCTCTGTTCTGCACCAGGTTTCAAGTCATAAAATTTCACTGGGGAGGCAGGGGTTTATTTCTAGCTCCCTCTTACACTGAAAGTTTTGTGGATCTAATTTTATTGGTGGAAGTCCTGCAAGACTCTCCCTCTCCAACCTGCTCCCATCCCCAAGGGCCCTGGTCTTGTCTTCTGCCCCCAGAGTTCCACAAAATCATTAAAAGAAAAGTTCAAGGACACTAGGGTTTGGTAAATACACTGAAGGCCAAAGCCAAATTCAGTATGCTGCATATGCTCTGGGTTCCTGACATCACTTAATTTTTTAACTTCTTTACTGTCAATTTTTAAAATGTATTTAAGAGGTTATGTTTTTATTTTTTTGCAGCACTTGCTTTCAAGGGGAGGGTTGGTCATTGTATTTAGTATCAGAAAACAGTTGTTCCCTTTAGTAATTCTTTCAGTGATAGTTTGTGAGAAGTAAATTATCTAACTGTCTTGGTCTTATTTTATGCTTGTGATAGTTAATTTTATATGTCAACTTGGCTAGGCTATGGTACCTAATTTTTGGTCAAACACCAGTCTAGATA
Organism: Aethalodelphis obliquidens; assembly: GCF_003676395.1. Taxonomy (NCBI): domain Eukaryota; kingdom Metazoa; phylum Chordata; class Mammalia; order Artiodactyla; family Delphinidae; genus Aethalodelphis; species Aethalodelphis obliquidens. Next base: position 32,583,169 of record NW_020837961.1, on the reverse strand, counting down.
TTGCTGTAAAGGCGTTTTTTAGATATGATTAACATGTAACTCAGTAGTATTTGGGCAAAGCAAATAATCTTCCATAATGTGTGTGGGTCTTCTCTGATCAGTTGAAGGTCTTAAGAGAAAAGACTGATGTCCTCCCAGGAAGAAGTAATTCTACCTCTAGACTGCTTTCCAACTCAAGACTGTAACATTGACTCCTGTAGAAATTTCTAGCCTTCCAGCCAGCCCTACAAATTCCAGACTGACCGACCCCCACATGAGCCAATTCCTCAAAATAAATCTCTCTCTCTCTTCTCTCTTTCCCTGTCTCTCCCTCTCTCTTTCCTTATCTCTCTCCCCCTCTTTCCCTGTCTATCTTCTCTCCCCCCATCTCTATCTCTCTCTCTATCTATCTATTTCAACTATTCATTTTTGCTTCTCTGGAGACCCCTGACTGATCCAACGTTCTTCCTGTAAAATAGTTTACCTGGGGCTTCCCTGGTGGCTCAGTGGTTAAGAGCCACCAGTGCAGGTGACACAGTTTCGAGCCCTAGTCCGGGAAGATCCCACATGCCGCGGAGCAACTAAGCCCGTGCGCCACAACTACAGAGCTCGCGCAGCTAGAGCCCGTGCTCTGCAACAAAAGAAGACACCACAATGAGAAGCTTACACACCGTAATTAAGAGTAACCTCCGCTCACTGCAACTAGAGAAAGCCCGTGTCCAGCAACAAAGACCCCGTGCGGCCCAAAATAAATAAATACATTAAAAAAAATAGCTTATCTGAGTAGAAAATTCTAGGTAGGCAGTTGTTTTCTTCTGTAACTTTCACAATATTACTTCGTTAACTTCTGACCTGTTGTTGCCATTGAGAAGTCTGTTGTCAAAGAATTGTTCCTTTATATGTTCTCAGTTTTTCTTCTCTTGTTGTTGCTATAAGATTTTATCTTTGTCTCTCTTTATTCAGAAATGTCACTGATGTATCTAATTATCAACTTCTCATTTTCCTGTATATGAGAATCATTCCCCTCAGAAGTACCACCATCAGCCACACTGGTCTTGCGGTCCCCCTTGGGTGGTAAGCACCACCCTCACTGTGCCTTCTCAAAGGTGATCTGAGGGTAGATTTCTAGGTTTTGAACATGAACAATTTACTGTTAGATAAATATTGCCAAAAGTGCCTTTTGGACAGTGTACATCCATACCACACCCTTTATTAACCCTGCATAATATCACTTAAAAGTTTTAGCAAACATTAGAGGTGAAAACAAGAGGTAATTATTATTATTTTGCATTTGTTATTTTTAATGAGTTTGAGCATTATCATATTTATTCATACTTTATTCTTTCTTATCTGAGTTATCTGCCCTTATCCACTGCTACCCTAACTTTTGGCTTACCTGTATTTTTTCATCTTAGTTACAGAACTCTTCAGTTATTATGTATACTAAATTGTTGTTTATATATTCTCAAAATGTTGTTTTTTGATTTTATTTATAAACCATGGAGTAAACTAATGAATAAGTGAATGAATGATAAGAAAGACAAAAACCATTAAAGTACAATGTAGTAAATGTATGATAGGCACATGTACTCAGGCCACTGTGGGATCCTGGAAGAGTGGTCTCTGAAAGAGAGTGGAAGGTAAGAGAAGGTCATCTGCGCCACGTGAAAGTTGAGCTGTGCTTTAAAACATGAGTAGAAATCATTGTCAGAGAAGATGAAGTTATTCCAGGAAGGGGATGCAGCAATCCAAAGGGAAGAGCAAGATCTATTCTGGAAATTAGAAGGAGTTGACTATGCCAAGAGCAAAATGTCCTGTACAGAGAGAATGGTGAGATGCGGCCACAGAGATGCAAAAGCGCTAATTGTGTGGCTTGGTTATTACGATAAAGCATTTGAACTTCCCCTGAAAACTGGGGGAAGCACTGATAGGCCGAGATTTGGATTTTAGGAAGACTATCCTAATACAAGTATGAAGAATGGTTTAGAAGGAGTCAGTCTGAAGGCAGGAAGACCAGCTTATGGTCTAGTTGAGGCAGGCATTAATCTTTTCATTGTCATAATCATCAAGAGTGGAAAATAAAACTCTTAAAAAAGTCTCAATAATTAAAATTGAGTTAACTCTAGAAGACTCTGTGCCCAGGGAGTGGGGGGTTATTGGGGTAGAGAGACTTTTCAGTTTCTTCTGTAGACAGACACTTTTGCATCATTTGAGTTTTATTTTTTAATCAAGCCAAGACTTTAATAAGAAGAATTCTGAAGCTAATCAATAACGGAAGGGAAAGACCTGACTTAGAAATTAGTGTGATGAGTATTGAGTGCTTTGGTGGACCAGCAAATCAGTGTGAACCCCGATTTTAACACGGCTGCTAAAAGTGGGTGTGTTAATACTTGGTTACATTAGTACTTTATAAGTATTCCAGTAAAGAATGTTTATACTCTTCTTTGTTATAGTCAGATTGTTATCTGGAACCATGTGTTCCTGGATCAACTTGGAGAATGTTCAGGAGAAAGGAACTGCAAGAGAAATGACATAAAATCATGTCAGATAAGAAAATGGGGATGCTGTGCCTGGAGCAGGTCTGATGAGATATTTGGCTTTGGTTATTGATGATGTGTTTGCCAAGGAGAAATAAGACAGATTCACTAAATTTCTAATGGAAATAGGAACAAGGAATTGGAGTTATAAGAGGGAAGATTTGATTTAAAAAAAGAAATCAAATGGGTGTCACCTTTTTTATGCCTAGAAAACTGATAATTCTGATGTTTTTGCAAGCTTCTCATAAACCGGCAAAACTGCAGTAGTCCTTCATTTAACTAATACTTACGGCCAATTGTGTTGTGTTAGATTCCATACAGTTCAGCCACATTTATTTGTTTGTAAATTCATTTAAAAGTTTGTCTGTTTTTCTTTTTTGTTAACTACAACTAACATTTTCATTTCTAAGTTGGTTATCTATTTTCATGTTTTCACACTAACACACCAATGGGTGGTGTTAGCCATATTAAATGATTGGTTTTCTCAGCATTACTGGATCTCTCCCCAACTTATCCATTAAGACCTTCTCCTCTCACAAACACTCTGTGTATAAGCCTAACTTATCCCCATGGTTTTAACATTTTTGAAGTTTTCCTACCCACAGCCATTGATATTATACCCTCTCATCAATAACAAAAAAAATGGAGTTCCTTGAAAAAAAGTGCTGCACTCCATGTTCTTGTTCAGGACAAATGGCAAATACCCCAGAAGATAAAACTTAAATTTCATCTGTAGATTTAGGGTCCTGGTGCCTGGGTAGATTGTGATCACCCAACAACCCTGCATTAGCTTAGACTACATTGGATTACGGGGTATACTCTGCTAGTCCATCATCCTGGCTGCTGATATGGTAGGAAGGCCTAACAAAGGCAACAGTTTTTGTTTTTCTGGTGAATTGATATACTTCCAAGATGTCTAATATTTAAGCTCTGGAAATATTGCTTACTTGACAGAATTTGGACCATCATTTTGCAAATATGCTCAAGTTCTTTGATTGGAAAGTAGATGTATCAAGGTTCTCCAGAGAAATGCAACCAACAGGAGATATATGAATATAAAGACATATAAAGATAAATATAAAGAGATTTATTGTAAGGAATTAGTCCTGTGATTATGGAGATTAACAGGCCCCAAGATCTGCAGGTGAGTTGGTAAACTCAGGATCCAGAGAACCAATGGTGTAGCTCGAGGTTGAAGGCTGGCAGTCTCAAGACTCAGGAGGAGCCAGGATGTTTCAGTTCAATTCCAAAGGAAGGGAAAAAACCAATGTCCCAAGTCTAACAGAGTCCAGCAGGAGGACTCTCTTACTTGGAGGAGGACCAGCCCTTTTGTTCTAGTCAGGCCTTCAACTGATTGGATGAGGCCCACCCACAGCAGGGAGGCCAATATGCTTGACTCAGTCTATCCATTTGGGTTAATCTCACCCAAAAACACCCTCACAGAAACATGCAGCATAATGTTTCACTGAATATTTGGGCACGCCATGGTCCAGTCAAGTGGACACATAAAATTAACCATCAGAGTAGCATTAACAGATCAGGTGTTACTATGGCTCATCAGTATTTATTGCATGTTATCTGGTTTTTAATTTTCTCCTTCCCCTACCCAGGGATTATTTACTTAACATCAACTCTTAGTCATTTGGAATCCACCACACTTTTGCTGATGGTCTGTGCTCGAGATGGTGGTGGGCTCACATCTGTCACTAATGCTGAAGTCACCATACACATTCTTCAGACAACTCTGGCACCCACTGAATTTGAAAGGCCTAAGTATACTTTCTCAGTTTATGAAGATGTGCCTGAAGACAGTCCTGTGGGGACAGTGAAAGCAAAAGAGTCCTTGAGTAAGTACCTCTTATGCTGCATTGAAATCCATTACTGGAACATTTTCTATATTTTCTTAGGTTGTACAGTCTTGAATAAATCTTTCCTTTTCTCCATGCAAGAATTGAGACCATACAATCTATGGCTTGCTCTTTCAACATTATTTTTATCCTACTTTGTTTTTCTTATCACAAAAGTAACAGGTACTTTTAACCCATTCTTCAAAGCGTGCGTGCACACACACACACACACACACACTTCCAAAAATTTTTTAATGAAAATACATCCAACTATCTTTGTTGTTCTACAATGACCATTTTTCCTCACTTTGTATATTGTGGACAGTTTTCCAAGTAACTGGACATCATTCCATCTCATTAAAATTAAAAGTTGCATAGTATTTATTTAAACATTTCCCTTTTGCTATCAATTTGAATGATTTACAATCATTTTTGCTAGTCCAAATAATACTCAAGCAAATATCCTTATATGACTTGTACAAATTTCTCTGCAAGAAAAATTCTTAGAAGTGAATTACTTGTCCAAAGATCTTGTCATGCTCCGTAACCCTAACCCATCTTCTCTCCTTTCCTTAAATTTTAGGGAGGGTATTTGCCTTTTATTGATAGATATCATAGAGAAACACCAGTGTAAACTTGACTTTGCTTCCTCAAATATATAAAACAGACTGTAAAACAGGCATCCACGTTATTTTCTGAATACCTTTCCCTTTTACTTAATACAAGAAGAGGTAAGGAAGATGGTGAAACCCGTGGCTTGCGCATTGTCCATTGGACATTACTTTTGTCCACTAATACATCTGAAACCATGTGTCCACTTATCAACAGGCTTTGGAGAGCCGAGGAAGATGTGAGACATTGCATTGTATTCTCTGTGGATATGATATACATTAATGCTTTCAGTTCTGTTTCCAGTAGGTACATTCTTTTGGCATAAAGTGATTGCTTTCTCTTTTCATTTTGTTCTTTTTTTTTTTTTTTTCCTTTTCAGATTCCTCAGAGCCAATTCTTTATAGGATCTCCTCTGGTGATCTGGACGGAAAGTTCTTTATTCACCCATGGCTGGGCACCATTCGAACCCAGAAGCCTCTGGATCACGAAACACAGCCCGTGGTTGTGCTCACCATCCAGGCACAGCTTGGCAGCTCCCCCACCTGCAGCAGCACAGAGGTCAACATAACTGTCATCGATGTCAATGACAACCGCCCAGTGTTTCACAAAGCCTCTGATGGGGTTACGATATCCCAGAGCACAATGACTGGCACAGCCTTGTACCACGCCCGTGCAACAGACAAAGACAGCGGGCCCAACGGGGTCATCCGCTATGCCATTGCCAGTCAGAGCCCGAGCATCTTTTCCGTTGACTCGGGGCTTGGTGTGGTGTACCTCAACGAGAGCCTGGCAGGCGCTTGGTCCCAGGAATGCACTCTGACCCTCATGGCCCAGGATCTCGGCGTTCCTCCTCAGGCATCCCTGTTAGTGCTGACGGTCATTATTGAAAAACAAGAGCAAAGCCCGTCTTTAACTTTTGAGCATTTGGTCTATCAAGCGGAAGTTAGTGAGTCCCTCTCACTGATGACCCCGGTCCTGAAAATCCAGGCCTGCCAGCTTGGCCCACAGCACACACCCCCGCAGCTCCTGTACTCGCTGGAGTCCGGCCCAGACTCGGCTGCGTTTGGCATCCATCCTTACACGGGTTGGATTTATTTGCGGCGACAGCTCGACTATGAATCCACACAAACATATAATTTTAGAGTGTTTGCCTGGATCCCGGAGGACAGAATGTCACAAAATGTGAGCACTTCAGTAATTGTTCATGTCCTGGATGAGAATGACAATTCCCCCACCTTCTTGCATGATGTCTTGTTTCTGAAAGTCAAGGAGAGTCCTGTTCCCCAAGGGGTAATAGGCAAAATTACAGCAATTGACAGAGACTCGGGGAAGAATGGACAGCTGTCATATTTCCTTTTGTCTGATGGAAAATTCTTCAAGATGAATCCCAATACAGGTAGCATTTTGTAGCTTGAACTTATTCCTTTAAAATTGGAATTGACAAAACTCAAATCTTTTAGCAAACATATAGTTAAAATTACAGTTTTTAGTAAATATCTTACTTGATTATAGTATTGTGATTTTTAAAGTGAAGTCAAAATTGAACAGAATTTTCCCTAAATGATTCATATTTCTCTTGCCTCACACTCACATACTGTCCGTATATGGTTCTTATTTTGAATAAGAGGTACACTCAGAAATGGACTAGATAAATTCTTGTGTAAAGTCTAATTCCACCCCCCCGCCCAACCACTCTTTTTCATTTGTAGATGTCTTTAAAATTTTTCAAATAATATTTTATAAAGTATAAATGTCATCAGTGAAAAACTAGAGAATAATCCACTTTTTAAGATTTTAAGTTAAGATTTCAAAGTCACTCTTTTGATATATTTCTCCATTCTCATTTTGATGAGGGAAACATAGGGAAAGGGCAAATATTTACTCTGAGGTTTTTTTCATGTCTTAGTTAGGTTAAATATACAAATGTTATTATATTGTGTACATTTACAAAGTCTTTAATTCCTGCAAATACCTACAAATGAACTATGTTTATACTGCAACCATGTAGTTGGAGAAACTGAAACTCGAGTAGTTCAAGTAACATGCCCAAGGTCACGGAGCTAGAAAGAAGTGAGAAGGTCACCACTTTGTACAATTCCAGGAGGCACCATTCATGTTGTGGCCTTTGTACGTGGTGCCCCTTGCTCTATGGTGGGACAGAATTTGAATTCAATTCTGATTACCTTCAAAGTACCTATTGTGTGGATTAGGAAAAGGTGCCCCTTCCTCCAGCAGATGGAGCTTTACACCAGGGCACAAGGCCTGCCGAGATTGCAAGCTGGATCTCGGCTCCCATTCAGTCCTGAGCTGGGCCCCGCAGCAAGGCACAAACTGCACCGGCTGCACAGGATGGTCCGGCTTGCTCTTTACTTCCACGTGTTAGATAGTTCTCTAGGTTTTCTACTGCACTCGGTAATTTATTTTTTTCGAAAGAAGTTGAAATATACATTCGGTTCCCCCCATGATCTTCTCTTTCCCACAGTTAGTCCAGATTCAGACCAGGTGTCCATTCCTAGAATTGCTGTACGGCAGGAAGCAAGAAGCTTCACCTTGGGACTCAGTTTCCTTACCTTGAAAAAAGGAGACAATTGCTGCCACGCTCCGTGTCCCGCTCTGGGGATGTGTGTGTGTGTGTGTGGGGGGGGGGTGGTGGTGAAGAGTTAAAGTGTTATGAAGGGGCTTGGAAGGCTACATACTCGTAAGCTGTTCCTGTTCACTGGGGCTGGGGACAGTGGGGCAGCGCAGGGGTTGACGACATCCTCCAGTGCGTGGCATGCATGCGCAGCACGCAGGCACGCCCTCCACATCCGGGGCTCTGAGCAGCCTCAGGTAGTGACCCGAAACCTCACTCCCACGGAACCCTATGTGGAACCCCCACGCCCAGCCCCGGCTGAGCCTCCTAGTCTTTTCGAATAGCTGCTACATGTCAGTCAGAGTTGTTGCAGCAAATAAAAATCTGTTTGCCATTCAGGATTTAGGGTTTTCCTAGAAGAATTGCATTTTGGAACTTTAAAGATGAAGCTGTGGTCTTTGTCATTTTTGTTAGAATCACACTTATAGTAAACACTTTATAAATATAGTTGATATAGTAATTGGATATGGTAAACACTGCATTATACCTTCACCAATTCAGCAACTTATCCAAATATGAATTTTTTGTTGTTGTTCCTGATTTCACTTTTTGTTTTGTTCTACACACTGTCAATTGTTCTACACATTTCATTTGGAGGAAGAGGGCAAAAAGATCTTGGTAATGGCAATGTTAGGTAGTAGTTGCTTCTCGATTACTTTATCACAAATAGACATTTTCATAAATAGTGAGGATATTAACGTCTGTTGAAACTCTGCAGCGGGAGATGGGCTACCAGAGATGGCCCTTGGCGGTAGGTAGAGGCAGTTACAATTTTATGCCGGAGTCTGTGGATGAAACACGAGGCTAGTCGCCTAGAAAACAGTTTTGAGCAAGAATATATAAAATATAGCTTGTAAAGCATGAAGAGTTATTTGGGAAGTCACTGTCCTCACTATACATACATTTTGTGAGATAAAAATAAATAACTCTATACATAAAAGACAAACCATCACCTAGGAATGTATTTGATTTTCATGAAGGTACCTTGCCATTATCTTAAGTAATGATAACAACTCCCACGTTCGTAATAATTTACAGCTTACAGAGTCCTTTTAAATTTATGATTGCGTTAATGTTTGATAGCCCTAGGAGGTAGGGTCAGAGAGGTCCTTCTGTGCCTGAGGTGAAGAAACTGGTGCCCAAACCAGACCTTGTGATGTCAGAGCTGAGGTGCTTTCTGTATATTCAGTATGAAGGGAGACATGCTGTAACTTTAAATCTTCTAAATTATTATTAAATTACCACAGAGTATTTTATCATTTGTTGTTATGAATTCATTCTTTAGTTCGAATGGTTGATGGTAGATAATTTGAAATACAAAGAATGACAAATTGAAGATGGCAGAAGAAACTTCAGAAAATTCTTTCAACAGCAGAGCTAGATTACTAAAGCATGTGGTCTTGGAAGCTGTGCTTTTAGAGCTTTATATCTGATTTTCCTTTCTGGGAATTGATCTGAGATTTAATTGGTGGTTCATAAAGCCACAATTCTAGTACAAGCGTCAGCCTCTTTCATCCTGCTCTGTGCTCCTCAGGCGAACTTATCAGCTGGGTGGCCTTGGATCATGAGCAACGGGTGCACCATCAGGTGACTGTCTTAGTGACCGACCACGGCTCCCATCCTCGAAACGCCACCGCGCTGGTGTATGTCTCAGTTACTGACATCAACGATAACAGGCCGTATTTCCCACAGTGCCTCCCTGGGAAGGAATTACACATCAAGGTATGTGGAGCCAAGTAGCCCTGCAACGTTTGTAGTATTCTTAGTTACTTGTTTTGAGCACCATCTTGTGGTAAAAAGCATGAATTTATCCAGTCAGTCTTGTGTGGAAATGCATACATTTCTAGAGTTAGAATTGTCCACATGTCAAAAAAAAAAAAAAAAAGACACAATTAAAACAAGAAAAGAAAATGCTTATATGTGCTAATTGGGATCACACATTCAGTGGTTTTATGATAATGTAGTTCTGTCTGTTGTATGCAAACGTCATGGTACTTCATTATCAGTATTGCTCAGACATGGCTTGTTTTTTTTCAGTAATTTGCATGCCTTTCTTTGTCTACAGCTCCTTGTGGGCAATTGAAACACATCTCTAAGATGGTTAGTTGAAGATAGGAGAACAATCTGTAGCTCTAAAGTGGAGGGACGTGCAGCCAGAGATTGTAGCATTTGATCTTTGCAGGCACATGCGGAAACTTCTCATTATATTTACATGATCTTATCTTTTTTATTTCCATGTTTTTGTATGTTTTATAATGTACATAATAAGTTAGCATATTAGTTCATGTACATAATAAATGTATCTTGGAGGAACTCATACTTTTTTTTAAATGAAAGGGTTATATGAATAAAACGTTGGGAAGCTATTGCTCTGAAACAATTGGGCGTTCAAATTGAGATCAGGTATGCATATTGAAAACCTCGAAATAGGTATTGAGGAAGTTAATAACTTTAACTTTATCTTCCAAAATCATATTTAAAGAAAATTCTACCAATGCAGAACATTATGATACTATCCTTATGATTTTTATTAATATATAATTTTATGTATCATGGCTTAATTAGGCAGTAAGATCCTAAACTTGGAGCTCAATTCCACATGTACATTTCAGAATTTCAGGAAAGTTTCTGTTAATTAATAAGGTATGTTTCCTGAAATAATGGCTTATGTTTAGCGTATTTTGGATCTTTTAAAAGAAAGGGATGAATAAGAAAATGCCAGAATTCTTAAAAAGCATCAAAAATCTAAGACTTTTTTAGTCAATTTTATTTCTTTTTTTTCTCAAAATTAGATTAAATGCTGCAGATAATTTGTTCAAATTGAGCAAAACATTTAAATGTGTAATGTGGATTTTTTTCATGGTTTTACACCCATATAACTTTTATACGGTAGACATTTGCATTTTGTGTGGATTTAAAAGTAGTTTAAAAAAATAATGCTTAGTAGTAATGTGTTCTGTAACTTAAAGATTCATTGATATTTCTTTTTTAAATTTCACTGACTAATTTGTAAGTCATTTGTCTTAATGACAGGTTCTGGAAGGTCAACCAGTAAATATGTTGGTTACAACTGTGTTTGCAAAGGATCTTGATGAAGGAAACAATGCAGAAGTTATATATTCAGTATCTTCAGGTAAAAGTTACTATATATAAAGGATTAAGAGCTTTTAGAATTTCCTCTTTTGTCTACCAACCATCTGCCTCCTTCTGGGAAAATAGTTAACACCGAAAATAGCACCATATTGCAAACAAAATACATTTGTTATTTTCTAGAATCACCTTTAAAAAAAAATTAAAGTTTAATGGGGGCTTCGGTCAGATCCCAGGGAGAGGACTGGGGTTGGCTGCGTGAACACAGCCTGAAGGAGGATGGTGCGCCACAGCTAGCCGGGAGGGAGTCCGGGAAAAAGTCTGGAGCTGCCGAAGAGGCAAGAGACTTTCTTACCTCTGTGTTTCCTGGTGCGTGAGGAGAGGGGATTAAGAGCGCCGCTTAAAGGAGCTCCAGAGACGGGCGCGAGCCGCGGCTATAAGCGCCGCACCCAGAGATGGACATGAGACGCTAAAGCTGCTGCTGCCGCCACCAAGAAGCGTGTGCAAGCACAGGTCACTATCCACACCTCCCCTGCTGGGAGCCGGTGCAGCCCGCCAATGCAGGGTCCCATGATCCAGGGAAAACTTCCCCGGGAGAACACACGGTGTGCCTCAAGCTGGTGAAACGTCACACTGGCCTCTGCTGCCGCAGGCCCGCCCCGCATCCACACCCCTCCCTCACCCCCGTCCTGAGTGAGCCAGAGCCCTCAAATCAGCAGCTACTTTAACCCTGTCCTGTCTGAGCGAAGAACAGACGCCCTCAGGCGACCTACGCGCAGAGGAGGGTCCAAATCCACAGCTGAACCCCGGGAGCTGTGCGAACAAAGAAGAGAAAGGGAAATCTCTCCCAGCAGCCTCAGGAGCAGCGGATTAAATCTTCACAATCAACTTGATGTACCCTGCATCTGTGGAATACCTGAGTAGACAAGGAATCATCCGAAGTTCAGGATGTGGACTTTGGGAGCAACTATATATATATATATTTTCTTCCCTTTTTCTCTTTTTGTGAGTATGCATGTGTATGCTTCTGAGTGTGATTTTGTCTGTATAGCTTTGTTTTTACCATTTGCCCTAGGGTTCTGTCTGTACTTTTTTTTTTTAATTAAAAAGTTTTTTTCTTCAAAATTATTTTTTTATTTTAATAATGTTATTTCATTTTATTTTACTTTAATTTATATTCTTTTATTTTATCTTCTTCTTTCTTTCTTTTTGTTCTCCGTGTTATTCTGAGCCCTGTGGAGGACAGGCTCTTGGTGCTCCAGCCAGGTGTCAGGGCTGTGCCACTGAAGTGGGAGAGCCAATTCAGGAGACTGGTCCACAAGAGACCTCCCAGCTCCAAGTAATATCAAACGGCGAAAATGTCCCATAAATCTCCATCTCAATGTCAAGACCCAGCTCCAATCAATGACCAGCAAGCTAGAGTACAGGACACCCTATGCCAAACAACTAGCAAGACAGGAACACAACCCCATCCATTACCACAGAGGCTGCCTAAAATCATAATAGGTCACAGACACCCCAAAACACACCACGAGACGTGGACCTGCCCACCAGAAAGACAAGATCCATGCTCACCCACCAGAACACGGGCACTAGTCCCCTCCACCAGGAAGCCTACATAACCCACTGAACCAACCCTAGCCACTGGGGACAGACACCAAAAACAACTGAAACTGTGAACCTGCAGCCTGCGAAAAGGAGACCCCAAAAACAGTAAGTTAAGCAAAATGAGAAGACAGAGAAACACACAGCAGATGAAGGAACAAGGATTAGACCCACCAGACTTAACAAATGAAGAGGAAATAGGCAGTCTATATGAAAAATAATTCAGAATATTGATAGTAAAGATGATCCAAAATCTTGGAAATAGAATGGAGAAAATACAAGAAACATTAACAAGGACCTAGAAGAACTAAAGACCAAGCAAAGAGAGATGAACAACACAATAAATGAAATTTAAAATTCTCTAGAAGGGATCAATAGCAGAATAACTGAGGCAGAAGAACGGATAAGTGACCTGGAAGATAAAATAGTGGAAATAAGTAGTGCAGAGAAGAATAAAGATAAAAGAATGAAAAGAATTGAGGACAGTCTCAGAGACCTCTGGGACAACATTAAACACACCAACATTCAAATTATACGGGTCCCAAAAGAAGAAGAGAAAAAGAAAGGGACTGAGAAAATATTTGAAAAGACTATAGTTGAAAACTTCCCTAATATGGGAAAGGAAATCGTTAATCAAGTCCAGGAAGCACAGAGAGTCCCATACAGGATAAATCCAAGGAGAAACACACCAAGACACATATTAATCAAACTGTCAAAAATTAAATACAAAGAACAAATATTAAAACCAGCAAGGGAAAAACAACAAATAACACATAAGGTGATCCCCATACAGTTAGCAGCTGATCTTTCAGCATAAACTCTGCAGGCCAGAAGGGAGTGGCAAGATATATTTAAAGTGATGAAGTAGAAAAACCTACAACCAAGATTACTCTACCCAGCAAGGATCTCATTCAGATTTGATGGAGAAATTAAAAGCTTTACAGACAAGCAAAATCTAAAAGAGTTCAGCACCACCAAACCAGCTTTACAACAAATGCTAAAGGAACTTCTCTAGGCAGGAAACACAAGAGAAGGAAAAGACCTACAATAACAAACCCAAAACAATTAAGAAAATGGTCATAGGAACATACATATCAATAATTACCTTAAATGTAAATGGATTAAATGCTCCAGCCAAAAGAGATAGACTGGCTGAAAGGATACAAAAACAAGACCCATAGATATGCTGTCTACAAGAGACCCACTTCAGACCTAGGGACACATACAGACTGAAAGTGAGGGAATGGAAAAAGATATTCCATGCAAATGGAAATCAAAAGAAAACTGGAGTAGAAATTCTCATATCACACAAAATAGACATTAAAACAAAGACTATTACAAGAGAAAAAGAAGGACACTACATAATGATCAAGGGATCAATCCAAGAAGAAGATATAACAATTGTAAATTTTTATGCACCTAAAACAGGAGCACCTCGATACATAAGGCAAATACTAACAGCCATAAAAGTGGAAATCCACAGTAACACAATCATAGTAGGGGACTTTATCACCCCACTTTCACCAATGGACAGATCATCCAAAATAAAAATAAATAAGGACACACAAGCTTTAAATGATACATTAAACAAGATGGACTTAATTGATATTTGTAGGACATTCCATCCAAAAACAACAGAATACACTTTCTTCTCAAGTGCTTATGGAACATTCTCCAAGATAGATCATATCTTGGGTCACAAATCAAGCCTTGGTAAATTTAAGAAAGTTGAAATTGTCTCAAGTATCTTTACTGACCACAGTGCTATGAGACTAGATATCAATTACAGAAAAAAATCTGTAAGAAATACAAACACATGGAGGCTAAACAACACACTAGTTAGTAACCAAGAGATCACTGAAGAAATCAAAGAGGAAATCAAAAAATACCTAGAAACAAATGACAGTGAAAACACAACGACCCAAAACCTGTGGGATGCAGCAAAAACAGTTCTAAAAGGGAAGTTTATAGCAATACAATCCTACCTTAAGAATCAAGAAATATCTCAAATAAAAAACCTAACCTTACACCTAAAGTAATTAGAGAAAGAAGAACAAAAAAACCCCAAAGTTAGCAGAAGGAAAGAAATCGTAAAGATCAGATCAGAAATAATTGAGAAAGAAATGAAGGAAACAATAGCAAAGATCAATAAAACTATAAGCCAGTTCTTTGAGAAGATAAACAAAATTGATAAACCATTAGCCAGACTTATCAAGAAAAAAGGGAGAAGACTCAAATCTATAGAATTAGAAATGAAAAAGGAGAAGTAACAACTGACACTGCAGAAATACAAAGCATCATGAGAGATTACTACAAGCAACTCTATGCCAATAAAACGGGCAACCTGGAAGAAATGGACAAATTCTTAGAAATGCACAACATGCCAAGACTGAACCAGGAAGAAATAGAAAATGTGAACAGACCAATCCCAAGCAGTGAAATTGAAACTGTGATTAAAAATCTTCCAACAAACAAAAGTCCAGGACCAGACAGCTTCACAGGTGAATTCTATCAAACATTTAGAGAAGAGCTAACACCTATTCTTCTCAAACTCTTCCAAAATATAGCCGAGGGAAGAACACTTCCAAACTCATTCTACTAGGCCACCATCACCCTGATACCAAAAGCAGACAAAGATGTCACAAAGAAGGAAAACTGCAGGCCAATATCACTGATGAACATAGATGCAAAAATCCTCAACAAAATACTAGCAAACAGAATCCAACAGCACATTAAAAGAATCATACACTATGATCAAGTGGGGTTTATCCGAGGAATGCAAGGATTCTTCAATATACGCAATCGACGTGATATACCATATTAACATATTGAAGGAGAAAAACCATATGATCATCTCAATAGATGTAGAGAAAGCTTTCAACAAAATTCAACACCCATTTATGATAAAAACCCTCCAGAAAGTAGGCATAGAGGGAACTTTCCTCAACATAATAAAGGCCACATATGACAAACCCACAGCCAACATCATCCTCAATGGTGAAAAACTGAAACCATTTCCACTAAGATCAAGAAAAAGACAAGTTTTCCCACTCTCACCACTATTATTCAACATAGTTTTGGAAGTTTTAGCCACTGCAATCAGAGGAGAAAAAGAAATAAAAGGAATGTAAATTGGAAAAGAAGTAAAGCTGTCACTGTTTGCAGATGACATGACACTATACATAGAGAATCCTAAAGATGCTACTAGAATACTCCTAGAGCTAATCAATGAATTTGGTAAAGTAGCAGGATACAAAATTAATGCACAGAAATCTCTTGCACTCCTATACAATAACAGTGAAAGATTAAAAAGAGAAATTAAGAAAACAATCCCATTTACCATCGTGGCAAAAAGAATAAAATACCTAGGAATAAACGTAATTTAAGGAGACAAGAGACCTGTATGCAGAAAATTGTATGACACTGATGAAAGAAATTAAAGATGATACAAATAGATGGAGAGATATACCATATTCTTTGATTGGAAGAATTAACATTGTGAAAATGACTATACTGCCCAAAGCAATCTACAGATTCAATGCAATGCCTATCAAACTACCACTGGCATTTTTCACAGAATTAGAACAAAAAATTTCACAATTTGTATGGAAACACAAAAGACCCTGAATAGCCAAAGCAATCTTGAGAAAGAAAAATGGAGCTGGAGAAATCAGGCTCCTGAACTTCAGACTATATTACAAAGCTACAGTAATCAAGACAGTATGATACTGGCACAAAAACAGAAATATGGATCAATGGAACAGGACAGAAAGCCCAGAGATAAACCTATGCACATATGGTCACCTTATATTTGATAAAGGAGGCAAGAATATACAGTGGAGAAAAGACAGCCTCTTCAATAAGTGGTGCTGGGAAAACTGTACAGCTACATGTAAAAGAATGAAATTGAACACTCCTTAACACCATACACAAAAATAAACTCAAAATGCATTAAAGACCTAAATGTAAGGCCAGACACCATCAAACTCTTAGAGGAAAACATAGGAAGAACACTCTATGACATAAATCACAGCAAGATCCTTTTTGACCCACCTCCTAGAGAAATGGAAATAAAAACAAAAATAAACAAATGGGACCTAATGAAACTTCAAAGCTTTTGCACAGCAAAGGAAATCATAAACAAGACAAAAAGACAACCTTCAGAAAGGGAGAAAATATTTGCAAATGAAGCAACCGAGAAAGGATTAATCTTCAAAATTTACAAGCAGCTCATGCAGCTCAATATCAAAAGAACAAACAACCCAATCCAAAAATGGGCAGAAGACCTAAATAGACATTTTTCCAAAGAAGATATACAGATTGCCAACAAACACATGAAAGAATTCTCAACATCATTAATCATTAGAGAAATACAAATCAAAACCACAATGAGATATCATCTCACACCGGTCAGACTGGCAATCATCAAAAAATCTAGAAACAATAAATGCTGGAAAAGGTGTGGAGAAAAGGGAACCGTCTTGCACTGTTGGTGGGAATGTAAATTGATACCGCCACTATGGAGAACAATATGGAGGTTCCTTAAAAACTAAAAATAGAACTACCATATGACCCAGCAATCCCAGTGCTGCGCATATACCCTGAGAAAACCATAATTCAAAAAAAGTCATGTACAAAAATATTCATTTCAGCACTATTTACAATAGCCAGAACATGGAAGCAACCTAAGTGTCCATCAACAGATGAATGGATATAGAAGATATGGCACATATATACAATGGAATATTACTCAGCCTTAAAAAGGAATGAAACTGAGTTGTTTGTAGTGAGGTGGATGGACCTAGAGTCTGTCATACAGAGTGAAGTAAGTCAGAAAGAGAAAAACAAATACCGTATGCTAACACATATCTATGGAATCTAAAAAAAAAGCAAAAAAATTTTTCAGGAGAACCTAGGGGTAAGATGTGAATAAAGATGCAGACATAATAGAGAATGGACTTGAGGATACGGGCAAGGGGAGGGTAAGCTGGGACAAAGTGAGAGAGTGGCATGGACATATATACACTACCAAATGTAAAATAGATAGCTAGTGGGAAGCAGCAGCATAGCACAGGGAGATCAGCTCGGTGCTTTGTGGCCACCTAGAGGGGTGGGATAGGGAGGTTGGGAGGGAGTGAGATGCAAGAGGGTAGAGATATGGGAACATATGTATATATATAACTGATTCACTTTGTTATAAAGCAGAAACTAGCACACCACTGTGAAGCAATTATACTCCAATAAAGTTGTTAAAAAAATAAAATAAAATAAAATTTTAATGTAAAATCATATTATTTTTTCTATGTCCTAATTAGAAATCAACCAGCCATCCACTTTAAATGAATAATTTTCAGTAATCTGAAATGCAAATCAACTTTTACTGACAGGAAAATACTAGTTAATGGACAAAAATTGGTATTGAGTATAAAGACATATGATTATGAACACCAAGCATCTGTGAATCTCTATGAAAATTAAATATTCTTAAGGTCAGAGTAAATCATATTTAGAAAATGCAGAGTGAAGTAAGTCAGAAAGAGAAAAACAAATATTGTATGTCAACGCATATATGCGGAATCTAGAAAAGTGGTACAGATGTACCTCTTTGCAAGGCAGAAATAGAGACACAGACATAGAGAACAAACCTATGAACACCAAGGGGGGAAAGGGGAGCTGGGATGAATTGGGAGATTGGGATTGACATATATACACTAACTAATATGTATAAAATAGGTAACTAATGAGAACCTCCTGTATAGCATGGAATACCTGCTATATAGCAGGGAACTCTACTTCACTGTACAGTAGAAACTAACATATCATTGTGAAACAACTATACCCCAATTTAAAAAAAAATAGGATTAATAAAAAAATGCCACATACGTACACACATATATGTGTATGTGGGAATTTTATTGAGACAGGCTTATGTTTATGTTTTTCCTTGAGAATACACAGGCCTCAGATTGGTTCCAGTGATTAACTTTAGTTGGCATTGTGTTTTTATACCATTTTAAAAGAAATTTGTTGCTTTGTCGTGTTTGACACAAACATAGGGAAGCAAGGGACAACATTGCCGTTACCTGCAGATAATTTAATTGTCTTCATGGAAAACGCCAAATATGCTACAGGCAAGTCACTAGAATCAATAACATAAAAAATTTCTGGGAACAATGTCAACATACAAAAATCACTAGCATTTTGAGAACTAAGCAGGATTTCAAAGGTTTCATTCACTGTAACGAAGAAAATCATTGGGTGTGGGGTCCAGTTTACTGTGAAGATCATGAAGTTTAGGCTTCAACGTTCTTCACTAGCACGGGCTCCTCTGGGGTGGGAATATTGTCCTATTTTCTTTAAAGAAGGACCATCAAATTATGTGTTTCCCCCCTCTCCCAAATCAGAATCATCTGACTAGAAGCATAAGGAGGAAAATTTCAATAAAAGATACTTAAGACCTTTATGTAGAAAATTACAAAATAGATGAAAGACCTAAAGTAGAAAGAAATGAAAAGGCAAATCATGTTCATGCTTGGGAAGATGACATAGTGGGTTGTGCAGTAACAATGAGTCTGCTGAATACACACACACAGGTTAATAGATTAAGCAATAATCCTGCTATGATACTGTTATTTGGAAAGGAACAAAACCATGCTATATATTACTCATGAATGTATGGACTAGAAAGATACACCCCCACTTTAGAACAGAGTCTGTCTACAGGGAAGAAGGGAATGAGATTTGGAGGTACACACAGGTCCTCTGCTATACTTATATTCTGTCATTTCTTTAAAAAATTTGAAGAAATATTGTGGCTTTACCAATCTGGAAATGTTTACATGGATGGTCATATATTTCTGAATGTTTGAAATGTTGATTTTTTTAAAAATTAGCTTCTGAAATGATACTTGGGGCATCACAATATAAAAATGTGGTGATATCTGTTATGCTACTCACACCTTTGCTTTAAATTTATCCAATTACAAAATAGAGGCAACTACAAAATATAAGATAAAATAACAAGATAAAAATCAATATGAGAACAAAGATATATATATCACATTCATGAACGTTTTCATTCTCCTATGTAAATGGATCAAAGCATAGAAATCACAATCAGTAGATGTTACATAATTTCCTGCTCTATACTCTGACTTTCTTAAGAGCAGGTGTTCTTTTTTATTTGCCGTTATTTCCCCTATAACTGGTAAAGTGTCTGTTACATGATAGTGACTTACTGACAGTAGAATAAAAGAATGAAAGAGAGCCACTAGCCTAGACATCGTCTGAAGTTCTTTGGGTTGTTTAAAGTATTTAGATTCTGTCAAAGAACAGAAATCTGTTATTTAACAAACCAAATAAAAAACCCCCTGCCATGATCAATTTGAATTAGAAGTATCAGTACAAACTCATGACATATTTTAGTGTGTGCATGTGTGTATTCTGTGACCACTGAAAAAGGCCTAGAAACAATGACTGACTCAGAAGCAATGAGCAGGATACAACCTCCCAATACTGTATTCCATGGAATGAACTAGGAGTCCTTGGAGAAATGACTGACTCCAGGTCTTGAACAGGAAATCTTCAAGATGAGTCTGTAACATTTTGTCACCCCAGATACAAGGAGGCTGTTAAAGATGACTAGGATCATATCAAAGACTCAGGAACCTCCTTTAAGAGGATCCTAAGGTTCAAAGATGGAACAATTTGAACACCAATAGGGATAATATTGGGAATAGATTGAAACTCTTATAATATGTTTAAATTTATGCTTAATGACTCTTAAAACAGAAACTAAACAAACCTTTAATTATCATAGTTGAAGCACTGAAGGATGTTAGTAAACCAATCCATTATTTTGAAGACTGTTAAATAAAAGTTTACCATCAAACATTTATTCTGACTTTTCGTATAATGAACTGTCCCACTGGGTTACCAATAAGTACATAAGAAGAAGTTGATCTTTAGTAATATATTCCAGCTAATAAACGAAGAAGAGATCATAGACTCAATGTTATACTTTGCAACATTTATTGAATCGTTAGTGGATCCAGGCTGTGCACCAAAGGGGGCCCACATCACAAAAAGAGACAATCAGACATGTGCTTCTGAAGGAAAACACAAAACAGCATTTATGAAGTAGTCTTCTCCCTGAATCTGATTAATTCTCTAGATGTACCTCCCAATTTAAGGAGAACATAGAGGACAGAAAAACATATTAAGCTACACATTGGAGATAAGCAACAGGCAAATCTAGACCACTGGAAGCTTCAGGATACATGATCCAGTTCTTCAGCAAATGAGTTGCAAGAACAAAATAAAGAGATGAATGGCAGGAATGCATAGATTGAAGAGATATGCAAATACAGATTTTATGTTGAGCCTAATTTGACTAAAAAAAATAAGATATTTATGAGACAACTGGAAATTTAAAAGTTAACTAGATATTTGATAATATTTAGGAATTATTACTAATTTTTAAAAGTATAATATGGTACTGTGATCGTATTAAATTTTTCCTTATCTTTTAGAGATGCATGTTGAAAAACATACAGAAGAAATGATATGATTTCTGAACTTTGCTTCAAAAGAAGATGGTGAAGGGAAATATGTGAATGGGGAATAAGATTAACCATGAGTTGGGCTTCCCTGGTAGCACAGTGGTTGAGAGTCCGCCTGCCGATGCAGGGGACACGGGTTCGTGCCCCGGTCCTGGAAGATCCCACATGCCATGGAGCGGATGGGCCCATGAGCCATGGCCGCTGAGCCTGCGCTTCCAGAGCCTGTGCTCCGCAACGGGAGAGGCCACAACAGTGAGAGGCCCGTGTACTGCAAAAAAAAAAAAAAAAAGATTAGCCATGAGTTGATAAATATTATTATTATTTTCCAAATGTTTTTTTAAATAAGATATTGAATATAGTTCCCTGTGTTACACAGTAGGACCTTGTTGTTTATCCATTCTATATATAATAGTTTGCATCTGCTAATCCCAAACAGCCAATACAACCTTCCCCCACCTCTCCTCCCCCTTGGCAACCACAAGTCTGTTTGCTATGTCTGTGAGTCTGTTTCTGTCTCATAGATAAGTTCATTTGTGTCATATTTTGGATTCCTACATATAAGTGATATCATATGGCATTTGTCTTTCTCTGTCTGACTTATTTCACTTAGTATGATAATCTCCAGGTCCATCCATGTTGCTGCAAATAGCATGATTTCATTCTTTTTTATGGCTGAGTAGTATTCCATTGTATATATGTATCACATCTTCTTTATCCATTTACATGTTAATGGACATTTAGGTTGCTTCCATGTCTTGGCTATTGTAAATAGTGCTGCTATGAACACAGGGGTGCATGTATCTTTTTGAATTAAAGTTTTGTCAGGATATATACACAGGAATGGGATTGCTGGATCATATGGCACATGAGTTGATAAATATTGAAGCTAGATGATAGGTACATGAAAGTTCATGATATCACTGTCTACTTTTTTATATGTAAAAATTTCTATAATAATTTTTTTAATCTGTTATGTTTCTTGTCTGTATTTTTAGTATTATCCTTATGCTCATATTCACACAGAGCTTAAGGTAAATAAAATTTCCAACTGATCACATGTATATTTGGATTAATTAATTCTCTGTATTCTGCATTGTCAACTAACATTAACTTCTTAATTTTGTGTGTGTTTGTGTGTAGAGGGTAGTACTGATCACTTCAAGATTGATGCCAACAGTGGTGAAATAAGAACAACCAGAGTACTTTCCCATGATTATGGACCTTCTTACAGGATGACTGTAATTGCCAGAGACCAGGGGGTGCCTCCTCTTCAAGGACAGGCAGTTATTAATATTCAGGTAATAGCTCACATCACACAAAGTGTGGAAAGATGCTCTGAGGGCTTTTTTTATTTTATATACAAATGTAGAGTGAAGATACATTAAATAAATGAATACTCTTTTTAGAGAGCATTGCAGATGTATGTGTGCATTATATTAAGTGATGTTATTATCACTTGAGAAATGATTAGGTTTAAATATTTTTTTAGTTTAACTTTGTACAGTTACTGACAAGATACTTACCTCCATCACTATGTGTATGTTTATCCTGCTTTGTTTATAAAGAACAAAAAGTATCTTTTCTTTTACTTTTTCCTAATTGCAAGGACCTGGTAAATTTGCAGGAGAAACGTGTGTAAATAAATGGCCAATATAAATTGCTTAGTTTTTGTAATTATATTTAAAATTAGGAAAGGCACTTGAGATTTGTATTTTAAGACTTTCCTTTAGTCGTAATGAGCAAACAAGCTGTAGGAAGTCTCCATAGTAGGAAAAAATTACATCAACCCATCAGAAGCAAAATGACTGTTTACAGGAAGATTTTTTTGTTCAAGCACGTGATAATCAGTAATATTAATATAGGTATGTATACTAATCAAGAATATATGTCCCCAAGAGTTCTGTTTCCAAATTATATTCTTTATTGATTAAGGATATGTGGGTTAGGAGAAACTTCTGTCATAATATCTCAAGACTCTGGTTTCAGATAAACAAAGGCATATGATACTTAAATGTATGCAGATGTTGTCATTAAGGAAATATGAGTTTCTAGGACTTAGAGTAGCTTGGAGAACTAGCTCTCGTACACTGTCTTTGAAGAACCATAAGACTACAGTTCACGTAAACAACAGCGTAGCCTCACCAAACTATCATTGCATCCATTGCAGCAAACGGGAGTGGAAAGTCCTATACTTTCTTATCTCCTAGCTATTATGCAGTTTTCAGTCTTCAGAGGCATACTGGAATTGTATAAGGTAAGAAGAGACATTTTCTCACCAATTAACATATGCATATTGCACAACTGGAAGGAATTAGCTTCCAAAAGAATAGCAGCACCTGTGAAGTCTTTTTAAAAACCCCAAATTAACAACTCCTTTTTATTCTTATTTCAGGTGATACCACTATCCAAAGGGAGAGCTCTCATTTCTCAGAATATTAAACACTTAGTTATACCAGAAAACTCGAAGCCTGCAAAAATAATGAGCTTGATAAAGTCACCTGATCACCTTCAACAACATCATAGTGGAAAGTTACATTTTAGTATCGCTGCAGATGACAAGGATGGTCACTTTGAAGTCGACAGCTCGACAGGAGACTTGTTCCTCTTTAAGGAACTGGATTATGAAATGACGTCCCATTATCTTTTCAGGGTGGTAACTAAAGACCACAGCAGAAACCCTCCCGTGAATAGCACAGTCTTCCTTAGTGTTGCTGTGGAAGATCAGAATGACCATTCCCCATCTTTCCGGGAGGAGTTCATTGTGATCAGCGTGGAAGAGAATGCCCCTGTCGGGACTCTGGTGCACGTTTTTAATGCCAAAGATGGCGACGGCAGTTTTTTGAACAGTAGAGTACAATACTTCATTGAAGCCCACCACCCTGGAGTGAATCCATTTCTCATCCACCCCTCATTTGGCACTTTGGTCACCGCTTCCCCCCTTGACAGAGAGAGAGTTCCGACTGTTGTCCTGACAGTAACTGCATCCGATCAGGCTGTGAATGTGACAGACCGGCGACTGAGATCGCTGATGGCGAAGGTAGTGATTTTGGATATAAATGACCACAGCCCCACTTTTACATCTTTCCCCATCGCCCTTGTCAAAGAGGATGCCGCGGTGGGCTCCTTGGTGCACCACATAACTGCTCAAGATCCAGACGCAGGAAGGAATGGAAGAGTAACATTCAGCATCCTCTCAGGAAATGAAGATATGGCCTTTATGCTAGATGAGTCATCAGGTACTGTCCTTGTCACTGTCAGTTAAAGCCTGTGATCACGTGCTTACATTTATCTTTTTCATTTTCCTCTGTTATAAAATCATAGTTCTCAAGATGCATATGCTTTAAGGAAATTTGACTTGATTTACTGTTTAACTTATATAGATGATAGGCACAGAGGTCATATTCAGAGAACAAAGAGTAATTGGCCTGTTTGTTAACATTGACCTGCTTTGTAGCTAGCTCACATTTCCTGGGATGAATATACAGTAGCCAACTTCTTTACCCCCATTGTGTGTTTTCATAGGGTAGGAGATGGTACCAAGAGTGAATCAAGGTAGAACATGAGTCAACATTGTTCAAAGACTTTAGTATGGAAACTTATCTCTAAGCTCATACAAACATACACTTGTAAATAGTTGGAAATCATGTATTTTTAAATGGTTGTATTGATATTGACATTAAGACCCTTACTTTTCACAACTGAAACATTTTATTTTTGGCAGAAGCATTTGTTCACTGTCAAGTACTCTTTGGAAATGGCACTCACTGTCACTTCCCTTGTCTTGCTGTTACCATATTGTCAGATAACATCTTCTAAAATTTTTGATGTAGTTTGATGGACAATTATACATTCAAAGTGTCATTCTTGTTATATTGGAAATGAAATTCCCTCAACCTGATTTTCAGAAGATATTGAAGTGATGGACTACCATCTCATTCTCTAAAAAGTAAAATCATTTCTGCATGAGCCTTAGAAAAAAATCTCAGATGTATACCATTTGGCCCAACTGTTAGTAAGAGCATTATTTGGAATGGGACTGAATGTGTAGAATTTGGAAGTCATGATTATAGTCTGGCTATATACTGTTGGAAAATTTCATCAAAATATTTATTAAATCCTGTGCATATGGTTCCGTTCTGAGACCTGCATGGACACCACCTAAAAGCCCAACTGACAGAGAGATAGTCCAGACCCAGTTGCTGATTTCTGTTAGAGCTGGGGTCTCCAAGGATCTATTTAAACGATATTTAAAATGCTTTCCAAAATGGCTAAAGAAGGTCTATTTCAGATTGTTAAAGAGGGTGGATAAAATTAGAATTGTGTCTCAGTAATATAGATATCCTGAATCTTAAACTATTGCGGTGGCTGTTTCAGTTGAGATATTTTTTTCAAAGACATACAATGCTAATTGCTGAAGGCACTCATATGAAATAGGCTATTTTCCTCTCACAAAGCTCATATCTTTTATCAAGAAGACAAAGTGATATTTTCAATGGCTTTTGGCTATGAAGTGTAAAATGATAAGCAATTATGGAGAAACCATTTTATATATAAAATCTGAATCAGTAAGCCTCTTTAATTATTTGAAGAAAAGTTCTTATAGGAGGAGCACGTGTTAGAGGAGCAAACAGCAATCCTAAAAGAAAAAATGTGACAATTGGAGTTATGTAACAAATACATGTGTGCAAGTTGCTTATATGAGTTACGTGCTTAAATGGCAGTTGGATGGAGACATTGTATTCGTGAAGTTTATTGTCCGAGTTATAGTCTTTACTATTTTTTGTTAATAAAAAAAGACAGTTAAATTAGATTAATATAAAGAGACTATAACTCTTTCACAAAAACTAAATCTCTTAAAGGATGTAGCCATACTTTTTGTAACTTGGTCACTTTTACACATGAAGTGTCCTTTGACACGAAGAGGGATACTGTTAGAACCTAGATATTTTTAAAAATGAAGGTAGAGGGACTTCCCTGGTGGTACAGTGGTTAAGACTCCGTGCTCCCAATGAAACCAGGTTTGATCCCTGGTCAGGGAGCTAGATTCCACATGCATGCTGAAACTGAGTTCGCGTGCCGCAGCTAAGGAGCCCATGTGCAGCAACTAAGACCTGGCGCAACCAAATAAATAAATATTAAAAAAAAATGAAGGTAGATATTGGGTAGATAAATATTCTTGATGTAATCATCTTAGTAGATAATGGTATGTTATGGATTATTTCTGAATTCTCATTCATCCTTATAATTTAAATTAGAATGACTTTTCGAATTAAAAATGTTCTCTTTTATTCCAGATAATATATAAATTTAAAGTTGGTTTAATAATATTTATTCTTTAACAGAGAAAGCTTCTGAATTTTTAGCAACTTAGATGAGTTAGAAAAAAGTATAGTAAGCATGACTTCTCCAAAGAATATTACCTATTGCTTTTCTCTTCTTTCAAAACAGGTTTACTAACTACTACTTCGCCTTTGGATTATGAGTTAAAAAGTCAGTACATTCTGACCCTTCTGGCACTGGATGGTGGCACACCAACACTTTCTTCATCCCAGACTTTGACAATTACTGTTCTTGATGTAAACGATGAGGCCCCAGTATTTAAACAGCACCTATATGAAGCTTCAGTTAAAGAAAATCAAAATCCAGGGGAGTTTGTCACAAGAGTTGAAGCTGTGGACAGAGATTCAGGTAACTCAAAAATATGGGAACTAAGTAATCGACGTTAAAAGCAAAAATTGACATTTACCAAAAACCTGAAAACAGTTGCTAGTTATTTCAAACTTCTAGAATTTCTTTAATTAGCATACACAGAAAAAAAAATTGAATGCATAGTGTGTACTTTTTATAGTATTTGCTTGTATTGATTTTTATTATTACTTATAGTAGAGTGATACATATCTAATTAATATACAATTTATTGATTTGATTTTGATAATAAACAGAAGTATAGACAAAGGATCACACTTTTTTCAGACTGTAATAGCTAGATACATGGAGTACCAGAAGGTAAATCGTTCTTTATTTTCTCTATATGTAGCATAATGGAAGAGATAGGATGCTGGTGTCAGACTGCCTGGCTTTGAATCCTAGAACCACCACTTAAGCTGTGTAACCTTTTTTTTTTTTTTTTCCGGTACGCGGGCCTCTCACTGCTGTGGCCTCTCCCGTTGCGGAGCACAGGCTCCGGACGCGCAGGCTCAGTGGCCATGGCTCACGGGCCCAGCCGCTCCGCGGCATGTGGGATCTTCCCGGACCGGGGCACGAACCCATGTCCCCTGCATCGGCAGGCGGACTCTCAACCACTGCGCCACCAGGGAAGCCCTAAGCTGTGTAACCTTTAATAAGCTATATACTAGCTCTCTCTGATCCTCTGTTTGCTTATCTGTAAAATGGGGATTATGATACAGCCTAATTCATAATTCTGTTATGAATATGAATGAGTTATTACCTACAAAGAGCTGAGACCAGTATCTGGCACAATAAACAGTCAATAAATGTTAACTTCCATCATTACTGTATTACTGTTGTGTTATTAATATCAACCACTGTGTTCAGACAAATGACTTTGAAGTAAACAGTTACTATGGCTAGGAATTTATAAATGTCTTAGAATTGCTTTTCAATATCACTATGACTTTTTTGGCCATGTAAGCTTCAGTAACTTTAATAATATCCTTTTTTAATTTTAAACAAAAAATTATAAAAATTATAGTGAAGTAGTTGCCATTAACAGCATATGCTGAATTTTCCCATCTGAATTAATACAAATAGTTTAATAAGCCAGTCTTTTTAAATTCACATTTGTATATAGCAAGTGGCAATACATAATCAATATAATATTTTGTTCTTTTCTTGCAAGAATTGTAACAGATGTTTCTATGGAAATAATAGTATGAAAACTAGCATTTTCCTCCTAAATTGTTTATCAAAGTGGTAAAAGATACATTTTCTTGAACTTTTAAATTATATACTGTTTAGATGCTTTGCACTTTGGGGAAACATCATCTTTTAATGAAATGCATTTTATGTGATGCGATGAAGACTTTCAATGGCCAACACAATTTTCTCTTTTGACCAGAGCGGGGCAGTGTGATCAAAGAGTTTTGCTTACTGTGCTCACCAAGAGGGCTGGAGTGTGCTAACAATTGCTTGTCCCAACTCCGCTTAAAGAAGTTAGCACATTTCTGGCAGTGTGGTTTTCAGTTGATAGAAACAATGGAGAACATACATAAGCTTTGTGTTTCCAATATACCCAGTTTAGTAAAGTTCTCTGAGAGGATTCTCTGGTGTAAATTGAGTAATGCAGAGCTCCGGGCAACACAGAAACCACTTCCCAAAGTACACAGACATATGCTGAACCCATCACTGACGTGTGATTTAGCAAGCATTTAAAGTCTGTAAAATGCTTCCTCCCTTTGACTTTATTTTATTAATTTTATTTTTTAAAATGGACTCTACTTAAAGGATTTATTCGCTTTAATATTTGAAGGCAAAAAGAATTTCTCTCAAAATTTTTCATATGTCAACTAAAGATGATTACCATAAATACGCTTTCCAATTTTTACTGTCAAATTGCCAAGCGTTAGTGTAATTTTCTTTTGGAATGAATGGTCTGCAACCTGTTACTTATAATTGAATTGAAAGTTCATTATTCTAGAGATTATGGTTTGCCAGGGAATTTAGATGCAAAATTGCTGGTTTTCTGGCTTTGGCTTTATGGGTGTTTGAGATACACATTAGCATTTCCTGAGTCTCATGCACCTTCACAAGTTTTGTAGAAAATTTTGGTTTACTGGAAATCTCAGTGTTTTTAATGAAGCCAGATCTGTTAAGCCAGTGGTTATGTAAATGCATGTGAATTTGGGTGTATGCATGTGTTTCTGAACATATTTTTCCTAAATCTTTTTTTTTTTTTTTTTTTGCTTATTGGGTTAAGACAATGAAAAAGGATTATGCACAAGAATTAAATGATGTAGTCAAGATTTTAACATAACTGGCATCATATTGGAATTTATGAATGGTTTACTTTATAGTCTGTATTTTTAAAAATATTATAGCATTACTTAATACTAGAAAGGTTAACATACGTTTTCTAGCATTCTACAATGTAGTTTTTAAAAATGTAAGCCTAACAGCATTGTTTGGCATTCAAAACCCATAGGAATTTGAGCACTGAATGTTTATGATGTATGACTCACACTGGTTCTAACGGGAGTTTTTTCTTGTATTAAAAGGGAAAAAACAACTACCACTTTTTAACTAAGATATTAAAACTGCTGCAGCATTTGGTGCCAACAACAAGAGCTCCATTGTTAGTGGGAAAAGATCTATCCCTAGGGGTACCTCTCCCCCAGTCCTGGGAGGAAAGGGTGCCCCAGCAGGGAAGATGACTAGTTCTGGTGATGCATTGGCTCATTCATGGTGAATACAAAATAATTCAACAGCACATCACCATACAAAAATGTTGAATTCTATAGTGAAATCTTATTCTCTATCCCATAAAAAATGTATTCTGTATCTGGATTTATCTTGAACAAACTCTACATCTGGTTTCCCAGAAACTGTCTCATGCTGGATGCATAACCCCACCCAACAGCCTGCTCTCGGAGCAAAGGAGAAACACTACCATGACAGTATTTCATCTATTTCATTGAATCTAAGACACTATTAATTGTAAGAAGCATCTAACTTCAGATATATTAAAATTTGGGGAAAAAAATGTGTCTTAGAATTAATGAAAAAATTAAACAGAAAAAAAGGACTACTCACCCAGAGACAATCACTATTAAAATTTTGAAATATAATCCTATTTCATTTAATACATGGTGTTTTGATTATATGATTGTCTAATTTTCTGCCTACCTTTTAAGCTGTGAACTCATGGATTCAGAACATATTTTACTTGCTTTTATCCCAGGTCTCTAAGATAATGCAAGCTATGACATAGGAGTTTAGTAAATTTTTTTGACTATATGATTTGAGAAACCAGAACATCTGTGAAATAGGCTGCTACAAGCTGCCTTCACTGTTCAGAACTCATTTATTTGTTTATTTCTCCATTCAATCAGCAAGGTACAATCCTGTTTTTCCTTTAGGAATGTTTGAGTTGTGTAGGCATTGTACAGTTGAGAAATTACATGAAAAAATATTTTCATAAAAAGTAAATCTGAAAACAACACTCCCTTGGTCAGAATTCTTAATTAATTCCTCATGGTTTTGAGGATGAAGTTCTCTTCTCTTTTAGCTTAACAACTAGGCACTTTAATAAGTGACTGTAGCTTTCCTCTCTATTCTCAACTCCTATCACTCACCTGCTTTACGGTAGGACAGGGTTATGCAAACTTTTCTCTGTAAAGGGCAAGACAGTGAATGTTTTAGGTTTTGCAGGCTATACAGTCTCTACTACTTAATTCTGATGTTGGAGCAAGACAACAGCAATAGATAATACATAAAGAATTGAGCATGGCTGGGTTTCAGCAGAACTTCACAAAATCAGGGGGGTAGGCTGTATTTGTCCAGTGGGTTTGCCAACCACTGGTCTGACAGATTTATCTAATTAAGACATCTAAATTTCTTACAATTTTCTGATCATCAGATCCAATTATGATGTCATCACGGTAGTAGATCAGTGTGATGATCTACTGGATGCTGAGATGATCTTTATCTCTGCTGAGTAGATGATGGCTGGTAGTGGAAGAGTTTACATAAAGATGTACCATTGTTCCTGCTGGATGAAAGCAGATCACTTGTGATAGTCCTTACAAATTGGTATAGAGTGTTGGTTCTCATTTCAGTTACTGTGTTCTTCAACTGTTTGGTTGTTCTTTATATTTCTAACTCTTTGTTTAAAACTTCTTATAACTTCTTGCTCTGTGCATCCATTCATTTCCCAAGTTCTTAGATCATCTTTACAGTCATTACTCTGAACTCTTTCTCAGGTAGATTGCCTATCTTCATGTTGCTTAGTTATTCTTCTGGGGTTTTATCTTAGTCCTTCATCTGGAACATATTCCTTTGTTGTCTCATTTTGTCTAAATTTTTTTGTATTTTTATATATGTTTTGTTTCTCAACCTTCAAGAAATGGCCCTCTGTAGGGGATGTCCTATATGTCTCAGCAGTACAGTCTCCTTTCATGACCTAAGGGCCAGAGACCAGCTGGTACCAGGGTAGGTTCTGACCTGTGTTTGTGGACTCGGTTCTGCAGGCTTGCTTGCTTCTGGCAAGAAAACTGCCCTCCCCCCTCGTGGATGAGGCTGGTCTAGAGGCTTGTGCAGGCTTCCTAGTGGGAGGGGCCAGTGCCTATGTAATAGGGAAGAACCTTTTGTATTCTATTGCAAGTTAATCACTAAAGGGATGTTGCCCAAAAGCTTAAATTATACATAATGACCCAATTCTCAGAACCTTGCCTCCCAGGTAATGAACATTAAGCTAAAATACCTTTGTTTAGCTCACAGGAAACATCCTGACCAGGTCCACCAGTGAATGACTGCAGGGAGGAAGAAATTAACACATCCCCTCTGGAGGCTGATGGGAACCAGGAAGTGTTTGACTTTACTCCCTCCCCTTTTAGTGTAAAAGAAGCCTGAATTCTACCTCAGGCAAGATGGTTCTTTGGGGCACAAGCCCTCCATCTTCTCAGTTTTCTGGCTTTCCAAATAAAGTCATTACTCCTTACCCCAACAATTTGTCTCTCAATTACTGGCCTGTTGTGCGACTAGCGGTATGAACTTAGACTTGGTAACACTTGTCCACTGGTGGGTGGAGTTGGGTCTTGTCCCTCTGGTGGTCAGGAGTGTCAAGGAGTATGTCTAGAGGCAGCTGTGGGCTCAGGAAGTCTTTAGGCAGTGTGTTTGCTGATGGGCAGAGCTGTGTTCCCACCCTGTTGGTTGTTTGGCCTAAGGCATCCCAGCACTGGATCCTGCAGGCTACTGGGTGAGGTCAGGTCTTGGTGCCAAAATGTCGGCCTCCAGGAGAGCTCATGCTGATGAATACTCCCTGGTACATGCACCACCAGTGTCCCTGTCCTCAGAGTGAACCACAACTGCCCACCCTCCCTCCATCTCCCTCCATCCAGGAGACCCTTCAAGATCAGCAAGTAGGTCTGACCCAGGGTCCTATGAAGTCACTGCTTTTGCAGTCCTCCAAGAGTAGAGTCTCTGTTTCCCCCAGTCCTGTGGAGTTCCTGCAATCAAGAACTGCTGGCCTTCAAAGCCAAATGCTCTGGGGGTTCAATCCTCTATATTCCAGATCTCCAGGCTGGGGAGCCTGATATGGGCCTCAGAACTCTCACTCCTGTGGGAGAACTTCTGCAATATAATTGTTCTCCAGTTTGTTGGTTGCCTACCTGAGGGGTATGGAATTTGATTATATCATGAATCCTCCCCTCCTACCATCTCACTGTGGTTTCTTCTTTATGTCTTTGGATGCAGAATGTCTTTTTTTATAGGTTCCAGTCTTTTATCTATGGTTGTTCAGAGTTAGTTGTGATTTTGGTGTGCTCACGAGAGGAGGTGAGCTCAAGGTTCTTCTACTCTGCCATCTTGTCCAGAAAGTTCGAGAATGTTGGTACTCAAAAGGTGGTCCCCGGGACCAGTGGCACCATCGTCCACAGCCTACACAGAGGGCAACTACCAGAGGGCATTTAAAGGATGCTGGTGTCCCTCTAAACAATGGCTTTCCCAGGGTCTTTATGAAGGGAGAATACTCTGAACTGTTGGTAAATGTAGTTAGAGGAGGGTGGTGGCCATGTCATGATAAATGGTAAATTTACCATTGGTAAATCCATCCTAATGTTCTTCTCCATTTCCTTAAGCTTTTTGATTCCTTTCTGTATAGTATGCAAGGGAAGATCTGGCATCTCAATCTCAATGATGATAGACCACTATTGAATGCAGCCAATCAAAAGAAACTGTTAAGGGAAATAACTAAAAGAGCTAGCACATTAAATTCAGAATCTCTGGTAGGAACACCACATCAATAAATCCAGCTGAAACCAAAGTACTATTTTATCTTCCTGGGTTTCACATCCTTAGAATTGATTTCCACACATTTTCCACAGATTTATTCAATATAAGTTAGAAAAATCTTGCTATTATTTTAAAACTATAAGCTGTCTCTAATTGAGTCATATTTGCATGTAACTGCCTACAGTATGTTGAGATCTGACTCTGGTTGTAGGTCTTCTCGTGAATAGGTATCCCTTTGCAAGAAATTACCTGTTATATATCTGCTGCTCAATTTGGTTCTGATCTTCAGAGAGATTAATTTGGGGGCTTCCTTAGAAGTTTTTCGGTTTTTTGACTATGACTTGACCTGCGACTTTAAAGACTCAGCTTATAATTTTCTTTCTGTAAGTTCCCATTGCATTCAGAGACAGCCAGTTCACATCATACTCCTTTTACTATCCCATGGCCAAAGTCAGCCCCACTTGGTCCTCTAAGGAATAGAAATCCTTTAATAGTCAGTTCATCACAATCAAACACAGGTGATAATTTAAATGATCATGGTACCGTTGCAAATGAGAAATTACTAGTGTTCCATTTCCTGTGGGCAGGGAACCCAGCACTGCCTTTAAGGCCAAAGGCATAACCAAATCAATCTCAGAATCCCTAATACCTGGGATCCAATCCTGGTGCCAAGTACCGTATCAATCAGGTGCAGTCAGGAAAACCAGCTATTACAATACAAGTGTTGGAAGGCTGAATAAACAGAAAGGAAATCCTGAAGTAACCCAGAAAAAAATAACGGTAGGAAGCAGCTACCACCCCTAATCCCTGGAAACAAGGAGAATAGGTCCAGATTATCAGAATCTAGGAAAAAAATGAGAGGAGGGGCCTTGCAGAGCCTGGTCTGGGAGTGCCAAAATAGAAAGTTGTGAGCAGTTTCTGCACTAGAAGAAATGGCGTTGCTGACAGGGAAAATAAGAAAACAGGAAGAAGAAGTCCCATCTGCTCTCCTCTGACCTCAGTCTCCCTCGAGGGTCCCTTTGTGGCAGACCCTAAGAGGGGCTCAGCTGGCAAAGGAGATTCTGCACAGCTGTGATATGCAGATTCCCTAGCCCCAGCATCGCAGGGCGGAATGGGGAAGAACGGATTCAGAGCTGAGTCACAACAGTTTAATAACCAGTACACCATATAAAGAACAGAGGGAGGAGCTGGCAGAGGGAACAGCAACTACAAAGGCCCCAACAGAAAGACACTTAGCATGTTCAGAGAGCAGAAGTGAAGCCCGTGGGCCAGCAATATAGTGCAGGAGCAAGTATATGAGAAGAGCTTGAGTCCACATCACATGAGACTTTGTAGACTGCGGTATGGAGTTTGGTTTCTATTTTGAGTGCATTCAAACACTTTCTTCCCTCTTACTTGTTAAATCCTATTTATCTTTAGGGTCTAAGCTTATACAGAAAGCAACACATACTCACTCAGTTATGTCTTACCATGTGGAATTGTAATTGTCTGCTTACTTCTCTGCATCCAGTGCTACACTATAAGCACTGTGAGAGCAAAGAATGTGTCTTCTTGCCAGCAGTTATATCCTTAGCACCTGGCATGGTATCTTGGCACCTGCTATCACTCTCTCTATATGTTTATTGAATAAGATAATAAATGAACAAACTATCTACCTGTAATAAGTCTTCCCTGATCCCCTTCCTCAGTGATTTCACGTATTCCCCCACACCATCTCCCTCACTAGAGGGGAACTCTGAGGACCAAGATAATTACTCATTATTCAATGGTATCTTTCCAGTGCCTGGCACTTGGTAAATGTGCACTGCATAAATAAACACATAAGTGAATGAATCAGTCAACCAAATAACTGGCGCTCAATACATATGTGTCATCTGCATATAGGTGGAAACTGAAGCCAGTGAAGTGGGAAAGAGGTGGAATGAATTCCTTCCTCCCCCCTTCCCCCTCCCCTTCTCTCCCTGCCTTCCTCTCTCTCTCTTTGTTCCTTCCTTTCTGTGTTTTTAAACATCAGTCAGCAATACCTGAAGCCAAGAGAAAACAAGTCAACTAAACATGGTCAGTAGATCTTACAACCAGAAGCTTACTGGTGACTGTAGAAAGAATAACTAGATACAGCAATGATTTCAAGCTAGCTGCAGAGAATTTTAAAAAGATGCTTGGCTATAAAGAGGAGGAAAAAAGTCTTGTTTCTTACAGCTAAAATATAATTTAAGGAAAAATTATAAATGGGAAAGGTTAGAACTGACAGGAAAATTTCAAGAGGGTATTTGAAGAATTACTTTTGCCATTAAGACACAAAGCAGGAGGTAGAGTTGAATACAGATGCAGAAAGTTGAGGGAGCTTTTTCCCAATGCCTCCATTTTCCCTAGGAAATAGGAAGGGAAATGATTTGTGAGAGTGAACCAGGGGGTGGTCGGGTAGAAGAAATGAATAGGAGAGGGGTGACCAAGGAGATCTGGAAAGATTGCCAGATGACAGTAACATTTCAGTGGCCTCCATCTATGCTTTTGTGAAGTTTTCTCCAGCCCCAGTTATCTGCTGGATATTCCAGGAGGACAGAGAGATGGCTGGAATGAATCTGGACTGAGGTTTTGCTGGCCTTCTTTGGTAAAAAGCCACAGTACCTGAGGAAATTTGCAAGGTTGCCAAAGTGTTAATTCATGGGGCTGCACTGAAGAGGAAAAGAAATGAACTGAAGAGGGGTATCCTAGAGTAGGAGAAAGCAAGAAGTCATAAGGCTGTAGGTCTTGAGGTCTAAGAACAGATATAGGTATGTGTACACACACACACACACACACACACACACACACACACACACACACACACACATCCTTTGGTGTGTTGTAAGTGTATCACTGAATATCTTCAGATCCAGATTTCCAATTTTCTTAGTAAGGTGATGGAATTAGACTCAATAATCTCTATTTTACTTTTATTTTCTTGGTTCTCAAGTTTGATGATGTTGTGTTTAATCTGGAGGATTATAAGTGTGTGAGGAGAAAGAAGCAAGGCACTAATTGAATTCTAAAAGAGCCATAGTATAATACTTTAAATTTAGCTCACATTATTTAAGTTGTGAAGGGTGCGAAGTTTGGAGTGTGAAATCATATATGTGCAAACTACAGTTATAAATAAAGATCTCATTTATCCTTAATAATATACTAGGAGGATTGAAGGTGAGTAGATTGTTACCTTAAGGATCAAAGCTATATAGAATAATAGAAATGATAAAATCTGAAAGTTTCTAAAACGTCAGGGGAGTATTGGATACAAACGTAAAGCACATTAGAGAATAAGTAGACCAATAGGAGGAAGGGAAACTGAAAAGATTTGAGTTTATGTTTAAGCATGTGAAGACATTTTCTAGATTTGACAAGTGTTAGGAGTTTAAACTGTATAATGTATAATATGTGTAATATATAATATGTATAATGTGTAATAACATATTATAAATGAGTGGATTATTGAAAAATCAAGGGTCCAAAAATTAAAAAAGCTGTTCTCCATGAAAGCTTCCTGCAGGTAGGGGCCATACCTGTTGGATTCACCACTCTCTCTTTGGCAAACAGCACTGTGCTTGGCACCTAGTTATGCTCACCAAATATTTGAGGAACAAAGAAATTAGATCTAAGTTGGTATAGTCCCCATTTTCATAATGTAGGATGAGATAGGAATAACAAATTTTATCAATCTGGAATTTTTAAAAATTCTGTCTTGACCAAAGAAGAGATTAAGGTCATTATGAGATCAAAGTAATCACTATGTGTATTAAATAATCATTAATGTAATAATATGCCTAATGACAGAATAAATTTTCTGGTGACCTCTGATTATACCATATCAAATACTTTGATCCTGCCTTATTAGACTTTTTTCTCAAGGTTATTAAAATGCCTGCAGATAATCCCAAATATCCTTTCTCTTTCAAGTGACATAGTAAGAAGTCATGTATATTTATTCTTGTATAAAACTGGCATTATATTCCACTTTTTCCAGTACTCAGTTCTATATTGTATCTACTAGATCACAGCAGATGAAAATTTAATTTTTAAGACAGGCAAGATGGAAATGTGTAATTGGAGTTTTTTGTTAAGTCCAAAGGAGAGTGTTTCATCATTTATTAAATTGTAAATCATATATGCTAAGTACTATGTCTGTACCTAGATACTCGTCAGTGAAGAAAAGAACATAGGAAAATGATTGAAAAGAACTGGTGTGAAGTGCAAATAAGCTGCAATGTCATGGGATAAACTCGTTCTAGTTAATGGTATGAGAGATCTTCATACCCAGTGATGGAAATGATGTGACACTTTTCTCTGAAGGGAAATGAAACTGCAGAAATATAGGAAGAATTATTTTCAAAATGCATAATAATGTGGTACCACATTTCTCACTCCAGATAACAGACTGAATGCTAAGTAGAAAACAAAAAGAACCAAAAATACACACGTGAGCAATTCTACATGCTCACCTCCTGTGCTGGAGAATGAACAGAGTAACATAACTGGGCACAAGCATTTTTGTTTGTTTGTTTGTGTTTATTTATTTTAAAATCTTTTCTAGAGTATAATTGCTTTACAATGGTGTGTTACTTTCTGCTTTATAACAAAGTGAATCATTTATACATACACATATATCCCCATATCTCTTCCCTCTTGCGTCTCCCTCTCTCCCACCCTCCCTATACCACCCCTCTAGGTGGTCACAAAGCACCGAGCTGATCTCCCTGTGCTATGCGGCTGCTTCCCACTAGCTATCTATTTTACATTTGGTAGTGTATATATGTCCATGCCACTCTCTCACTTTGTCCCAGCTTACCCATCCCCCTCTCCATATCTTCAAGTCCATTCTCTAGTAGGTCTGTGTCTTTATTCCCATCTTGCCCCTAGATTCTTCATGAACATTTTTTTTCTAAGATTCCATAGATATGTGTTAGCATACGGTATTTGTTTTTCTCTTTCTGACTTACTTCACTCTGTATGATAGACTCTAGGTCCATCCATCTCACTACAAATAACTCAATTTCGTTTCTTTCTATGGCTG
The DNA here is from genome assembly GCF_003676395.1 of Aethalodelphis obliquidens. Taxonomy (NCBI): domain Eukaryota; kingdom Metazoa; phylum Chordata; class Mammalia; order Artiodactyla; family Delphinidae; genus Aethalodelphis; species Aethalodelphis obliquidens. Next base: position 32,545,292 of record NW_020837961.1, on the reverse strand, counting down.
AATAATATTCCATTGTATATATGTGCTACATCTTCTTTATCCATTCATCTGTTGATGGACACTTAGGTTGCTTCCATGTCTTGGCTATGGTAAATAGAGCTGCAAAGAACATTGTGGTACATGACTCTTTCTGAATTATGGTTTTCTCAGAGTATATGTCCAGTAGTGGGATTGCTGGGTCGTATGGTAGTTCTATTTAAAAAATTTTAAGGAACCTCCATACTGTTCTCCATAGTGGCTGTATCAATTTACATTCCCACCAACAGTGCAAGAGGGTTCCCTTTTCTCCACACCCTCTCCAGCATTTATTGTTTGTAGATTTTTTTGATGATGACCATTCTAACCGGTGTGAGGTGATATCTCGTAGTTTTGATTTGCATTTCTCTAAAGATTAGTGATGTTGAGCATCCTTTCATGTGTTTGTTGGTATTCTGTATATCTTCTCTGGAGAAATGCCTATTTAGGTCTTCTGCCCATTTTTGGATTGGGTTGTTTTTTTTTTCTTTTTGATATTGAGCTGCATGAACTGCTTGTAAATTTTGAAGATAAATCCTTTCTCAGTTGCTTCATTTGCAAATATTTTCTCCCATTATGAGGGTTGTCTTTTCATCTTGTTTATGATTTCCTTTGCAGAGCAAAAGCTGTTAAGTTTCATTAGGCCCCATTTGTTTATTTTTGTTTTTATTTCCATTTCTCTAGGAGGTAGGTCAAAAAGGATCTTGCTGTGATTTATGTCATGGAGTGTTCTGCCTATGTTTTCCTCTAAGAGTTTAATAGTGTCTGACCTTGCATTTAGTACTTTAATTCATTTTGAGTTTATTGTTGTGTATGGTGTTAGGGAGTGTTCTAATTTCATTCTTTTACATGTAGCTGTCTAGTTTTCCCAGCACCATTTATTGAAGACGCTGTCTTTTCTCCACTGTATATTCTTGCCTCCTTTATCAAAGATAAGGTGACCATATGTGCATGGGTTTATCTCTGGGATTTCTATCCTGTTCCATTGATCTATATTTCTGTTTCTGTGCCAGTGCCATACTGTCTTGATTACTGTAGCTTTGTAGTATAGTCTGAAGTTTGGGAGCCTGATTTCTCCAGCTCCATTTTTCTTTCTGAAGATTGCTTTGGCTATTCGCGGTCTTTTGTGTTTCCATACAAATTCTGAGATTTTTTGTTCTAGTTCTAGAACAATGCCAGTGGTAGTTTGATAGGGATTGCATTGAACCTGTAGATTGCTTTAGGTAGTAGAGCCATGTTCACAATGTTGATTCTTCCAATCCAAGAACATGGTATATCTCTCCATCTGTTTTTATCATGTTTAATTTCTTTCATCAGTGTCTTATAATTTTCTGCATACAGGTCTTTTTTCTACTTAGGTAGGTTTATTACTAGATAATTCATTCTTTTTGTTGCAATGGTAAATGGGAGTGTTTTCTTAATTTCACTTTCAGATTTTTCATCATTAGTGTATAGGAATGCAAGAGATTTTTGTGCAGTAATTTTGTATCCTGCTACTTTACCAAATTCATTGATTAGCTCTAGTAGTTTTCTGGTAGCATCTTTAGGATTCTTTATGTGTAGTATCATGTCATCTGCAAACAGTGAGAGTTTTACTTCTTTTTTTCAGATTTGGATTCCTTTTATTTCTTTTTCTTCTCTGAATGCTGTGGCAAAACTTCCAAAACTATGTTGAATAATAGTGGTGAGAGTGGGCAACCTTGTCTTTTTTCTGATCTTAGTGGAAATGGTTTCAGTTTTTCACCATTGAGGACGATGTTGGCTGTGGGTTGTCATATGTGGCCTTTATTATGTTGAGGTAAGTTCCCTCTATGCCTACTTTCTGGAGAGTTTTAATCATAAATGGGTGTTGAATTTTGTCGAAAGATTTCTCTGCATCTATTGAGATAATCGTATGATTTTTCTCCTTCAATTTGTTAATATGGTGTTTCACATTGATTGATTTGTGCACATTGAAGAATCCTTGCATTCCTGTTATAAATCCCACTTGATCATAGTGTATGATCCTTTTAATGTCCTTCTTGGATTCTGTTTCCCAGTATTTTGTTGAGGATATTTGTCTCTATGTTCATTAGTGATATTGGGCTGTAGTTTTCTTTCTTTGTGACATCTTTGTCTGCTTTTGGTATCAGGGTGATAGTGGCCTCATAGAATATATGTTTGAGAGTATTCCTTACTCTGCTATATTTTGGAAGAGTTTGAGAAGGATAGGTGTTATCTCTTCTGTAAATGTTTGATAGAAGTCACCTGTGAAGCCATCTGGTCCTGAGCTTTTTCTTGTTGGAAGATTTTTAATCACAGTTTCAATTTCACTGCTTGTGAGTGGTCTGTTCATATTTTCTATTTCTTCCTGGTTCAGTCTCAGAAGGTTGTGCCTTTCTAACAATTTGCCCATTTCTTCCAGGTTTTCGAGTTTATTGGCATATAGTTGCTTGTAGTAATCTCTCATGATGCTTCGTATTTCTGCAGTGTCAGTTGTTACTTCTTTTTCATTTGTAATTCTTTTGATTTGAATCTTCTCTCTTTTTTTCATGATGAGTTTGGCTACTGGTTTATCAATTTTGTTTATCTTCTTAAAGAGCCAGCTTTTAGTTTTATTGATCTTTGCTATTTTTTCCTTCCTTTCTTTTTCATTTATTTCTGACCTGATCTTTATGATTTCTTTCCTTCTGCTAACTTTGAGGGTTTTTTGTTCTTCTTTCTCTAATTGTTCTAGGTGTAAGGTTAGGTTGTTTGTTTGACATGTTTCTTATCTCTTAAGGTAGGATGCTATTGCTATAAACTTCCCTCTTAGAACTGCTTTTGCTGCATCCCATAGGTTTTGGATTGTCGTGTTTTCATTGTCATTTGTTTCTAGGTATTTTTTTATTTCCTCTTTGATTTCTTCAGTGATCACTTCGTTATTAAGTAGTGTATTGTTTAGCCTCCATGTGTTTGTATTTTTTACAGATCTTTTCCTGTAATTGTTATCTATTCTCATAGTGTTGTGGTCAGAAAAGAGACTTGATATTACTTCCATTTTCTTAAATTTACCAGGGCTTGATTTGTGACCCAAGATATGATCTATCCTGGAGAGTGTTCTATGAAGCACTTGAGAAGAAAGTGTATTCTGTTGTTTTTGGATGGATAGTCCTATAAATATTAATTAAGTCTATCTTGTTTAATGTATCATTTAAAGCTTGTGTGTCCTTATTTATTTTCATGTTGGATGATCGGTCCATTGGTGAGAGTGGGGTGTTAAAGTCCCCTACTATGATTGTCGTACTGTTGATTTCCCCTTTTATGGCTATTAGTATTTGCCTTATGTATTGAGGTGCTCCTGTGTTGGGTGCATAAATATTTACAATTGTGATAAGTTGTAAATTTATAACATTTCTTCTTCTTGGATTTCTTCTTCTTGGATTGATCCCTTGATCATTATGTAGTGTCCTTCATTGTCTCTTGTAATAATTTTTGTTTTAAAGTCTTTTTTGTCTGATATGAGAATTTCTACTCCAGCTTTCTTTTGATTTCCATTTGCATGGAATATCTTTTTCCATCCCCCACTTTCAGTCTGTATGTGTCCCTAGGTCTGAAGTGGGTCTCTTGTAGACAGCATATATATGGGTCTTGTTTTTGTATCCTTTCAGCCAGTCTATGTCTTTTGGTTGGAGCACTTAAGCTTTTACATTTAAGGTAATTATTGATATGTATGTTCCTATGACCATTTTCTTAATTGTTTTGGGTTTGTTATTGTAGGTCTTTTCCTTCTGTTGTGTTTCCTGCCTAGAGAAGTTCCTTTAGCATTTGTTGTAAAGCTGGTTTGGTGGTGCTGAACTCTTTTAGCTTTTGCTTGTCTGCAAAGCTTTTAATTTCTCCATCAAATCTGAATGAGATCCTTGCTGGGTAGAGTAATCTTGGTTGTGTTTTTCTCCCCTTCATCACTTGAAATGTGTCCTGCCACTCCATTCTGTCTTGGAGAGTTTCTGCTGAAAGTTCAGCTGTTAACCTTATGGGAATTCCCTTATATGTTATTTGTTGTTTTTCCCTTGCTGCTTTTAATATTTTTTCTTTGTATTTATTTTTTGATAGCTTGATTAATATGTATCTTGGCGTGTTTCTCCTTGGATTTATCCTGTATGAGACTCTCTGTGCTTCTTGGACTTGATTAACTATATCCTTTCCCATATTAGGGAAGTTTTTAACTATAATCCCTTCAAATATTTTCTCAGTCCCTTTCCTTTACTCTTCTTCTTCTGGGGCCCCTATAATTCAAATGTTTGTGTGTTTAATGTTGTCCCAGAAGTCTCTGAGACTGTCCTCAATTCTTTTCATTGTTTTTTCTTTATTCTGCTCTGCACTAGTTATTTCCACTATTTTATCTTCCAGGTCACTTATCCATTCTTCTGCCTCAGTTATTCTGCTATTGATCCCTTCTAGAGAATTTTTAATTTCATTTATTGTGTTGTTCATCACTGGTTGTTTGCTCTTTAGTTCTTCTAGGTCCTTGTTAAACACTTCTTGTATTTTCTCCATTCTATTTCCAAGATTTTGGATCATCTTTACTATCATTATTCTGAATTATTTTTTAGGTAGACTGCCTATTTCCTCTTCATTTGTTAGGTCTGTGGGTTTTTACATTGCTCCTTCATCTGCTGTGTGTTTCTCTGTCTTCTCATTTTTCTTAACTTACTGTGTTTGTGGTCTCCTTTTCACAGGCTGCATGTTTGTAGTTTCCATTGTTTTTGGTGTCTGCCCCCAGTGGGTAAGATTGTGTAGGCTTCCTGGTGGAGGGGACTAGTACCCGTGTTCTTGTGGATGAGGCTGGATCTTGTCTTCTGTTGGGCAGGTCCATGTCTGGTTGTGTGTTTTGGGGTGTCTGTGACCTTCTTATGATGTTAGGCAGCCTCTCTACTAATGGGTGGGGTTGTGTTCCTGTGTTGGTAGTTGTTTGGCATAGGGTGTCCAGCACTGGAGTTTGCTGGTCGTTGACTGGAGCTGGGTCTTGGCATTGAGATGGAGATCTCCGGGAGATTTTCACCATTTCATAATACATGGAACTGGGAGGTCTTTTGTGGACCAATGTCCTGAACTTGGCTCTCCCATCTTAGAGGCACAGCCCTGACCCCTGGCTGGAGCACCAAAAGCCTGTCATACACACGGCTCAGAATAAAAGGGAGAAAAAAAAGTAAGAAAGAAAGAAAGAAGGAGATAAAATAAAATGGAATAAAGTTATTAAAATAAAAAATAGTTTAAAAAATTTTTTTTAAAGTAATAAAAGAAAAAGCAAGAAGACAGCAACCAAAAGACAAATCCACGAATGATACCAAATGCTAAAAACTATACTAAAACAAAAACAAAAACGGACACACAGAACCCTATGACAAATGGTAAAAGCAAAGCTATACAGACAAAATCACACTCAGAAGCATACACATACACACTGACAAAGAAAGAAAAAGGGAAAAAGATATATATATATCGTTGCTCCCAAAGTCCACCTCCTCAATTTGGGATGACTTGTTGTCTATTCAGGTATTCCACAGATGCAGGGTACATCAAGATGATTGTGCAGATTTAATCCGCTGCTCCTGAGGCTGCTGGGAGAAATTTCCCTTTCTCTTCTTTGTTCGCTCAGCTCCTGGGGTTCAGCTTTGGATTTGACACTGCCTCTGCGTGGTCACCGGAGGGTATCTGTTCTTCGCTCAGACAGGATGGGGTTAAAGGAGCAGCTGCTTCGGGGGCTCGGGCTCACTCAGGGTTGGGGAAGGGAGGGGTACGGATGCGGGGCGAGCCTGCGGCAGCAGAGGCCAACGTGACGTTGCACTAGCCTGAGGCACACCGTGTGTTCTCTCGGGGAAGTTTTCCCTGGATCATGGGACCCTGCATTGGCGGGCTGCACAGGATCCCAGGAGGGGAGGTGTGGAGAGTGACCTGTGCTTGCACACAGGCTTCTTGGTGGCGGCAGCAGCAGCCTTAGCGTCTCATGCCCGTCTCTGCGGTCCGCGCTGATAGCTGCAGCTCGCGCCCGTCTCTGGAGCTCCTTTAAGCAGCGCTCTTAATCCCCTCGCCTCGCGCACCAGGAAACACAGAGGCAAGAAAATGTCTCTTGCCTCTTCGGCAGCTCCAGACTTTTTCCCGGACTCCCTCCCGGCTAGCTGTGATGCACTAGCCCCTTTCAGGCTGTGTTCACGCAGCCAACCCCAGCCCTCTCCCTGGGATCCGACCTCCGAAGCCCGATCCTCAGCTCCCAGCCCCCACCCGTCCCGGCGGGTGAGCAGAGAAGCCTCTCGGGCTGGTGAGTGCCGGTCGGCACCGATCCTCTGTGCGGGAATCTCTCCGCTTTGCCCTCTGCACCCCTGTTGCTGCGCTCTCCTCCATGGCTCCGAAGCTTCCCGCCTCCGTCACCCATAGTCTCTGCCTGCAAAGGGGCTTCCTAGGGTATGGAAACCTTTCCTCCTTCACAGCTCCCTCCCTATTGCAGTTCCCGTTCCTATTCTTTTGTGTCTGTTTTTTTCTTTTGCCCTACCCAGGTACGTGGGGAGTCACTTGCCTTTTGGGAGGTCTGAGGTCTTCCGCCTGCATTCAGTAGGTGTTCTGTAGGAGTTGTTCCACATGTAGATGTATTTCTGATGTATTTGTGGGGAGGAGGGTGATCTCCACATCTTACTCTTCCTCTATCTTGAAGCTCTTTGGGCACAAGCTTTTAAACAGAGGGTCCTCCTACAGAAATTGCCATTTGCCCTGCAAGCTTATAATGATGCCATTAAATCACAATTAGGTGTTAGCAGGAGTAATTAGGAATATGTTATAGGGTTGCACACTCATAAGAAATTTTTTATGGGAGGGAGAAAATCTTAAGCATTCACTGTGGGAAGGATTTTTGAAAATCCAGCATTTCAGCCAGGAGACTTTTATTTAGCAAGACCAGCCAAAAGAGTTGTTGTAAATTTTTGTTTTTGTTTCTGACCTTAATTTGAAGGTTACGTGTCTTGCCTTTTTTAATCTATGGCCTAACATGTTCATAGGAAAAAGGAGAAGAGACAGATGGATTCCAAGGGGATAATGGCTGAGTTTTTCCTCTATATTTTCCTTTAGGAATCAATTCCAAGCTTCAGTTTGAAATCATGCCAGGTGCTTTATTCGGGTTGTTCGAGATAAATCCTGACACTGGGGAGGTGGTGACAACCACCACACTTGACAGAGAAGTTCAGGAAGTCCTCACCCTTCGAGGTAAGGGATCCCTTGACTGTGCTAAACAAACAAAAACAGGCAGCAGGCCATTGAGAGGGGAAATTTTACATTTCAGTAGGTTGTCTTTAAATAAAATATTATTGACCCAGTGCTACCCGGTTAATTTGGTCTGTTGCTGTCTGGTTAGGGCAGCATATTTTAGGTATGAATTAATGGCCACCATCTGTGCCGTCTTTTGTTCCTTGTCAGTACTTGTACGTGATGGGGGAGCCCCTGCTCTGTCTGGGACTACAACAATTCTCTGCACAGTGGGAGATGAAAACGATCACGCACCGGAGATTATTGTCCCCAGGCATGACATTGAGGTTCTGGAAAACCAAGAGCCGGGGCTTGTCTACACTGTTTTGGCCTCTGATATGGATGCTGGCAATAATGGAGCTGTCAGGTATCACATAATTGGTAAGTATTATCTTTATTTAAATACCCCCCTCCCCAGGATACCAACTCGGTTGACACACACTTCATGGAGTGCATTCAGCATTTGGTATCTAGCACAGTGTTTACAGAACTCACACCTGCTAAGAACTGATTGGTGCCCTGGGTCTCCTCTCCTCCTCCCCACAGCCACCCTGATCCAGTGCCCTCCAAACTCCTCAAAAATCTACCCTTGACAACTCTCGCTGTTAGTAATCCACTAATATTAGTGCATGTACAGATGGAACAGATAGCTTTTGTTTTCTATTTTCACTTTTTCTCTATTTTCACTTCTCTCGTATGATCACTTATTTTTATTATTTTGAACAGTCAAGATTTTCTTTCAGGCCTAGAGGACATGAGTAGAAAAACAATTCCCAGATCTGCAGACCAATGAAACACTTCAGATCTACAACAATACCCCAGAGATCAAAGTCTTTAGGAACTTCTACATTACCAGTTGTGGTTAAGGACCAGGGTTTGTGTGTTTTGAAATTTCCAATCTGATATAACTGATACTTTTGTAAAATCCAATAAATATAAATTACTGGGAGAAAAAATCAGAGGCATACAAAATGCAAGCCCCAGTTTTTAAAAACTATTACTGTATTATGAAGACATAAGATTATTCTCTCATGTTGCTATAAAATTTTCTAAATACTTACTCTTAATTTCTTTGTATTTATCTTGTTGAGGACCAGCTACAAGCAATCCCCAAACAGCACCTGTCACCTCTCACAGCATCAAGGACATTCTTTTTGACCATTCACTTCCCTTTCCCAAATGGTCAACAGTTCCTCTCTACTGGCTTTTCCCATCAGTATTTCCAGTATTTCCCATCTTGAAAAGCATAGATGTCTCCCTTCACTCACTGTCTCTTTTCCTTCACAATCAAACTTCTTGAAAATTGTTGTCTACACTCTGGTTTCTGTGTCTTTACTTTCATTTCTTAGCCTGCTGTAAAATGTGTTCCACTGAAGTCACTCCAGCGAAACTACCCTTTCCAGAGACATAAAAGATCCCGTTGTTGCCAAATGCGTTGGATCTTTCTTAGTTCTTAATTTTTTTTTTTTTTTTTTTTTTTTGCGGTACATGGGCCTCTCACTGTTGTGGCCTCTCCCGTTGTGGAGCACAGGCTCCGGATGCGCAGGCTCAGCGGCCATGGCTCACAGGCCTAGCCGCTCTGCGGCATGTGGGATCTTCCCAGACCGGGGCACGAACCCGTGTCCCCTGCATCAGCAGGCGGACTTTCAACCACAGCTCCACCAGGGAAGCCCTCAGTTCTTAATTTAATTGTATTGCTTTGTGTCTTTGTGCACCATGCCCTGGACACTTGGTCTCACCTTGACTTCAGAAAGCCACTTACTTTCTTTTGGTCCTTCATCTGTCTTTCTAGACAAGTCTTCCCAATGTCCTTGTTCTTCTGGTGGTTCTCTGACTTGTTAGAGTTTTCTGGATCTTTTTGGCATATCTTTTTCTTTTCTCATAGACACACTCTTTCTGGTCATTTCATCCAGTTCCTGTTTTCAGCTACCACTGGACCTCAATATCTCCCTATCTTGACTGTACCCTAGATCTAAGTCCCATTAAAGGACATTTTAAAAATTGAAGTAGAGTAGACTTACAGTTGCAGATGTTCAACATAATAATTCAGTGTTTTTATAGATTATGCTCCATACAAAGTTATTATAAAATATTGAGTATTCCCAGTGCTGTGCATTACATCCTTGTAACTTATTTTATACCTAGTAGTTTGTACCCATGATTACCCTTCACCCACTTTGCCCCTCTCCATGACTCCCAATACTATGTTAAATAGAAGTGATGAGAGTGGGAATGCTTGTCTTATTCCTGATCTTAGAAGAAAAGTTTTCAGCTTTTCAATGTTGAGTTTGATGTCAGCTGTGGGCTTGTCATGTATGGCCTTTATAATGTTGAGGTTATGTTTCATCTTTACCAACTTTGATGAGAGATTTTTATCATAAATGGATGTTGAGTTCTGGAAAATGCTTTTTCTATGTCAAATGAGATGATCATATGGCTTTTATCCTCCCCTTTTTTGATGTGGTGTAACACCTTGATTGATTTGCAGATATTAAACCATCCTTGCATCCCTGGAATAAATTTCAATTGATCATGATTAAAAATCCTTTATATGTATTGTTGAATTTAGTTTGCTAATATTTTTGTTGAGGGTTTTGCATTATGTTCATCAGGAATATTGGCCTGATAATTTATTTTTGTAGTGTCTTTGGTTTTGATATTAGGGCTTCATAGAATGAGTTTGGAAGTGTTCCCTTCTCTTCAATTTTTGGTATAGTTTGGGAAAGATAGGTATTAACTTTTCCTTAACTGTTTGATAGAAACCCTCAAATTCTGGTGTGGTCCTACTCTGATTTGTTAGGAGATTTTTGGTTTTTTTTTTGTTTTTGCATTATGCGGGCCTCTCACTGCTGTGGCCTCTCCCATTGCGGAGCACAGGCTCCAGACGTGCAGGCTTAGCAGCCATGGCTCACGGGCCCAGCTGCTCCGCGGCATGTGGGATCCTCCCGGACCGGGGCACGAACCCATATCCCCTGCATCAGCAGGCAGACACTCAACCACTGCGCCACCAGGGAAGCCCCTGTTGGGAGTTTTTTGATTATTGATTCAATTTCATTACTTTGGTCTTGGAAGTGTGTATGTTTCTAGGCATTCTTCCATTTCTTCTAAGTTGTCCAATTTGCTGCTGTATACCTGTCAATAGTATTCTCTTATGATTGTATCTCTGTGATATCAGTGGTAATTTCTCCTCTTCCATTTCTAATTTTATTTACTTAGACTTTCTCTTCTTTTCTTGATGAGTCTGGCTAACAGTTTTATCAATTTTGTTTATCTTTAAAAAAAAACAGCTCTTAGTTTCACTGAGCTTTTCTTTTCTTTTCTTTTTTTTTTTTTGGTCTCTATTTTATTTACTTCTGCTCTCATCTTTATTATTTCCTTCCTTCTGTGGACTTTGTACTTCTTTTTCTAGTTCCTTTAGATGGAAAGTTAGGTTGTTTATTTAAGATTTTTCTCGTTTCTTGAGTTAGACTTGAATTACTATAAACTTCCCTCTTAGAACTGCTTCTGCTGTGTCCCATAGATTTTGGAAAGTTGTGTTTTTCTCTTCATTCATCTCAAGGTATTTTTTTTATTTCCTCTTTGATTTCTTTGTTGACCCATTGGTTTTTTAGTAGTATGTTGTTTAGTCTCCACATGTTTGTATGTTTTCCAGTTTCCTTCCTGTAATTGATTTCTAGTTTCATACCACTGTGGTCAGAAAAGATGCATACTTGATATGATTTCAATCTTCTTAAATGTATTGAAGATTTTTTTTTGTGGCCTAGCATGTGATCTGTCCTGGAGAATGTTTTATGTGCACTTGAAAAGAATGTGTTTTCTGCTGTTTTTAATGGAATGTTTTGTAGATATCTATTAACTCCTTCTGATCTACTGTGTCATTTGATGTGTCCTTATTGATTTTCTTTCTGGATGATCTGTTCATTTATGTAAATGGGGTATTAAAGTTCTCTACTGTTATTGTATTTCTGTCAGTTTCTCCCTTTATGTGTGTTAATATTTGCTTTATATAATTAGGTGCTCTTGTACTAGGTGCATTTATGTTTATGAATGATATATCTTCTTCTTGGATTGACCCATTTATATGATGCCCTTCTTTGTCTTTGTTATTAACTTTATTTTAAAGTCTATTTTTTCTGATATGCATATTGTTATCCCAGCTTTCTTTTCATTTCCATTTGCATAGAGTATCTTTTTCCATCTTTTTACTTTCAAGTGAATATGTCTTTAGATCTAAACTGAGTCTCTTGTAGGCAGCATATAGATGGGTTTGTTTTCTTATCCATTCAGCCACCCTATGTCCTGTGATTGGAGCATTATATCTGTATACATAAAGTAATTACTCACAGGTATGTACTTACTGCCATATTGTTACTTGTTTTCTGGTTGTTTTTATAGTTCTTCTCTGTTCTTTTCTTGTTCCTTTAGTCTATTCCCTCACAGTTTAACTATTCTCTTTAGTTTTATGTTTGGGTTCTTTTCTCTTTGTTTTTTGTATATCCATTGGAGATTTTTGATTTGTGGTTACTATGAGGTCCATATATATCAATTACATATAGTTGTTTTAAACTGATAGTGTTTAAGTTCAAACACATCCTAAAAGCTTTACATTTTTCACTCCACTCCCAACATGCTTTATGTTTTGGTGTCATATTTTACATCTTTATTTATATCCCTTCAGTGTTTATCATAGTTATTGTTGATTTTATAATTTTTATCTTTTAACCTTTGTACTAGCTTATTTAAATGGTTGATTCACTGCCTTTACTATATATTTATATTTATCAGTGAAATTTTTTCTCTTCACATATTTTTAAAAATTTTCTTTTTATAGCCTTTTCTTTTTCACTTAAAGAAGACACTTTAACATTTCTTGTAAAGCCAATTTAGTGGCAACAACCTCTTTTAGTTTTTGCTTGTCTGGGAAACTCTTTATCTCTCCTTCAATTCTGAATGATAACCTTGCTGGATAGAGTGTTCTTGGTTGTAGGGTCTTTCCTTTCAGCACTTTAGATATGTCATGCTACTCCCTCTGGCTTGCAAGATTTCTGCTAAAAAGTCAGCTAATATTTATCATAGTTCCCTTGTATGTGACTCTGTTTTTCTCTTCCTGTCTTTAAAATTCTGTCATTCACTCTTTAACTTTTTCCATTTTAATTATGAAATGACTTAGTGTGAGTCTCTTTGGGTTCATATTGTTTAGGCATCTCTGTGATTCTTGGACCTGGATACATTTCCTTTTCAGGTTAGTGATGTTTTCAGCTATAATTACATCAAATATGCTTTCTACCCCTTTTTTCTCTCTCTTCCTCTCTGACCCCTATAACATGAATGTTAGTATGCTTGATATTGTTCTAGAGGTCCCTTAAATAATACTTATTAAACTTTTTTTCTTTTTGCTGCTCTGATAGGGTGATTTCCACTATTCTGTCTTCTAGGTCATTTATGTGTTCCTCCGTATCACCTAATTTGCTGTTAATTCCTTCTAGTGTATTTCTCCTTTCAGTTATTGTATTCTTCAGTTCTAATTGGCTCTTTTTTATATTTTCTAGTTCTTTGTTGAAGTTCTCACAGTATTCGTCTATTCTTTTCCTAAGTTTGGTGAACATTTTTATGACTATTGCTTTGAACCCTTTATCAGGTAAATTACTTATCTCTGTTTCATTAGGCTTCCCTCCTCCCCATCCCAGTGTTTTATATTGCTCTTTGCTTTGGAACATGTGCTTGTGTCTTCTCATTTTGTTTGACTCTCTATGACTTTCTTCTCATTTTGTTTGTTTGTCTCTATGAAATTAGGGAAAACATACCCTTCTTGGTCTTGAAATCATGTCTTTGTGTTGAAGCAGTTGGAACATCCCTATGCAGTCTGCCTATGTCCAGTGGCTTTGGTGGTAGAGCTGGATCTAAAGTGATCATGGGACATGTCTTCTTTTGGGATGTGCTAGCTGTCACTGCCCTGTCAGGGGGTGGGGACAGGGTCTGAGGGGCTGGGGCCACAATCCTGAGTGAGCGTAGTGTCTCCTTGGTGCTATAGAGGTTTCTGCCTTGGCCAGGGCTGGAACTAGGACTCAGAGGGCTGGAATAGGAGGCTGGTGCAAGCCCTGGCTTCTCCCAAGGTGCACTGATGGTTTCTGCCTTGTTAAGGAGTGGGGCTGGAGCGGGAGAGGCTGAGGTAAGAGCCTGTCTCAGACAGGGGTAAGGTGCACTGGAGCAGTCATAACAGGCTGGCCAGAGCACCAGGCATGTTTCAGTCTGCTGTCTCTGTGCTGGGACTGGGAACAAACAAGTGAGTGTCCACACTCTTCAAGAGCAGAGTCTCAGTTTCCTACAGGCTTCCATTAAGCCCCACTGGTTTTCAAACCACCTAAAGGGGCTTCTATTCCAAGTGCTGAACCCCAGGGCTGGTATGCCCAATGTGGGGCTGAAACCCCTACCCCTGAGGGAGGATCCCTGAGCCTCTGAAATCCTTCTCCTCTTCTGGGTCACACACCAGGGGTGTGGGTCCTGACTAGATTTCTTCTCCTCCCCTCCTACCAGACTCCACATGGTTCTTTCTTTGTAATCTTGGTTGTAGAAGAGCCATTCTGCTAATCTTCAGGTCAGTCTCAGAGAGAGTTTCTTTTTATGTAGTTTTGATGTCTTCCTGAGAGGAGGTGAGCTCAGACTCTTCCCACTCCACCATCTTGATCCTACCTCCTAATAAATTTTTATTTTCCACTCTCTCTCTCCTTTTCACAGTGAGAAAGCAGAATCAGGATCAGTGCCTTTGACAAGAAATAGCATTTTTGTTCACACTTTATGTCCTGTGGTGGACTGTGGACTTTGCTCTGTGTCATCCTCACTCCAGAACTCCCCATCAAAGGACGTATTTGTATGACTCTCATACCAAACCAAACCAAAAAGATGTTAAAATTAGTTCAAGGAGAAATGTAAGAAACACACACATACACACACAGAGCAAAAATAAGGAATTCTGAAATGCAGAAGAGGTCTATCCATAGGATAGTAATCAATGCCATTCCACTAGACACAGTTAATTATCATGTACTTACAAAAGTACTTACAAAAGTGCTAGGATGTAATAATCAGGAAATAAATATTTGTTGAATGAATATATATATTCATGGCAAAGGGCTGCTACTTTTTGAATTCAAATATATTTTGAATTGTTTTCTTTACTAGATGGAAATACTGATGAGTATTTTGCTATTAATGAAACATCAGGAGAACTCTCAATCACTCGTGCTTTGGACCGGGAGCAAGTCAGCAACTTCACCCTAGTCATCCTGTGCTCCGATCTGGGGGATCCACCTCGGAGCTCCATGGTGCAGCTGCAAGTCAGAGTTCTGGACGACAATGACCACAGTCCTTCCTTCTCCAGGCTCCATTACCAGGCCTCTGTGAGAGAGGATGCTCAAGTGGGAACCATGGTTCTTGTGCTCTCTGCCGTGGACAAGGATGAAGGCCTGAATGGGCAAACTGAGTATTCTCTAGCGGAGGAGGCTTCCGGGGCATTCACCATTGATCCCATAGCAGGCACATTGAGAACCAGCCACATCCTTGACCGAGAAGCCAGAGCTGAGCATACATTTAAGGCTGTGGCCAGAGACTGTGGTGTCCAGGGCTCAAGAAGCACCATGGTGATCATAAAAATACATGTCACTGATGTTAACGACAATGATCCAGTTTGGGAACAGAACCCCTTTGATATTTTTCTTTCCCCCCAGTCACCTACTAACCAGATGACTGCCATCCTGAGAGCCAGTGACCCAGACTTGGGGCCCAATGGAACTGTCATATTTAGTTTTGCAGAACCCCAGTCAGTGTTTTCTATTAATGAATACACAGGAGAAATTCAACTTCAGCAAAACCCAGCTTCAGAATATTTTCCTATCTGGCTGCAGTTAAAAGTTGTTGACCAAGGGTTCCCAGCTAGGACAACCAATGGTCTCTTGGTCATTCACATGGAAGGAGAAGATGTAAAGATTTCCTTCAGCCAGCATGTGTATAATGGGATTGTGCCTGAAAATTGTGAGGCAGGTGAGTGTCAAGTGTTTTGTACATTGTCCCAGTTTTGGTAAAATGCTTAAAACTAAGGATTATAGATCGAGCGCTATCACAGTTCAGTTATGAATTTTTGAGTCCAGCCAATTCTTGATATGCCAACTTTCATTTAAAATTTGTCATTAGAAAAATATACTCAAATACAGTAAAACATGCACACACACTCTCCTTTAAAGACAGCAAAAGGTAGTAAAAATACTGAAAGATAAATTATTCAAGACTCATAAAGTTTAACTTAAATTGAAAATCTCAAATAAAAACCCTTTTATTTAAATGTTTATGAATTCTGAACAACTGTACATTTCCTAAAGTACTTTCCTAGAAGTACAATGAAAGGTGAAGTATGTTGTGGTTCAGTGACTGTCACTGTGTGTCCTTGGGCAGCTGGATGTCTCTGCCTCAGTTTCCTAATCTGCAAATTAAGGATAAGTTTGGTGCCTACCTCATTAGGGTATAAGACTGAATAAGCCAGTTCATATAAAGCACTTAAAACAGTATCTGACTCAGAATCAACATGTAATATATGGGAACTGCTGTTATTATTATTATTATACTTCATTTTATATTATACCTCATTTTGATACAGTCAGCATTGCTTTCAAACAGTGCAGTAATATCTGATCTTCAAAGAATTTGGCACAGATTATACTACTCAGAACAGGCTTCAGTGAATGGTAACTATTTTTCCTCATAATGCTAAAATATTTTTCAGTTATTTCCCTACTCAAATGTATGCCATAATGGGAAACATAAAAAAATTAATTTAAATGATCTTTCTAGCCCAAAGCAAAAAAACACATTTGTATATAGTTGTGGATTGAAAGAAATCCAATCTAGGTAATTATATCTAACTAGAGAGTTGAGAAATAAATCTTCTGAACCTTTCAGCCAGCCAGAGGGCAAAGCACATGGACTCCAGGGCTTGGGAGAGAACGAGTTTGCCTGCGACAGTCTGATTTGTGCTGTTTGCTTTCTCCAGTCATTTTTTGTTTTTGTTTTGTCATTTTGGGTTCAGTTTCACTTTATCCGTACCTACAACAACCACTATTTAAAAGGCAACCTTCATTTTTCTGAAATTGATCTATACATTTCATAGTGAAAATATTTTGTTACACGTTATATTCTTTATGAAAAGAGAATATTCAATTTAATATCGAATGTCAAATTAGGGTTCTTCTCAGTTGCAGATTATTAACCTTTGATCTTCTTTTGAATTATGGTTATCTCATGGGCTGCTTATTTGGAAGGACTCTTATTGATTCTAAACATAATTAAGGGTAAATTGCAATTACCTTCATTAAATGAAATAATAGCGACTTCCAAAATAACTAGAAATGTCCACCCATATACTTGGGTGTGATGAGATTTCTGCATAAGAGTTAAATGTTAAATAACATGAGATACTCCTTAGAGCTCTGTTTCTGTACCTCTGGAGAGGTATACATCCCACCCCCAGAGCAAAGCCTGATAGAAAGGAAAGGTGACATTTTCTAAATAATACAGCACAAAATATATGAATCAATCTTGAAATTGATCTGATAAAATCATAGAATTTTTGGGCTTCCCTGGTGGCGCAGTGGTTGGGAGTCCGCCTGCCGATGCAGGGGACACGGGTTCGTGCCCCGGTCCGGGAAGATCCCACATGCCGCGGAGCGGCTGGGCCCGTGAGCCATGGCCGCTGAGCCTGCGCGTCCGGAGGGCCTGTGCTCCGCAACGGGAGAGGCCACAACAGCGAGAGGCCCGCGAACCGAAAAATAAAAAAATCATAGAATTTTTGAGTCCAGCTTTTGTCTGCAATGAACATAGAAACATTTTTTTTTTCCTAAATACCCTTGACACATGACCTTTCAGTCTCTACTTGAATATTTCAGTGACTGAAAGTTTAGGACAGTGGTTCTTGAACTTGTGTGTGAAACAGGCACTTTGTGACGATCCCTGAAGTTTCTGCTTCGGTAGGTCTGGGGTCCAGGAACTGCCGTTTTTAACAAACTCTGCAGGTGATTTGATTGCATGACAATGTTGGAAAACGCTTTCATGTGAAAAGTCATTCCTGCATTGAACCCAGATCTGCCTCCTTTATGTCTGTCCATAAATCTTAGTCCTGCCCTCTGGAACACTCCACTGATCTACCCAGTCACTCTTCAGATATTTTATTTGCTCCTTCAACAAAATTTTTATTGCATATTTTGTGCCAGGTCCTCTTCTACTGGGATATGTTAGTGAACTAAAAGACATAGATGCTTGTCCTTATGAGGCTTACATTCTAGCAGGGGTAAAGAGACAATATCAATGAACGTAATAAATAACTAAAATGTAGTGTATGTTAGACGGTGTTAAGAGCTATGGTATAAAGAAGCAGAGCAAGGGGTGCTGGGGGAGGGCACAAATGCAATTTTAGATAGCAGGTTAGGGAAGGCATCATTGAGCAAGTGACATTTAGGCAAAGACTTAAAGAGAGGAGGTAGCCATTTGTATATTTGGGGGAAGAGCATTTCCGAAAAAAAAAAGGAGAAATCCAGTGGGAACCCACCTGGTTTGCTCAAAGAACAGTAAAGAGGACTGTGTGACTGAAGCAGAGTAAGCAAAGTGAAGAATGGTAAAAAATGAAGGTCAGAAGCGAATGGACCAGGCAGGGCCTTGTAGATCACTGGGGGGGTCTTTGGTTTTTACTCAAAATAGTTTTCCCGTCTCTAGTTCTTCACTTATTCTTTACATAATGAGATCTCCAACCACGGCTAATGAACATTCTCATCCAATATAAATTCTGCAGAGTAGTAGGCATTAAATAAATTATCACTCAAAAGAATTGGCACAGGACTCATCATTGTGTCACACTTTTTCACATTAGTAAATGAAATTTCTAAAAATTGAGTAATGTACCTGGCCATTTCCTAATTAAGATATCCTTTCTCGGGCTTCCCTGGTGGCGCAGTGGTTGAGAGTCCACCTGCCGATGCAGGGGACACAGGTTCGTGCCACAGTCCGGGAAGATCCCACATGCCACGGAGCGGCTGTGCCCGTGAGCCATGGCCGCTGAGCCTGCGCGTCCGGAGCCTGTTGCTCCACAACGGGAGAGTCCACAACAGTGACAGGCCTGCGTAACGCAAAAAACAAACAAACAAACAAACAAACAAAAAGATATCCTTTCTCAAGTCACCCACGATTAATATGTTTGCAGGATTAAATCTAAATAAAAGTCAATATCTAAAGCACACCAAAGAAAATATTTCGGTATGACATTAAGTTATGGGTTAGTAAGTATAATAATATTTGTGGTTGAATTCAGAAATGATTTAATAATAACCCTAATAAAAACTGCTGTGGAAGGGGAAATTATTCACCTGTTTTCATCTTTGCAGTGCGCCATTCATTTCTGTGTCCGAGACTCACTCTGTCTGTAGCGGTTGCCTTTATGGGAAGGAAACTACCCCTACTTTGGTCTGTTTCTCATCACTCAACCTTCCGTCTACCCCCAGCCGTAACAGTTGGGAGTAATCAATGTGGCGAAGAGTAACCTGGTCTGAGATAAACATAAAACTAGGGCAGAAGACAGTGAAGACTAAATTACTTTCTTACCTCTGAAGGTGGGCCTCCTGTTTCAGTTCATTCAGAAAAACTAATGAATACATGGGCAGAAGCCTCTATTCTGCTATTGCATCATTGTGTTTTCTTTGACCTCTGATTAGAGTTGTCCTTCTTAGTCCTCTTGTATTTAGAATTACTGAACTAAATTTGATGGCTACCTTTTTAATAGAACTTAACACTCTTAAAATTTGTTTATTAAATCTTACACATAAGCAAGGTTAATACCTGGCAGTAATACAGCATATGGTACCCATAAATATCCATGTACTTTTCAAGACATCAGAAGCAATGGGTTGGGACCTTGCTTTGAAGAGTAGCTATGACGTGTGACGGGCATGGAGGCTAAGGGGAGAGTAGCCTAAAAGCTGCAGCATATGACAGGAAGGAGAACTAGAGGAGGAAAGGATGGTGGTTAAGAAGGCTGTTGAATCTGATTAGATGCAGCTAACCTACACCAGGGTCGGCAGGATTCCCTAGGCCCCAGTGAACAACGACAACAAAGTGCGTAATGTACTGATTGACATATGCCCCAAATATTTCAAGCTGGCCAAAGCTTTGCCTGGAGCATGAATTTCATACATATTGCCAGATCATATCATGGACACCAGAAGGTGATTTTTTTTAAAATTTGGATTCCAGTGGTTTTAAGAGATTGTAAACCCATTGATCAGTGTTAGAATGGCCTTGATATACATTATTTAATAGCATTTTATAACTTCCAGAATTATTTCTGTCCCAAATACATCTGCAATTTTAATCTTTATTTTTCAAAGGAAACATATGTGCCTATTGGAAGCTCACATCATCTGTGGCTCACTCAAGCATCCCATCCGGCAGGCACCGCCTGACATCCCGAGTGAATTATGTTCTGTATCTTCATAAATCCTATTACCCTAAACTGCTTTTAACATTTAGAATTTTTTTAAGAAAATAAAACGTTAAAATAAATAACTCTAATGTATTTATATTTGTTTAACTTTTCTTTCTTGGAAAGCCCACAAGTTTGAGTTTTGATTGACATTATTTTCATCTATTAACAACATTAAACTTAACACTTCAATTGTTTAAAACAGTACATAGTTCAAAAATAGATTTATATATATATATATATACATACGTATATATAATTTTTTATAGTTTATAGCATTTTAGAAGAAACCCTTCAGTAGGTAAGGTCTCTTTAAGTCATGAAATGTTCATTTATTCACAGAAAGAGTCATTTCAGAAGGTGCCAGTTGCCTGTAAGGGAGAGGCTGGCCATACAGCAAGGTGACAAGAAAAGCTGAAGCCCAAATGATTCCCCGCTCTTTACCCTTAACACTTGCTGTTCCTTTTTTACCCACATGAGACGAAATATAACCATTCTGAATCTTTTTGAAGTGAAATATAAACCACTTGGTTGTCTGTGACATTCCAATCCATTAAACCATTTAAATGAACCTTCTAGAAGCCAGCTTTTATTTCTTCTTTTCCACTTCCAGAGCTTTGGTTATACCAATGAGGGTGAATCAGCAACCGTAGTCCCCAATGTGGACTTTTCACAACTTCATGCATTTTTAATAATTACTAGAGAGGAAACATTGAAATTATGAATTGCCTGATTAAAAATGGAATAGTCAGACATTAAAAGACTTGAGATAAAATGAAAACATGATGATGATACAGGAGTGCATTCTAACTAGTAAAATATATTTACTATTGTCTCATAAACAAATTAGATCTTGATATTTTGGAGGAAAACTTTTCTTCTGACCCTTTGGCAATTGATCCAGAATTCTGGCTCCTACTGTCGGTAATGTGGGGTGCATGTACGTGGAGTATGGACATTGCGATAGGACTTAATGTAGCTGAGTGAGTCTCTACTGCTCTTCTGCCCAGGATGGGCAAGTTCTCTTTCTCCTTCTAGAGAGTGGAAATAATAACAACTGACTCACAGAGAAACCGTAAGGATCAAGTGAAGTCATGTGAGGGTACTAGTCACAGTTTTCATTGTTATTGTTACCTTCTTTCTGTCCCAAATCCTTGATTGAATTCTGTAAAGTTAGCTGGCTATACATTCGCACCAGAGCAACCAGTTGTTACTTAGCAGTTATTTAACAGCAATGAAATATTTGCAGTTTCTAAATCCCTACCACTCCTTTCTGTTCCACCTGGTCCCCAAACCAGGTAAGAACTGTACTTTCCAAGGTGACAGAGTTCCCATAATTTTGGAAGTGCTGTCTCTATGTCATCCACGGCTTTGGAACAGGGCCCAACGTATAACTTATGATAATGAAAAGAGGGAAGCAAATAGTATCTATCATTCCTATTCCATTCTTTAAGGCCAGTCCCCTGTTTGGAATGAAATTCACTGGAATCAGTGCCATCTAACTAGCCATTGTCAAACAGTGTCAAATTCCGTCACCTTACCTATGATTCTAAGATAGCTCTGGAGGAGACAGAAGGAGAAAGGCCTTACAAGGTCAAGTCCTCTCAAAAGAAGGTAAACATCTCACAAGGAATTTTTCAGTTTTGTAAATTAACCCCAGTCCCACATCTGAGCCTCAGCCACCTGGCTCAAGGCCTCATCTTAACAAACCAGGGAGTTCTTCCCCTGAGGTTAGGGGTTACTAACTGTTAGGAAGGAGACTGATACATAAGCGAGAGTGCATTTCCTTTATTTACAGAAGAACTATGATTGCCATGCGGATTATAGTAGTCATGTCAGGATGACCAGCTCTCTCTTTGTAGGAAAAAGGACACAGGAACCCAAACTGTACTCAGAAGGTTGCTTGTTAATCCTAAATAGTTCAAGCAGGATGTGATTCAAGTGTTGAATGTCATCAGCCTGTGTTACCCTTTCTTCAGAAAGAACTCATGCAGCACTGCCAAGTAGAATTTTGTGATGCCTTCATGACTGTCTGGTCTTCCGTTGCTCATTAACTTGCTTTTTATTTTTTACTTTAAATTTTCTTATTTTATATTGGAGAAGAGTTGATTTACAATGTTGTGTTAGTTTCAGGTGTACAGCAAAGTGATTCAGTTATACCTATACATATATCTATTCTTTTTCAAATTCTTTTCTCATTTAGGTTATTACAGAATATTGAGCAGAGTTCCCTGTGCTATACAGTAGGTCCTTGTTGGTTATCTATTTTAAATATAGTAGTTTGTATATGTTAAACCCAAACTCTTAATTTATCTCCCTCCCCACCTTTTCCCTTTGGTAACCATAAGTTTGTTTTCTAAGTCTGTGAGTCTGTTTTGTTAAATAAGTTCATTTGTGTCATTTTTGCTCATTGACTTCTTTTTGGCCACACATATCTTCTTCTGGTGTCTTAACACCTCCATCAAGCCTTCTTCCATGGGAATGATTTTATTTTTTCAGGTGATTTTGCATAACTCTCTTCTGAACCATTATATTTTGTTTAGCGATGTAACAGGGTTAATGTTTTTTAACAACTACTTTTTAAAGACTGTTTAGGTACACAGTAAAATTGAGGGGAAGATAACAGAGATTTCTCATGTACCCCTTGCCCCAGTACATGCATTCCTTCCCTCATTACCAGCATCCTTCCCAGAGTGGCACACTTGTTAAAATCAGTGAACCTACACTGATACATCATAATGACCCAAAGTCTATAGTTTACATTAGGGTTCAACCTTTTTGTTTTACATTCTATGGGTTTGGACAAATGTATAATGACATGTATCCACCATTATAGTATCATACAGAGTAGTTTCACTGCCCTAAAAAAAAACATGCTCTGTCTGTTCATCCTTTCCCCCATACCTCCAGCTGCAAACCCAGACAACCACTGATCTTGTTATTGTGTCCATAATGTTGCCTTTTGCAGAATGTCACATAGTTGAAATCATACAGTATGTAGCCTATTAAAATTAGCTTCTTTTACTTAGTAATATGCACATAAGTTTCTTCCATGTCTTTTCACTACTTGATAGCTCATTTCTTTTCAGCACCGAATAATATTCCATTGTCTAGATATTGCAGTTTATTTATCTATTCATCTACTGAAGGACATCTTGGTAGCTTCCAAGTTTTGGCAATTACGAATAAAATTGCTACAGAAACCAATGTACAGGTTTTTGTATAGACATAAATTTCCCACTCCTTTGGGTAAATTCCAAGGAGTTTGATTCCTGGGTCTTATGGTTAGAGTATGTCTAGTTTTGTGAGAAAATGCCAAACTGTCTTCCAAAGTGGCTGTGCCATTTTGATTTCCCACAGCAATGAATGAGAGTTCCTGTTGCTCCACATCCTTGCCAGCATATTGTGCTTTCAGTGTTGTATATTTTGGCCATTCTAATAGATGTGTGGTTGTATCTCATTTTAATTTGCATTTCCCTGATGACATATGATGGGGAGCATCTTTTCATATGCTTACTTTCCATCTGTATATCTCCTTTGTTGAGTGTCTTTTAAGGTCTTTTGTCCATTTTTAATCAGGTTGTTTGTTTTCTTATTGTTGACTTTTAAGAGTTCTTTGTATATTCTGGATAGCAGGCTTTTATCAGATATGTCTTTTGCAAATATTTTCTCCCAGAATATTTCTTGTCTTTTAATTCTCTTGGCATTGTCTTTTGCAGAGCAGAAAATTTTAATTTTAATAAAGACCAACATATTAATTCTATTTTTCAGGGATCCTGCCTTTAGTGTGGTATCTAAAAAGTTATCCCCAAACCCAGAGTCACCTAGGTTTCCTCCAGTGTCTAGGAGTTTTTTATTTTAACATTTTGAATTTAGGTCTGTAACCCATGTTGAGTTAATTTTTTAAAGGGTGGAAGGTCTGTGTACAGATTCTTTTTGTTTTTGGCATATGGAAGCCTAGTTGTTCTACCACCATTTATTGAAAAGACTCTCCATTGTATTGCCTTTGCTCTTTTGTCAAAGATCAATTGACTGTATTTACATGGGTCTCTATTCACTTCTATTGGTCTATTTGTCTATTCTTTCACTAATACCACACTGTCTTGATTACTGTAGCTTTATAGTCTTAAAGCTGAGTAGTGTCATTCATCCAACTCTGTTCTTGTCCTGAGGGTTAATATTTTTTAACTATATTTGTATTGCCTGTCTGTGGATAAGACCTTCCACCTATTCTGCAAGAGACATCCACTTGTTTTGGATACATTAGGTTACAGCAAAAATGCAAAAAGAGAATATTCTGCCTCTGACAAGCAAAATAAGTGGTCCTTAGAATAAACAAAGATGGCTCCTGAAGAAATCTGCCACATGGAAGGAAAGGAAAGACCATTCCATCTATTTGCTGGGGAATGCAGGAAGGCCAATGAGAAAAGATGTAGGAAACAAGTGGTCAGCCACAAGCATCCCGGCCCCCCTTCCCCAAAGCTGTCATCCTGGAGGGAGCCAGTGAGACAGCCTAGGAAAAGCTAAAAGCAGAGGACACTTTGGAACTCTGGGAGGACACTGCCTCACGGGGTAGCTTTTTCCTAACATGAGTTAGTGGGAGCAGACTAAAATGGGCAATATGTTTAGGTAAAAAGAAGGTACAAGTGAGTGTTCCATTCCTGTTTGGCTCTTGCAAGGCCTAGAAGACCCGCCCATATTCCCAGCATTCCCACTGTGGACACAGATTAATTCATAGTACAGGCCAGCTGACTGCCATGAGGACCACGGCTGCAAGTGATGGGATGAGCCCCTCCCCAAATCTGTTGGGTAGACAGCTGAAACGCAGGGTTACATAACATGCCAGTATCAAAAAACTACAACATCAAAAACAGCTGCAGTGGGGCCAGGCTAGCAGGGTAGAGTTCTGAGCCTGTACATGTTGACATGAAAGATGAGATTCACTGCCTGGAGACAAATTCTAAAAGCCAGTGGACAGCACACAAAGATCCCACCTCATCACTGCCAGTCTCCCCCCAGCAGTGTCATCTTACAGAGCAGCAGCAATGCAACAGGGAGGGAGCCTCAAAGACTGAGCATGCATCCCAAAGCTGCTAAGTTACCTGAAAGTACTGTTTCAAGGGAACAGACTGAGATGACATTAATAGCATGTTAAGACGGCCATTTTTCTCTGTTGTCCATTAGGGTGGGGCTCCTAAAGACTATTAGACCCATCATAAGAAATATAGAAATTATTGTTTCTTTGCACATCTAAGTTGTACTGTGTAAAACTGAACTCTGCTTCATTCATTTTAAGTTCTTAAAGAGCACTTTTATCTCTGTTCTTGAGGATGCCAGATACATGGTGACTGTATACACAATGTTGTGTGCTCAGTACTCATTTTTTTAAAGGTATAGGAAACGGGTTGTCATCCTTGTAAAGACCTTTGAATATCTCTTTCATCTCTTCTCTTACAAGATAGTTTTGATGACCAAATAAGCACTTTGTAATCTCCAAAACATTTTACTTCCTTGTTACCAACAGTTATAAGTGTAAGACATGGAGATGAAAGTACAGCCTGGAGTAGCTGGGAGAAGCTCCCCACTATGAACAGAACCAGAAAAGAGCTTGCTTCTAGTAGGTGTTCACCAAATTCTTGAACTCATTTCACCATTTAACAGTTATACTTCTAAGAAAACAAAATGGATATGCTCAAATGAGAATAAAACCGGGCCAAAGAAAAAAAAAAGATGAGGAAGACACTTAGTTCTGGGCAGGGGAAGTGGTCCACACAAAGGCGTGGGGACTCAGGAGCATGTGGCGAGTTTACCATCCTGTGCAGCAAATCATCTGGAACAGCTAGACAGAGGCTCTCATGAGATTTCCAATGATGAGCTGGACCAGAGAGACACTGATGGCCTTTCAATTATCAAAAGAGTGACAAAAGAAACTTTCATATTGTAGAAAACTCACTTTGGAGGCCTTGTGAAGAAGAGTGCCTTGGGAAAGAGAGATGACTTAGAAGGGTACTGTGGTAATCCACATGGTGAATGACCAGGGCCCAAGTAAAACTGCGGTGGTGGGGGAAGACAAGAGGGAATGTGGTCTCTGTGTTTCCAAGACAGCCGCGGTGGGACTTCTTGATTATTTAGACCCAGGGTTCTCAACCCTGGCTGCATGTAGATACAACTGGGGAGCTTTTAAAAATTACTGATACCTGGACATCAACTCCCCCAACCCCCAAACCAATTAAATGAGAACCTTTGAAGATAGAACAGACATTGTGAATTGGTAGAAGCTCCCATGTAATTATGTGTGCAAGTCAGGGGTAAAGGTAGATAGAGAGAGGGCTGAGAAGAAATCCAAAGTAATGCCAATATTTTACAGGAGTTGGAGATGCAGTGCATCTACAGAAGAGATTGAGATGGAGAGGCCGAGGCACTGCTGACCATTCCTGGGAGGACAGTGTTAGAGAAACAGGAAGGTGGCACATTCCAGAAGCAGGGAGTGGTTAACCATATCTAATTTGCAGCTGAGGTTTGGGAAGATAAGGACTGAAAAGTGGCTGTTAGCTCAATCGGAGGCCTGTCCCCAGAGCAGAAGTGAATGAGGTGGTGGGGCTACCACCCACTGGGAGTGGGGCGGCGCTCACAGAACCTTTCCACCGTGGAGCTGGGAAGAGTGTTACCTGAGATGGTCTGAGGATACCATCTTGGCATAGGGAAGTAAGAACATGGTAGAAAGGAAGGCATGTCTGAAAAGTAAGTCGTTGCATCAAATATAAAGGATAAGAGAATGACACAATTAGCAAAATGGAGGGCTGGAAGAGTTCAGGAAGGAAATTGTGAGGAGTAGGTTTGAAACTCTGTTGAAATTGTTCAGGATGTGGCAAAGAATAAAGACCAGTAGCCGAGACCTCCTAAGTGAACAAGAGTCGGCCGTGGCTGTTTACAGGAATCATGTGCAGCCAAACAGACTTCAGCAGCTTTGGAGAGAATTGTGAACCTTGGAGAGCACCAAGTTGCTAGAACTTAATATTTTTAGAAACCAGAGTATAGAGGAGTGCAGAGTGAAGTGGAGATGGGGAATTCAGCCATTTATGACAAGGCTGGTCCATGAAGGGACAGAAAGGAATGTTGCAATAGCTTTAAGAACCCTGAAGATCAGAGGACTATTTTATTTTGTTTTTGAAAGCTGAAAGAGTTTTAGACATTGGTGATTTACTGCACTTTAAAGTCTACAAAGAATTTTCATTTACATGTAAGTCAGAAACAACAAAACACTTAGAAATATCAGAATCTCCATTCATTGCTTTCATTGCTTTTTGGTCTCAGTTAGTACCTGTCATTTGTGGAGGCTGACCCCACTTTTAGATTATTTTGAGGCAGCAGTTCTGTCTCCCTGAAGAGCTGCTGTGACAATCAAATGGACTCGTTAAAATTAACCTCATAAAAGGCATTTCTTATAATCTAAGTGAAACAGTTTTAAGATTTTGGGAGCCACATTTTATTTGTTTCTTGAAATAATTGGAAATGTGCTATCTCATAACCAAAGTTGATCACTCATATAAAAAATTGTGTAACCTTTCTTTCTGGACATGTGCAGGCTCTGGATTCTGGCTGACTTTCGGGTTCCAGGAGCTGAATGGAGAATAAGGATGGGTCTTAAAAGTGCAGGGAATATTAAGTCTGATTATCAACCTGGGGATGCAGCCTAGACAGGGAATGGCTGGAAAATGAGGGGAGATCAGCAGCGGCCGGTCCACAGGCAAGATCTGGAGTCTGACCCAACATCGAAGCAACAGTGAAAATTCTCAAGCTCATGTTTTGAATCTTCATGTTTTAGTTTTCTGTAAATTACAAAATTGGAGAGGAAGTAGGGGCCTCCAGGAATCATTTTAGCACTGCGTTTCTCAAGGTTGTTATGAGTGCATTTTTAAATGATTAAATGAAGCAATTTACAGATAATCACTCCTTTTGAAAAAGTTGCCCACTAAAATCTGTAATCCCATTAAAAATATATATTTCAGACTGTTTACTTCTCATTGCATGTATTAATTCTATATTGGTTTTCTTCCTCATGTGTCTTTCTCTAAAGTACATGAAAAGTCAAGAAGCACTTTTTATGACTTCCTCTATTATTTCCTTAGGTGTTCACAAAAGCAAATGTGTTCAAGATTGCATGCCTTTTACATTTTAAAACATAGTTTTCATCTGTTCACAAATTTTGGAAAATTACTCATTTTGAGCATTTTCCGTGCTTTGTCTCATCACAGGGGTAGATTATTATTATTATTATTATTTCCTTAGGTGTTCACAAAAGCAAATGTGTTCAAGATTGCATGCCTTTTACATTTTAAAACATAGTTTTCATCTGTTTACAAATTTTGGAAAATTACTCATTTTGAGCATTTTCCATGCTTTGTCTCATCACAGAGGTAGAATTTTTGGAAAGCCCTATGTTCAGTCATTTTTTGATGATGAGAAGGTGGGAAGGGAAAAAAGTCAACTCTTCTTTTTATTTTTTTTGGCTGTGGTAAGAAACACATAAAATTTACCATTTTTAAGTGCACAGTACAGTAGTGTTAACAGTATGTATATCATTGTGCAGTGGATTTCTCCAACTTTTTCATCTTTCAAAACTGAAACTCTACACTCATGAACAACTCTTTCCTCTCCCTCCACTCCAAGCAAGCACCATTCTACTTTTTGCTTCTAAGGTTTTGACTATTTTAGATACTTTATATAAGTGGAGACATGCAGTATTTGTCTTTTTGTGGCTGGCTAATTCACATAATGTCCATCAATGTTGTGCCATAAGACAGGATTTCCTTCTTTTTTAAGGTTGAGTACTATACCATTGTATGTTTATACCACATTTCTTTATCCATTTATCCACTTAAAGACATTTAGGTTGTTTCTACCTCTTGGTTCTTATAAATAATGTTACAATGAACATGGATGTGCAGATAAGTCTTTAAGATCCTGTTTTCAGTTCTTTGGATATATACCCAGAAGTAGAAGTGCTGGATCATATGGTCGTTCTAATTTTAATTTTTAGAGGATCATCCACACTGTGTTCTGTAGCGGCTATACCATTTTACATTCCCACCAACAGTGTACAAGGGTTCCAGTTTCTCCTTACCTTTATTGACACTTGTTATTTTCTTTTCTGTTTTGTTTTTTTTGATAGCAGGCATCCTAACTGGTGTGAGGTGACATCTCACTGTGGTTTTGATTTGTATTTCCTTGGTGATTAGTGATGTTGAGCATCTTTTCATGTACCAGTGGGCCATTTGTATATCTTCTTTGAAAAAATGTCTATACAAGCCCTTTGTTCATTTTTCAATTGTTTTTGTTTTTTGTTGAGTTGTAGGAGTTCCTTATATATTTTGGAGATTAACCCCTTATCAGCTATATAATTTGCAAATATTTTCTCCCACTACATAGATTGCCTTTTCACTCTGTTGATTGTTTCCTTTCCTGCATGGAAGCTTTTTATTTTGATGTAGTCCTATTCATCTATTTTTGCTTTTGTTGCCTGTACTTTTGCTCTCATATCCAAGAAATTATTGCCAAATCCAATGTCATGAAGTTTTACCCCTATGTTTTCTTCTAGGAGATTTAAATTCATTTTTAGTTAATTTTTAAATTATGGTGTAAGATATTCAAATACATTTATTTTGCAGTTATCTAGTTTTATTAACACCATTTGTTAAATAGACTATCCTTTCCCTATTGTGTAGCCTTGGCATCCTTGTCAAAGATCATTTGAAAATATATGTGAAAGTTTATTTGTGGCATCTCTATTCTGTTCCATTGGTCTGTATATCTCTCTGTATGTCAGTACCATACTGTTTTGATTACTGTAGCTTTGTAATATGTTTTGAACTCAGAAATGTGAGGTCCCCAGCTTTGCTTTTCTTTCTCAAGATTGTTTTGGCTATCCAGAGTACTTTCAGATTTCATATGAATTTTAAGTTTTTTTTTCTATCTCTGCAAAAAATGCCGTTGGGATTTTGATAGGAATTACGTTGATTCTGTAGACTGTTTTGAGTAGTATGGACATTTTAACAATATTAAGTCTTCTACTCCATGAACACAGAATGTATTTCCATGTATTTGGGTTGTCTTTCATTACTTTTAACAATGTTTTGTACTTTTTAGTGTATAAGATTTTCACCTCCTTGGGTAAGTTTATTCCTAATTACCTTTTGATGCTATTAATTGGAATAGTTTCCCTAATTTCTTTTTTTCGATTATACATGGTTAGTGCATAGAAATGCAACTGACTTTTTATGGAATGGATAAGGTTTTCTACATATAAGATCATGTCATCATGTCATGAGAACAGAGGTAATTTTACTTCTTTTTTGATTTGGATGCCTTTAATTTCAAAACCTAATTTCCCTGAATAGGATTTCCAGTACTATATCACATAGAAGTGGCAAGAGTGGACATCATTGCCTTGTTCCTGAGCTTAGTAGAGAAGCTTTCTGTTTTTCACCATTGAGCAAGATGTTTGTTACCTGTGGTTTTTTTTAATATATGGCCTTTATTATTTTGTGGTAATTTCCTTATAATACTTCTAGTTTATTGTGTGTGTTTATCATGAGAGATTGTTGAATTTTGCTAAATACTTTTTCTGCATGTATTGTGATTTCTTATTCTTTGTTCTATTAATGTGGTATATCACAGTGATTGATTTTCATATGTTGAACAATGATTGCATCCCAGGGATGAGTCTCAATTGGTTATGGCACCTGATCATTTTAATATGCTGTTTAATTCAGTTTGTTAATACTTTGTTGAGGATCTTTGTATCTATATTCACCAGGGCTATTGGTGTGTAGTTTTCTTTTCTTGCAGTGTCTCAGTCTGGTTTTGGTATCAGAGTAATGCTGGCCTCATAAAATAAGTTTGGAAGTGTTCTGTCCTCTTTGATTTTTTTGGAAGAGTTTGAGAAGAACTGGTGTTAATTCTTCTTTATGTGTTTGGTAGAATTCACCAGTGAAGCCATCTGTTCCTCTTTATTGGGAGGTTTTTGATTACTGATTCAATCTCCTAACTAGTTACAGATCTGTTCAGATTTTTTCTTTCTTCATGATTTGATTTTGGTAAGGTGTATTTTCTATAAATGTATCCATTTCTTCTAGGTTGTCTAATTTTTTGGTGTATAATTGTTCATAGTAGTCTCTTATGATACTTTTTATTTCTATGGCATCAGTTGTAATGTGTCCCCTTTCACATTTCTGATTTTTCTTATTTGAGGCTTCTCACTTCTTTTTTCTTTTCTAGCTAAGGAATTGTCAATTTTACTGATCTTTTTCAAAAAAAAAACAGTTTTATTGATTTTTAATTGTTTTTATACTATTTTATTTATTTCTACTCTAATCTTTATTTTTTTTATTCCTTCCTTTCTTTTCAGTTTGTTCCTCTTTTTCTAGATCCTTGAGGTATAAAGCTATGTTGTTGATTTGCAATCTTTCTTCTTTTTTGATGTAGGCAGTTACTGCTATAAAATTCCCTCTTCGTACTGCTTTTGCTACATCTCATGTTTTGATATGTTGTGTTTTTGTTTCATTTGTCTCTCAAGATATTATCTAATTTTCCTTTAGATTTCTTCTTTGACCTGTTAGTTGTTAAAGAGCATGTTCTTTAATTTCCATGTATTTGTAAATTTTCTAGTTTTTCTTTGTTGTTTATTTCTAGTTTCATTCCATCATAGTCAGAAAAGATAGTTGGTATAATCTTCTTAAATTTGTCCAGATTCTGTGGCCTAACATGTGATATACCCTGGAGAATGTTCCATGTGCTCTTGAGGATACACTTGGGAATGTTTAATACACATGAGAATGTGTATTCTGCTATTGTTGGGTTAAGTCTTCTGTGTATGTCTCTTAGGTCCAGTTAGTCTATAATGTTCTTCAAGCCCTCTGCTTCCTTATTGATCTTTTGTTTGGTTGATATATCCATTATTGAAAGTGGGGAATTGAAATATCCTACTATTATTGTGTTACTATCTATTTCTCCCTTCAATTCTGTCAGTGTTTGCTTCATATGTTCAGGTGCTCTACAGTTAGGTGCACATATACTTATAATTGCTACATCTTCTTGATGAATAGACCTTTTTTTAATATAATGTCCTTCTTTGTCCCATGGCAGTCTTTGACTTAAACTCTATTTGGTTTGATATAAGTACAGCCATCCCTGTCGTCTTTGGGGTACCATTTGCATGGAATATCTTTCTCCATCCTTTCACTTTCAGCCTATGGGTGTCCTTATACCTAAAATGAGTACCTTCTAGACAGTATGTAGTTGGAGTTTGTGGGTTATTTTTAATCCATTCAGCCACTGTGTTTTTTAATTGGGGACTTTTAATCGATTTATGTTTAAAGTAATTATGATTGGGAGGGACTTAGTATTGACATTTTAAAATTGTTTTCTGTATGTTTTGTAGTTATTTTGTCCCTCTTTTGTTCTCTTGCTGCCTTCCTTTGTATTTCACTGATATTTTGAACTGTCAAGCTTTGAGTTCCTTCTTATTTCCTTTTGTGTTTCTTCTATAGGTGTTTTCTTTGTGGTTACCATGGGGATTACATAAAACATCTTCTAGTTTTAGCAATCCACTTTAAACTGATAATAACTTAACTTTAATCCCATACAAAAACTCTTCTCCTTTACTTCCCCCTCCCACTTTATTATATCAATTTCACAAGTTATATCTTTTTATATATTGGTCCATTGACATAGTTTTATACTTAAAGTTATATTTAGTGCTTTTATCTTTTAAATTTTATACCAGAATTAAAAGTGATTTATGTACCACCATTACAGTGTTACAAGATTTGGTAGTTGTCTGTAGATTTACCTTAACCAAAGAACTTTGTATTTTTGTATGCTTTCACGTTGCTGTCTAGACTCCTTTTATTTCAACTTGAAGGACTTCCTCTAGCATTTCTTCTGAGGCAGATCTAGTGGTGATGAATTCTCTGAGCTTTTGTTTATTGGAGGTCTTTATTTCTTTTTCATTTTTGAAGGACAGTTTTGTTAGATATAATATTCTTGTTAACAATTTTTTCTTTCAGCACTTTGAATAAATCATCCCACTCCCTTTTGGCCTGGAGTTTTCATAAAGACTTTTTGGACCATCTACTCTTGTTGTTAG
Organism: Aethalodelphis obliquidens; assembly: GCF_003676395.1. NCBI lineage: Eukaryota > Metazoa > Chordata > Mammalia > Artiodactyla > Delphinidae > Aethalodelphis > Aethalodelphis obliquidens. Next base: position 32,512,365 of record NW_020837961.1, on the reverse strand, counting down.
ACTATATGTCTATGGGGGACTAGATCTAAGGTTTTCTGTTCAGTCATCTTGCTGACGTGACTCCCACTTTTTTTTCTTAAATGATTGAAATACGTTCAAGTGTTTCAGTGGCTGGACATTTAAGATATAATAGATATTTCAAAAGTCATTCAGATGTTTAAAAATATCTTTCTCAAGTCAGTCATCTATAAGAAAATGCTTGCATTGCTTAGAAATAACAAAAGTAAAACTCTAGAATTATTTACTCAGGACAACTCTAAATAAAAGTTCTCATAATTATTTTACCTAAATATATCCACAAATATTGATTTTTGTACTCCTACTGCATTTATTGTTATATAATTCTGCCTTTAAATGTTGCTGTAGGTGGTGGTAGTGTTTTAACTGTATTTTTGTAAAGAAGAAAAGAACAAGAACATTAAATGTGTTATACTTTTCTTATTCAATGTTAGACTTAAAATGAAATTCATAAAAGCCTGAAAATGTAAAAGGTAAATGCTTCTATATGTTTCACTTACCTCATGGAAATTGAAGGTACAGTATTCTTTTTTTTTAAACAGCTTTATTGGAGTATAATTGCTTTACAACGGTATGTTAGTTTCTGCTTAATCAACTATACATATACATATATACCCATATCTCCTCCCTCTTGCATCTCCATCCCACTCTCCCTATCCCACCCCTCTCGGTGGACACGAAGCACTGATCTGATCTCCCTGTGCTATGCGACTGTTTCCCACTAGCTATCTATTTACATTTGGCAGTATGCATAAGTCCATGCCACTCTCTCACTTCACCCAGCTTCCCCTTCCCCTTCCCCATGTCTGCAAGTCCATTCTCTACATCTGCGTCTTTATTCCTGTCCTGCCCCTAAGTTCTTCAGAACCATTTTTTTTTCATTTTTTAGATACCATATATATGTGTTAGCATATGGTATTTGTTTTTCTCTTTCTGACTTACTTCACTCTGTATGACAGACTCTAGGTCCATTCACCTCATTGCAGATAACTCAATTTCATTTCTTTTTATGGCTGAGTAATATTCCATTGTATATATGTGCCACATCTTCTTTATCCATTCATCTGTTGATGGACACTTAGGTTGCTTCCATGTCCTGGCTACTGTAAATAGGGCTGCAATGAACATTGTGGTACATGATGCTTTTTTTTTTTTTTTTATTGCAGTATGTGGGCCTCTCACTGTTGTGGCCTCTCCCGTTGCGGAGCACAGGCTCCAGACGTGCAGGCTCAGTGGCCATGGCTCACAGACCCAGTCACTGCATGACATGTGGGATCCTCCCAGACCGGGGCATGAACACACATCCCCTGCATCGGCAGGCAGACTCTCAACCACTGCGCCACCAGGGAAGCCCACATGACTCTTTCTGAATTATGGTTTTCTCAGGGTATATGCCCGGTAGTGGGATTGCTGGGTCGTATGGTAGCTCTATTTTTAGTCTTTTAAGTAAACTTCATACTGTTCTCCATAGTGGCTATATCAATTTACATTCCCACCAACAGTGCAAGAAGATTCCCTTTTCTCCACACCCTCTCCAGCATTTATTGTTTCTAGATTTTTTGATGATGGCCATTCTGACTGGCGTGAGGTGATATGTCATTGTAGTTTTGATTTGCATTTCTCTAATGATTAGTGATGTTGAGCATTCTTTCACGTTTTTGTTGGCAATCTGTGTATCTTCTTTGGAGAAATGTCTATTTAGGTCTTCTGCCCATTTTTGGATTGGGTTGTTTGTCTGTTTGATATTGAGCTTCATGAGCTGCTTGTAAATTTTGGAGATTAATCCTTTCTCAGTTACTTCATTTGCAAATATTTTCTCCCATTATGAGGGTTGTCTTTTCATCTTGTTTATGGTTTGCTTTGCTGTGCAAAAGCTTTTAAGTTTCTTTAGGTCCCATATGTTTATTTTTGTTTATTTCCATTTCTCTAGGAAGAGGGTCAAAAAGGATCTTGCTGTGATTTATGTTATAGAGTACTCAGCCTATGTTTTCCTCTAAGAGTTTTATAGTGTTTGGCCTTATGTTTAGGTCTTTAATCCTTTTTGAGTTTATTTTTCTGTATGGTGTCAGGGAGTATTCTAATTTCATTCTTTTACATGTAGCTGTCCAATTTTCCCACCACTAATTATTGAGGAAGCTGTCTTTTCTCCATTGTATATTCTTTCTCCCTTTATCAAATATAAGGTGACCTTATGTGCGTGGGTTTATCTCTGGGCTTTCTATCCTGTTCCATTGATCTATATTTCTGTTTCTGTGCCAGTACCATACTGTCTTGACTACTGTAGATTTGTAGTATAGTCTGAAGTGTGGAAACCTGATTTCTCCAGCTCCATTTTTGTTTCTCAAGATTGCTTTGGCTATTTGGGGTCTTTTGTGTTTCCATACAAATTGTGAGATTTTTTGTTCTAGTTCTGTGAAAAATGCCAGTGGTAGTTTGATAGGTATTGCATTGAATCTGTAGATTGCTTTGGGTAGTAGAGTCATTTTCACAATGTTGATTTTTCCAATCCAAGAACATGGTATATCTCTCCATCTGTTTGTATCATCTTTAATTTCTTTCATCAGTGTCTTGTAGTTTTCTGCATACAGTTCTTTTGTCTCCTTAGGTAGGTTTAGTCCTAGGTATTTTATTCTTTGTGTTGCAATGGTAAATGTGAGTGTTTCCTTAATTTCTCTTTCAGATTTTTCATCATTAGTGTATAGGAATGCAAGAGATTTCTGTGCATTAATTTTGCATCCTGCTACTTTACCAAATTCATTGATTAGTCTAGTAGTTTTCTGGTAGCATCTTTAGGATTCTCTATATATAGTATCATGTCATCTTCAAACAGTGACAGTTTTACTTCTTCTATTCTGAGTTGGATTCCTTTTATTTCTTTTTCTTCTCTGATTTCTGTGGCTAAAACTTTCCTAACTATGTTGAATAACAGTGGTGAGAGTGGGCCATCTTGTCTTGTTCCTGATCTTAGTGGAAATGGTTTCAGTTTTTCACCATTGAGGACAAAGTTGCCTGTGGTTTTGTCATATATGGCCTTTATTATGTTGAAGTAAGTTCCCTCTATGCCTACTTTCCGGAGGGTTTTTATCATAAATGGGTGTTGAATTTTGTCAAAAGCTTTTTCTGCATCTATTGAGATGATCATATGTTTTTTTTCCCTCAGTTTTTTAATATGGTGTATCACATTAATTGATTTGCATATATTGAAGAATCCTTGCACTCTTGAGATAAACCCCACTTGATCATGGTGTATGATCCTTTTAATGTGATGTTTGATTCTGTTTGCTAGTATTTTGTTGAAGATTTTTCATCTATGTTCATCAGTGGTATTGGCCTGTAGTTTTCTTTCTTTGTGACATCTTTGTCTGGTTTTGGTATCAGGGTGATGGTGGCCTCGTAGAATGAGTTTTAGAGTGTTTTTCCCTCTGCTGTATTTTGGAAGAGTTTGAGAAGGATAGGTGTTAGCTCTTCTCTAAATGTTTGATAGGATTTACCTGTGAAGCTGTCTGGTCCTGGGCTTTTGTTTGTTGGAAGGTTCAGTATTGGTTTTTATGTTTTACCATTTTTACCTTGATGTGAAATGAGCAGTAATTGTAAGTTTTATCCAGATTCCCAGAGACAGACTTTTACTTAAAATGTGTACAATAAGGCAAGACCTAGAAGAATTCCAGACCCTTTAGTTATTTCCTATTTTCTCAGGCAATCTCATATTTAATCTTTGCTGACTTCAGCATCTAATTTGTAGTATTTTCATTGAATGATATTTTTTGTGTGCTACTGTTCCATTTGATATTATGAACATTTTAGTTGCAATAAAAATAGGATTTTTCCTTTCATGAGAGAGGCCATATATGATTCTTATTTGCAATTCTGTACTCATCTTTGTTCTTTTACATGCAAGCAGTCTCCATGTTTTCTTTTGTGATTGGGCATGTAATAAGCCTTCTAACCCATGAATAAAGGCCATCAGCAAGACCGTACATCTTGCCGTTGTGGCTGTTTCTCTTCTTACTGCCATTGTTAAGAATATGTGACAAGGCAATTGAAACAAAATTTCCTGTGTTTAAAAAATAAGTTGTATCAGGAAGCACAGAATTGTGATGTAGCACTGAAGATAAAATATACTGCAGTACTGTGAAGGCATATTCCTACCAAAAATGTAAGACATCTTTATATTAACAAGGTCTCCTGAAATGTAACAAAATAAGCATCAGATTATAATGCAATTTGAGAGTTCTCAACATATGTAGTAACTTGACTAAAAAGGATTGATTAAAATCCTTTATTTTGTGACTGAATGACTTCATAACTTGTTTGAAAAGAATAATCATTTGGAAACTCTGATAAATGATTTTTAAACTTTGTCACAGTTTATTTTAAACATAATGTATTTTTTTGTTTTGTTTTGTTTTGTTTTTTGCGGTACGTGGGCCCCTCACCGCTGTGGCCTCTCCCGTTGCGGAGCACAGGCCCCGGACGCACAGGCCCAGCATCCATGGCCCATGGGGCCAGCCGCTCCATGACATGTGGGATCCTCCCAGACCGGGGCACGAACCGGTGTCCGCTGCATCGGCAGGCAGACTCTCAACCACTGCGCTACCAGGAAAGCTCAAAACATAATGTTTTAAAACAGAGTAACACATCCAGTTTTGGTTTTCGTGTCCTTTCTCCATTATGGATATTGTTTTATGCCTTTTTCACTGAATTTTCAGTTTTGTGGACAATATCACATATGTGTTTCCTTTAATATTTATAGTGATCGTTTCACTTTTCTTTGAGTGTTAAGTGTTGAAAAGGTTCCTGGGGTAAATATTGTCTGTTCCAAGGCCTTTTCTTTCTTCTTTTCTTTTTAGTGAAAACCTTTTACCTATCCGGGAAAAAAATATGTCAATTTGACTTCATTTAGGGATTGTCTCTACTATGGACTGTATCAGGATGGGTTTCAAGCTTGTTCCTAGGCCCTCCACAGTAGGATTCAATGAGGAAACCCAGTAGAGATCTTGAATAGGTGCTATTTTTTTCAACTACTGCAAATCCTACTATCAGAAGTGGTGTTCTTGCATTGAATAATTTAAAAAATAATAGTTGCTGTTGTTTTAGAACAGTCCTGAAGGCAGAGAAGCATTTTTCTAATCTCCCAGCCTGTAACACTTCAGTGATCACCTCTTTTCCTTACTTCCTCTCTCTGTCTCCTCTATTCCCTCCCATCTTTCTATACTTATTAAGCACCTACTTAATAGGTGTACAAAGGAACAATATTTTTCTTCCAGTTTTATTGAGCTATAATTAACATACAATACTGTATAAGTTTAAGGTGTACAGCATCATGATTTGACTTAGATACATTATGAAATGATTAGTACAATAAGTTTAGTGAACATCCATTATCTCATATAGATATAAAACTAAAGAAATAGAAAAAAAAATTTTCTCCTTGTGATGAGAGCTCTTAGCATTTACTCTCCTAACAACTTTTATATGTAACATAGAGCAGTGTTAATTCTATTTAATCTGCTGTACATCACATTCCTAGTATTTATTTATCCTGTAACTGGAAGTTTGTACCTGTTGACCACCTTCATCCAATTCCCCTACCCACCATGACCCTGCCTCTGGTAACCACAAGTTTGATCTTTTTTATGTGTGTTTGTTTGTTCGTTTTTGAAGTATAATTGACCTATGACAGTATGTTAGTTCCTGGTACATGACACAGCAATTAGATATATCTGTACATTTCAAAATTATCACCATTATAATTCTAGTTGTCATCTGTTACCATACAAAGATATTACATAATTATTGATTCTATTCCCCACACTGTACATTTCAAAATCATGACTCATTTATTTTGTATCTGAAATTTGTACCTTGTAATCTCCCTCACCTATTTCTCTCCTCCCTTCTGGCAACCATCTCTTTGTTCTTTGTATGTATCTATGATTCAGTTTCTATTTGGTTATGTTTGTTCATTTGTTTTATTTTTTAGATTCCACATCTAAGTGAAATCCTATAGTATTTGTCTGTCTCTGCCTGACTTATTTCCATCCATATTGTCACAACAGGCAAGATTTCCTTTTTTTTAAGGCTGAGCAATATTCCATTGCACATATATACCACATCTTCTCTATCCATTCATCTATTGATGAACACTTGAAAATGATGTGTATTCTGCTGCTTTGGTGTGGAATGTTCTATACATATCTATTAAGTCTACCTGGTCTAATGTGTTGCTTAAGGCTGGTATATCCTTATTAATTTTCTGTCTGGATGGTCTCTCTATTGAGGTAAACGGGGTGTTAAAAGTCTGCTACTATTATTGTATTACTGTCAATTACTCCTTTTATGTCTGTTAATATTTTCTTTACATATTTAGGTGCTCCTATTTTAGGTGCATATATATTTACAATTGTTATATCTTCTTGGAATAATAATTTTATCATTCTGTAATGTCCCTCTTTGTCTCTTATTACTGTCTTTTTTTTAAAGCCTATTTTGTCTGATATAAAGTACTGCTACCCTGGCTTTCATTTCATTTTCATTTGCATGTAATACTTTTTTCCATCCCCTTACTTTCAATCTATGTGTGTCTTTAGATTGAAGCGGGTCTCTTGTAGGCAGAATATATTTGGGTCTTATTTTTATATTCATTCAGCCACTCTATGTCTTTGATTGGAGCATTTAGTCCATTTACATTTAAAGTAATTATTGATAGGTATGTCTTATTGCCATTTTGTTAATTGTTTGGGGGGTGTTTTTGTAGTTCTTTCTGTTCCTTTTTTCTTTTTGTTCTCTGCCCTTGTGATGACTGTCTTAGTGTTATATTTGGATTCCTTTCTCTGTTTTGTGTTGTGTCTGTTATAGATTTTTGGTTTGTGGTTTATATATAGCTATGTATATAAATCACACATATATATGTGTGTGTGTGTATATATATATATATATATATATATATATATATATAAAATTATTTTAAGTTGCTGATCTCTTAGTTTGAATACATTTTAACAACCCTACATTTTGACTCCAGAGCATTTACTATTTTTGACATATTTTACATCTTTTTGTTTTGTGTATCCCTTAACTACTTATTGTGGATGTAGATGATTTGACTACTTTTGTCTTTTAGCCTCCATTCTAGCTTTATAAGGGGTTGATCTACTACCTTTACTTATATTTGCCTTTACCAGTGAAATTTTTCCTTTTGTAACTTTCATATTTCTAGCTGTGGCCTTTCCTTTTTTGCTTAGAGAGGTGCCTTTACCATATCTTAGAAAGTTGGATTCCTGTTGCTGAACTCTTTTAGCTTTTGCTCATCTGTAAAACTTTTGATCTTTCCTTCACATCTGAATGAGACTGTTGCTGAGTAGAGTGTTCTTGGTTGTAAGTCTTTCTCTTTCATCATTTAAACTATATCATGCCACTCCCTTCTGGCCTACAGAGCTTCTGCTGAAAAGTCAGCTGATAGCCATATGGGATTCCATGGTATGTAACTTATTGCTTTTCCCTTGCTGCTTTTAATATTCTCTCTTTATCTTTAATTTTTGACATTTTAATCACAATGTGTCTTAGTGTCATCTCTTTAGTGTTGATCCTGTTTGGGACTCTCTGTGCTTCCTGGACCTGGAGGTGTGTTTCCTTTCCCAGGTTAGGGACGTCTTCAGTTTTTTTGTCTTCAAATATGTCCTTTCTTTCTCTTTTCTTTTGGGATGCCTAAAATGTGAATGTTAATATTGATGTTGTCCCAGAGGTCTCTTAAACTATCTTCATTTTTTTATCCCTTTTTTTTTTTTTTTTTTTAGTTCAACTTGAGGGATTTCTGATACTTTGTCTTCCAGGTCAGTGATCCATTCCTCTGTATCATCTAATCTACTGTTGATTTATTCCAGTGAATTTTTAATTTCATTTACTGTATTCATCTCTTTTTGGTTCTTTTTTAAATTTTCAAACTGTTAAACTTCTGTGTTCATCCATTTTTCTCCCAAATTCTTTGAGCATCTTTATGATTATTATCTTGAACTCTTTATCAGGTAGATTGCTTATCCCTACTTCACTTCATTGTTTTTCTGGGGTTTTATCTTGTTTCTTCATTTGAAACATATAAAGCAGCAAATATTTGATACACACAACAACATGTTTGATTCTCAAAAATGTGTGCTAAGGCAAAGAAGACAGTTATTGTATGATTTGCAAGTACATGAAACTTTAGAGGCAAAACTAATCTAGATTTATAAAAATATATAGAATACAAATATATAGAAAAGCTCTTCTGCTCTCATGGAATTTAGTTCAATTTTAGCAGAGAGGTAAGATCAGTCTTCAAGTGTGTTCTGAACAAGTTCATGAGTGACAAATAAGTACCACCATCTAAGAGCTAGAAGGTCTGGTAACAAAAAAGGAGAAATTCATCTTCTCTATCAGAAATGGTAAATGGCCAGACACAGGACTGTAGTCAAGCCACAGCAATATTTTGTTCAACCCAGGTGGTGGCTTATTTTTCTCCCTAAATTAAATATTTTCTGACATTTGGGAATTGGGGGATTTCACATGAAAATAAATATCAATTTTTGACCTTCTCTTGAAAAGACCAGAATCCCCAGTATCCTGAAACCTGCTTTCCCTGCTGGCAGTAATAAGTTAAAGCTGAGTGCCTTAGTCGCATCAGGCAATCTCTGGCCTCCTCCACCCATCTAGCTCCTATATATGTCCATGCTTCTTGCTTTTACCAAAAAGCATCTGAGCTAATGAGCCCTGATATGTACTCATCTCTGACATCTGTTTCCTTATCAAATGTTTCCTTTCACTTTTCCTCTGGTGCTTTGCTGACACCATCTTATATCAGGCCCCCAGTGATACATACTCACCAGTCAGAGAGCCTCCTACAGAATCCACCTCATTCTCATCTCTCCCACTCAGTGCAACATGCCTTTGCCAGTAGGCAGCATCCTATAGGTCAGGATGAAAGTTAAGAGGAGAGGCAGGGTCATTGCCAGAGTGGGAGTCTAAAGTAGATGCCATAAGTTATAGGCCTAAGACAAGAGGGTCAAGATGAGTAAAGAATTATCAGAAGTGGTGGGTGAATAGAGAACAAGAAGGCAAAGTACAAAGATGAACTAAAAAGGGGATTGGAAATGGCCAATAAGCACATGAAAAGATGCTCAACGTCATCAGACATTAGGGAGGTTAAAATTAAATCCACCGTGAGACACCACTACACACCCACTAGGATGACCAAAATTAAAAAGACTGACAATACCAGTGGATGTAGAGCAACTGGAATTCCTGTATGTTGCTAGCAGGAATGTAAAGTAGTACAACCACAGTAAAAAAACAAGATCTTACTGTATAGCACAGGGAAATATATTCAATATCCTGTGATAAACCATAATGGAAAAGAATATGAAAAATATTATGTATATATATGTATAAGTTAATCATTTTGCTGTACACCAGAAACTAACACAACATTATAAATCAACTATACATCAATAATAAATAAATAAATAAAATGGAACAACCACTTTGGAAAATAGTTTGGCAGTTAACAGTGTATGCAGGTTAAACATACACTTACTGTAGGTGTTTACCCCTCAGGAATGAAGACATGTGGCCATCAAGCCCTTTTACATAAATGTTGATAGCAGCTTTATTCATAAGCCCCATACTGAAAACAACCCAAATGCCCATATGTAAGTAATGGATAAACAAATGTAGACTGTCCAAGGGTCTGAGAGAACTTTTTAAAGTGATAGAAATATTCTACATCTTGATTGTGATGGTGGCTACACAGGTGTGTATAGTTGTTACAGGTGTGTATAGTCATATATAGACATGTGTAGTATATAGAACTATATACTTAAACTATGTGTATATTATTGTAAGTAAGTTTTACCATAATAAAGTTGATTAAATAAAAATACTTAAAAATAAAACAGGACAGGCAGTCATAGGAGGGAGACAAATGGACAACCAAGACAGGAAGCAAAGCAGAGGTGAGCAGCAAAGGGCATAACATATTATAAACAAAGACGGCAAGGTGCTAACTTGGGGCCCAGATGGATTCTTGAAAATCCTCCCAGTGAAACTGCAGTTCTAATCATACCAATTGTCTTATTATCTCTGTCAGTCCTTGCTAATTCTTCTCTTATGCTGGTAATCAGTCTGTTTCCTAGAAACTGACATGACTTCCTTCTTTCTTCTCTAATTCCTACCCCTAAATCAATTTCTGTTTTTCCCTTGAAGTTATCTCTTTACTGCCCCTGCCCTAGCTTAACAATTCTTGAATGAATCTGTATCATGCAGTTAAGACCTTGGTTACTTTCTAGTTGGGTTGCTTTTACCTACAAGGCTACTGTAAACTGGTTAAAGGAAGATTTCTTATATTTATACCCTTGTTACCTCCTTTCCCACATCCCATGCAATGTTCAGGGAAATGTGTCAGCATATGTCTTTAATTTGTCCCCTTCTTTTCATCCCCCCCACCACTATCCTAGGTTGTTGTCTCTTGCATGGTCTATTGCAGTATTTCTTTTCCTTTCTTACAGCTCCTTGTTGTCCAGACAGCAGTGAGATTGATGCCTTTTAAACGTAAATCAGATGATTTTACTTATTTCCTTTAAATGCTTCTATATCTTCCCATTGCACTTAGAGTAAAATCTAGTCCCTCCCACCTCGACACTGTCTTCACCATCCACATTTCACCTACGCACTGTGCCTCACCAAACCAAGCCCTCTCCCAGCCCAGGGCTTCTGTGCTGCTCTTCTTTCTCCTAGAATCCTTTTCTTCCCACTCTTTCTATGGCTTCTCATGCTTCAAAGTTCAACTGGAATGTCATTCCTCTGAGGCCTCTGCAAAGGGGTATCCACCTCCCTGCAGAAAAAGTATTTTATATCACATAACCTTGTTTATTTCTTTTCAGGGAGCTTAACATATCTGAAATCTACCTTGATTATGTATTTCTTTAATGGCTTATTGTTCATCTCCTTCCATCAGTTAATAACCATCAAGAAGACAGAGATCTTTTCTACCTTGCTTGTTGCTATATCCCCAGCACCTAGCATGGGGCTTGGCTTTTTGAAGACACTCAATAAATAATCATTGACTGAATGACAAGTGAAAATATAATAGGCAAATAATAACCACTCGGTGTTTGCTCTTGTTTTTCCTGAATTTTCTTTTCCTAAAGCTCTTTTATTTTAACCTAATTTTTACAGGTACTTCTATTGTGACTATAAAAGCTTTTGCTACTGACTCAGTTCGGGACAACATTAAATATTCAATTTTTAGTGGAAATGAAGATGGAGTTTTTTCCTTGTGCTCCAACTCAGGTAATCCTTCTCTACCTTCTAATAGCTTTATTATCTGCTCCACTTAATGTTACTAATAAGACATACTTCTGCAAAGAAAACTCAAAATTTGAAAGGTAGAAATTAGAGGTAAATAATTTAAGAGGTAAACAACAAAGAGTTTTTTATTCTGGCTGATGAGAAATCAAGAACTATTTGTTTATATGTATTCCTTAAGAAGTCTATTCACATTTCCAAATTAAACAGTACCTATCCTACCCTACTTGTTATTTGATGATAACATGGTTTCTATTTATGATTTACCTATCCATTTGGGAGAATTGGAGATGTAGTAGGGAGATCAGTGAGAATGGGTTTGAATTGAAAATAAGCACACATGTGTAGCCTTAGGAAATTTTCATCAGAGATTCTTCTGATTTGCCACTTAATGTCAACAGTACAACAAAAAAGGATGGCTGGAAAGGTTTCTATGTGGTGGTAAAGAAATTACTTCCAAATACAGCATGTATTAAATTTAGCTTTAATAAGACCATTATTGTGCTTTAAATGAATACCAATTGATTATTTGGAACATACTTTTTTTAACTAACAACTATGTAGTGGATATGTATCTACTGCTTCGTTGTCAACCTCAAGAAGAATGTTTTTAATAATTTCTATATTACCATACAACTGCCTTATTTAATCCATACTTTGTGCACATGGGAAGAATTGAGAGGGGTCATTTCTTAAGCAAAAGCCTTCTCATCCAGGGTAGCGTTACGACTTTTTGGTCCATGCAGCCTTTGCTCAGCAACCTCTCTAAGGTAGCCTGCAAGAAGTCTTCATCTTCACCCTATCATTTGGTTAAGGGGTGATGCTGGAAGCCTGTTGGCAAGAAGGCCATTTGCAAACACAACCAAGCTTTAAGTTTCTAGCAGTCGGGTGTCTGAGGGTTCTGGGAAAGGGGCTGAGATTAGAACATTGAGGAAGAAGGTGAATATCAGAGTATGCACATTTTCCCAGGTCACCCAAATCCTTCCGCCATCACACACCTAACATGGCCCAGGTTTGGCCTTATTTTCTATAGTGTCTCATTAAAATACAGATAAAATATGCCTAGGGTTAGTTCAAAGAAGTCAACCACAGGAAACTCTTTATTTTTTAATTAAGAAGTCATTTATTTAAGTTGAAATGTATTTCAAAATTTTATTGTGAAATAGCTACAAGATGGTATGTTGAGGTACACAACTGTTTAATGGACAGTAGTAAAATAAAAGCCCATGTCTTTGCCACCCATCTCCAGACATGAGACATGGCTAGAAACTCAGGAAGCCCCTGTGTGTCCTTTCCCTCTCACATCTGTCTTATTTCACCCCAGAGGTCATTGGCAAATCAGTAATCTGAATTTGGTATTGATCCCTGCCTTTTCTTCATTATAATTTTCCCACCCCATTTGAATCCCTAAAAAATGTGTTATTTAGTTTTACTTTGATTTAAACATCATAATAGAATTATGTTGAATGAACTCCTCTACGGCTTGATTTTTTGCTCAACATTTTTACTATGATGTGTAGTGCATAAGCCATTATGAACACATTAAGGAAGAATAGCAAAGAATGATATGTACCTGCTGCCAAGGCTATAAAATAGAATACCACCATTATCACCTATGCTCCCTTTGGGCCCTTTTGTGATTGCACCTTTTCTCTCCACTGCTCCAGGCTGATTAATGCCAAGACTTCAAGGATAATCATCTCCTTGTGACTTACAGTAAATGTATTCCTACAAATAGGAATATAGTAAAAGCATTGATTTTGCTTTGAAATTTACATAAATGGATTCATACTCTATGTATTCTATTGATATTGTTTTTTAAATTCAAAGTTAGAATCATCCATGTTAATGTGTGTAGCTGGGTTCTTTAATTTTCATTGCTTTACGGTATTCTATTGTAAGTCTATATCACAACTTATTTATCAATGTGCTGTTGATGGACAGCAAGGTTTCTCTGTCTGGGGATATAATGAACAATCTTGCATGTGTCTTCTGGTGCACATGTAAGGAGTTCTGTAGGCCCTAGAGTGTAGGATGGGCATGTATCTCAGAGGGTGCCTATGTTCAGCTATACAGATAGTGCCAAATTGTGTTATGAAGTGGTTCATCCGACTTTATATTCCACCAGCATTGAATGAGAACTGTCACAGTTGTCCATGTCCTACTTTCTATTGCCAATCTGGTGGGTGTGAAATGTTATCCCACTGTGGTTGTAACTTACATTTCCCTTAGTATGAATACATTTGAGCATTTTTTCATAGTTTATTGACTATTTCTGTTTTCTTCTATGTGAAATGCATATTGATATCTTTTGCCTATTTTTCTGCTAAGTTTTTTGTGTTTTACTTGTTGAAGTGTAAGGATTTTTAATATATTTTTATTAGTGTTTATCCTTTGTTTTTTGTTACAATTTTTTTTTAATAATTTGTGACTTGTCCTTCACTCTCATTAAGGCACGTTCTGAGTTTAACGTTAGAATGAATCAGTCTTATTTTATGATTTGCCTTTTTTGTAGGCTGTTTAAGAAATTCTTCCCCACCATGAGATCATGAAGATATTCTCACATTGTCTTTTAAAATTTTTATAGTTTTCCTGTGTTTCACATTTATATCTTTAGTGCATCTAGGATTGATTTTTGTGTTTTATGTGAGTTAGAGATAGCTTTTCTTTTTTTTTTTTCCTTTCTTCTCCTCTCCTCTCCTCTTCTCTCCTTTCCTTTTCCTTTCTTGTTTTTCAATCAGGACTCCCAGTTATTCCAATGGCCTTATTACCATGTGATCTACAGTACCAGCATGGTCGTACATCATGCTTCCTGACTCTACTGGACTCTCGACTCTTTTCCATTCTTCTCTTTGTCTATCCACACATTGACACCACACTGTCTTAATTACATTTGCTTTATAAATCATCATATCAAGGAAGCAGCAACCCCACAATATTTACCCCATCTTCAGATTCTTCCTCATGAGTATATTAGCTGTTATTGTCTATCTGGCTCTAATATAAAGCATTGTATCCACTTGTTAAGTTTTACACACACACACACACACACACACACACACACACACACGCCTATTGGGATTGTTTTTCCATGGAAAGGATATTTATTCATGAATTTTGGGATTATATACAGCTGTTCACACCTTCATGCATGTAACCCATATAACTATGGCATACACATTTGATTTCAGGTGGAACCTTACCCTAATTAACAACAACAACAACAACAAATCTCAAAAAAAAATCATATAGCTCCAATCTAGAATTTAAGTAACTTAATCATCAGGCCAAAGTGTCCTTCTTTTAAATCTCACAAAGTCCTGCATAGCTATGCATTGTAGGTAATAATCATCTATGAAAACTTTTCTTGATTGACTTTTAAAAAAATTGTTGTAAGAACATTTAACATGAGATCTACTCTCTTGATACATTTTAAGTGCACAAAACTGTATGTTAACCATAGGCATGGCGCTGTGCAGCAGAGCTCTAGAACCTGCTCATCTTGAATGAGGCTTCATTTCCCACTAACCAGCAACTTCCTGTTTCCCGTGCCCCTACCCCGGCAACCACCATTCTACTCTCTGCTTCTGAATTTGACTACTTTAGATACCTCACATAAGGGGAATCAAGTAATATTTCTTTTTTCTGTGATTGGCATATTTCACTAAACATATGTCCTCAAGGTTCACCCAGGTCATATATGGCAGGATGTTCTTTGTTAAGGCTGAATAATCTGTCATTGTAGGTATACACCACATTCTCTTTATCCATTCATCCACCAATGGACATTTAGGTTGTTGGAATTTCTACTGGAATTATATTAATTCTAAATACCAGTTTGGGGAAAATGTGTATCTTTACAGTATTATCTTCGAATCCAGGAATAATATGGAAAATCACACCAATTACTTGTTAATAATTTAATAAAATTACTGTTTCTTTAATAATTGTAATAAAGTTTTTTCTATAGCATATTTCTTGCTAGATTTAGCCTAAATATTTTATACTTCTTGCTGAGGTAAATGAAAATAATGCTTTTTCTATTTTTTTTTAAAGATTTTTTTGATAGGGACCATTTTTAAAGTCTTTATTGAATTTGTTACTATATTGCTTCTGTTTTATGTTTTGGTTTTTTGGCTGTGAGGCATGTGGGATCTTAGTTCCCTGACCAGGGGTCGAAGCTGCACCCCTTACACTGGAAGGTGAAGTCTTAACCACTGGACCGCCATGGAAGTCCCCAAAAATGTTTTTTCTGACAGTGTTGGTGTGTACACTTGAAATTAGCTTTTATATTTTAATTTTGTATTTAGCAAACTTATAAACTCTTATTGATTCTGATATTTTTCTGAACATTCAACGTATACAATCATCTGGGAATGACCATTTTTCTCTGTTTGTTGGAAGTTATATAGTTTTTTCTTTCTTTTAATGGTTAGCCTAGGTATTTTTGTTTTGTTTTGTTTTGTTTTTTTTGCAGTACGTGGGCCTCTCACTGTTGTGGCCTCTCTCATTGCGGAGCACAGGCTCCGGATGCTCAGGCCCAGCGGCCATGGCTCACGGGCCCAGCACCTCCGCGGCATGTGGGATCTTCCCAGACCGGGGCATGAACCTGTGTCCCCTGCATTGGCAGGCGGACTCTCAACCACTGTGCCACCAGGGAAGCCCTAGCCTAGCTATTTTGACATCTACAATTAAAGCCTAACATTAATCAATATCGTGCTCCTAAATAATATACGAGACTTAGAATTCTTTATCTTCTAATATCCCTTTTCCAATTTATAAGATTTTTTGACCACAATTTTAGTTCTTTCAGATTAAGCATTATTAATATTTTAAAATTTACCTGCTTCTTTGCTACTCTCTTTGCTAACTGTTCTTTCTTCCATCTCAGACTTTCCTCTGGAATCATTTTACTTCTACCTAAAGTACATCCTTTTGTGAGAGTCTGTTGCAGTAAACTCGCTCCCATTTTAGTTGTCTAAAAAAGTCTTTAATATTTGTTTTTAAGAGATATTTTTGCTGGGTTTAGAATTCCAGGTTCATAGTTATTTTCTCTTATCATATTTAAGATATTACCCTACTGTCTTCTGGTTTCCACTTGTTGCATTAAGAAGTCAGCTGTTGATCTAAATACCACTTATTTGTACCTTTCTTTGGAACTCCAGTTAGACAAATATTGGGGTCATATCGCTCTCTCCTACATCTTTTTCAAATTTTTCATCTCTGTGTGCCTCTTTTCTTCAGCTTAAGGAACTATACTTTTCATTTCCAGAGGTTATCTTGGGTTCTTTTTCAACTCTTTTTGGTGTTTTAAAAAAATAACCTTTTGTTCCTTGCTAATGCTTCCAACCTTCTTTTTTATATATTTAAATATTTAATAATTACATATTTTGTGTCCAATAATTTCTGCATCTTAAGTCTTTGAAGATTTATTCTGCTATCTATGGATTTGCAGGCTGTCATTCATGGTGCCTTGCTTCTCTGTGATTTTTGTGCTTGTTAACTATAAGCTACTCCATTGTCCTGGAAACTTTTTCTTTGAGGATTCTTTGAAGCCTGAGTTGATTTTTTTCCCTAAAGGGAGGATGTGTTTTTGATTCTGCAAATCACCTAGACACTCATCAAGCAAAGCTGATGTAATGGCTTACATAATTTTGGGGAATTTAAATATATATATATGATAGTATAGCTACCATAAATTCAGGTTTAAGCTAATGAATTCTCAGCAGAGACTTTTTCTCTCTTTCATCTGACATCAAGGTCAAGAAAAGCAAGTTTCTGTGCATTCATTTTTAATTTTTTTTTGATATTGACCACTAATTTGGAACATATGTAGCCTTTAGGTTTACAGCTTTATTTTGGTTTTCCTATTGGATCTTTCACCTTTTGTGGGTTCAGGCTTCTTCCCTTGTTTTCCACACCCTGTGCAGTTATCAGAAGTGAATCTCAAGGAAGAGGTTATGTTAAAAACCCTTAGAACAAAAACAAGCTTTTAGTGCTTGCTTGCCTCCCTGAATGACTGTTTTCATTTATTTTTTTTTCCTCTGAGGATTCCTTACTACTGTAGCAACTCAGTAATGCATTTCAACAAACACACACACACACTCACAATTTATCAAGCATTTTAGTTGTTTTTATGATGAGGATTGTTCCAGTCCGTAGTTTACCATACTTTTGTCAAGAAACATTTCTAAGAATCTTTAATTATGATATTAAATTCATCTTTCCTGACACATAATCATTAAATTTGTGTCTAAAGGCATCTAACACAGGTTTTATCAATGTATATTTTTTAAAACATAAGCCAGTTAAAATAGAAAACTGGTATGTATGACAAATCAGTAAACTTGATCTCTAATGTTGCAGTGTAAACAGGGTAAAATGCGAGAAAACCATTTTATTAGTTATTGGTTTAGTAAGTTATGATTAGATGGCTCTCTGATGAGAACTGTGTTTTCTGTCCAGTTGTGCCCGAGTGTGCCCTGTTCCATAGTCACAAACCACAGGTTTACTTTTGCATCTAAACTTCTTGTCACTATAACTTAAAAACATCTACTACTCACTGTTTAAACCAGAAGGAATTTTGGAGCTTGACTATTTTACTAACATTGTCTATGTAAATAACAGATGGTGGTTTTCATTCCATTATTTGGTAGATTAACATAAAACAAAATGATCAAACTTTCAGTGTTTCAAGGACGTAGCTTTAGAGCAGAGAGTTTAAAAGCTTTTGGATAACATAAATGTTTATCACGTTCTGCTTTGGGCATATACATATATGTGCGCACAGTTTGTAATTGACTGAAGTAACTCACTTATGCTATCAAACATTGAGTATTTGAAGAATCTAAATCTCATTTTGATGTGTACTTAAAACTTGGACAAAAGCTGTACAAGTCCATATATCAGAAGGAAAATATTACTACAATTTTCTTCTCAAGTTATTAAATAACTGGCATGCTAACATATAAGAATGAACAAAAAGTTGGTATTTGTGAGCCTGTTAGTCTAAGGAAAGCATGGACTTCTGCCCATATATTAGACAGAGCCCAGTAGTACTTTCATCTCACTGGTGACAGTAAATCCTCGATGTCTCTGAGAAAAATATACATAGATCATCCAAGGCGAATTGTGGATCTAGTAGGTGTGCCAGCCTTGAATCATCTCACAGACTGGTTATTGTCTTTTCTATTTGCACAACTTTCACAGCATGTGCCAATTATTATGTCAAAAATAAAAACCAAGCAAGGAAAGCATTAGAACTGCAGATGCATTCCAAGTGCAAAATTCCAATTATCAAAGCCTAAACACAAGCCTTTTATTAGAAAATCCACTTTGATCTGCACTGTAATTGGCACACTTTCTACCAAGTGACACTGGCAATTTAGTGTTGTGTTTCACTTTATTTTTCTTTACTAATAGTAACAGAACATGGTAGCAAGCTGAATGCCCTGTTTGGTGGAGACAGAGCTCCAGATGAGAGCTTTGGGTCCACCTAGACTGGGGCTTCTCTGCTCAGCTCTTGTTCCACAGAGACTTCTAAAAACCATATTCTTTCATTAGCAGCTCATCAGCATGCATTTTAATGATTCTTCAGCTGCCAATCCTTAAATCTACTCTAAATTTGCTAAGAGGGGTTTTAGTAACATCTGACCATGGTTTGTAAAAGTAATTTGCTTTTCTGAATTGACAACTAAATCTGATGACAATAAATGAATGTGAATTTATGAAGTTTTAAATTTGGCAGTATAGTGAGTTCTTCATATAGTATATAAATATTTATTTTTTCTTAATAACAGAAGCAATAAAATCCCCCCAAAACACTCAATGCCAAAGTTAGACTTATTAGAACAGGATATGATTACTATTAGCATCCAGGTAGGTACATGATAGCCTGAAGTTTCCTTGGCCTACGTTGGTTCTCTAGGGGGACTGGTTCAGATAGAGCAATCAGAACTGTGGCTTCCAGGTCATATTTCCAGAAACTGTACAGGTTCTTTCACCAGAAGAGCAAATTTTAATAGTCCATAGCTATTAAATGTTCTCCTTCTACATTCAGAGCTTACACAGATATTAAATCTGTATCTGCTGATGGAGGGCGTGAGAGACACATGCACTGTGTCACTCTCCCAGCAACCCTATGGAGCCATTATTCATATCCCCGTTTTACAGAAGATGAGACTCAGCTCGACAGAAGCTGAGTCACTTACTACAGGTCACAAGCTTAGTAGTGGGGGAGCTAGGTGCTTTACCTAAATGAAGCAGCCAGGGCTAGGGTTTAGGCTTGGTTTCAGGTTTCTCAAACTCCAAATCAGTACGCACTTCAGCAGACTCCACTCGATGGAATTTCTGACATTGAGAGCTAAGTAAATCATGACAGTGGAATAATAATAACAATCAATTCAGTAAGAAATTTAATTGCAAAAGGGAAGAAACAAAACAGAGTAGAAACTAGAGAAGGGAATTCTATCAGGGGAGGAATTTTCTTAGTCTGGGGAAAAACCTGTGTAGGGCATAAATCTCAAGGCTCAGTTTCCCTCACCTGGTTCTACTTGTTACCTGGGGGTGTAACAAATATTACTGGGTGCTTCCATGTGCCAGAACCTGAGCTAGGGATTTGGGAGATGGTGATGTAAGAAATAACCATCCTCACCTTGTGAATCTTCTAAACCAAGAGGAATAACTCGGCAGAACTAGGTGAGCAAAGACCTTGCAGGCACTTTTGGAGAGTCTGTTGGGGGCAGACGTGGTGATGGTACAGGGCTGGGTGGTCTGGAAAGAACCCTGAGGATGTACAGAAGTGGGGACAATTCCAGGTGGATGGAAAAGCCTGCAGGACAACTCTGAAGTGAGCGTTGGAGGAACAGAACATGTATGAGTCTTACAGCCAGAGCAGACAGAGCAAAGGGGAGAAAGAGAAGAATGAGATTTCTCAGGTGGGAGAGGCTGGAGCAGGTGGTCCTGGGGAGGCTAAAAATGCTGAACTTCATCTTAATTGCTGTGGAAGCCAATCAAGGGTTTTATGCAGGACAGTCACAGTGTTGTTTTTTATTATTTAGTTCAGAATGGGAACTGGTTGAGTGGGGAGGCCAATTAAGTAAACTAACACAGGGGACAAGGTGGGAAATGCTGGTGGCTTGGAGGAGGGCAGCAGCAGGGAAATGGAGAGGGTGGATTCAGGAGATGTTTGAAAGGTGGACTTTGCAGACATGGGCTAAATATGGAGACAGAAAGATGACTTAAGAGAAAGCGCCCAGATTTCAGATACTCATGGCTTCTTTCCCTCCTGCATGTCTGAACCGTGTAAATGTCTGCCTGTTCTCACCTTTTTTCACAATGACCCCGGGCACTAGGAAAGGGGGCCCAGCCAATGGGAGGAGTTGAGGGACAGGTAAGTGTGTGAGCATATGGGTCAAAGGTGATTTGAGACTTTTTAAATAAAATAATTTTCTGGGCTTCCCTGGTGGCACAGTGGTTGAGAGTCCGCCTGCCGATGCAGGAGACACGGGTTCGTGCCCTGGTCCGGGAAGATCCCACATGCCGCGGAGCGGCTGGGCCTGTGAGCCATGGCCACTGAGCCTGTGCATCTGGAGCCTGTGTTCCGCAACAGGAGAGGCCACAACAGTGAGGAGCCCGTGTACCGAAAAATAAAAAATAAAATAAAATAAAATAATTTTCCTTTTTTTTCTCTCTCTCTGGAAATAAAACTAGGAGAACTCACTGTGCAAGAACCCAAGTTTCTGGATTTTGAAGTCAGAAATGAAGTTCAGCTCATCGTTTTAGCTGAAAGTAGGGAGCATAGAGCCTACAGCAAAGTAGCAGTCTTCATCCAAGATGTGAACGATCATCCACCATGCTTTGGGCAAAGCATTTACCAAGTATCAGTGTCTGAGGGCCAGTTCTACGATGCTCACATCATACAGGTAACAGAAATGTGTTGTGTGTGGGGGAGTGTGAATTAAATTTTAAATCTTTCCTTGGCATATACAATATTTGATGCACTGGATGGAACTTTAGGTTGAAGGAAGTCTGGAGTTTCTGAGCTCACTCTCCTTCCCCCATCCATTTCGTGCTCGGTTAGACCCACCTGCTTTCTCTAGGGCCCCCGTAGAACACTAGCAGGGAAGCTAGAGGGGCACAAAAAGCAGCTCACCTTACACATGTGTACAATTCAGTGGGGAAGTCAGAAGACTAAGTATACAATTTAAATGCAAATCACTAATGTTATAATAGAAGTGTATGTTGAATGTCATGAGACAAAAGAGGAGGCACAGACTGTTCCTGGAGGAGAGTGTCAGTCTTCATGAAGGATGAGGTTTGCACTCAGTCTTAAAGGGTAAGCAGGCATTTGCCAGGTGGAGCTGCAGCCAGGTGAGCATGGCGGCAGCACAGACACATGGAAGGGGCCCCTGGTTTGGGTTTGCAGGTGTCTCATGTGAAAGTCATAGATCTGCTGTTTCAAGCCCAACCCTATCTTGGGACAAAGCCCCATGCTCTGAAAAAAGAGGGTCTGTTCACATGGCAGTCTTCTTGTTCAGGCTCCAAACCCACCCATACTCGATAGACTCTACCTGCTTCGGGGACTGGTGCCCATTTTCACCTTTCCCTTCAAGGTTGAACCGATGTTTTGAATTCAAGAACCTGGACATTACAACACCTACAGGCTCTTGGGAATCTGCACAGGAAATGGGTATAAACCCCCATCCTGACAGTCAGCAGCCTAGTGGGATATTCCCTTTGGCCTCTGTAACCCCACTCCCATGACCCAGCACCGCATGACTTTCTCTCTGTGGTAGATGGAGGCAGGGATCCAGGTGATCCCCTAGGTTACTGTGCAGCTACCTTCACCTGAACATATAGAGACACTTTCCTTTGATTCCTGCCCAGTTCAGATGCACACGTTCGCCTCTGACGGTGCAAACAAGACCAGTAGAGGCTCAGCTGTCTTGGAGTTTTAGCTCTGTGCTCCCCACATGGTCCAGGATTCCCGAGATTTCCTACATTATTTCTGCCCATTTATTTTGTATGATTGGAACTTAATTGCTCCAGGTTCCAGCCTGTTCCAGAAGTGCTGCACCTTTACTCTAGCCATGACAGAGATGCTTGAGAGGAAGGTGAGGAGGTAAAGGCGTTCTCTTGTTCAGCCCCCGCTCCCCCAGTGATGCCTGTTCAGCGGGGATCATGTATGCCTCCCGCGCCACTGTGGGACCTGCTTGGTCACAGAGGACTCCTCCCTGGGGAGCTGGTGCATCATGCTTTGTCGCACATGCTAACCTGGACAGAGATAGACCACTCATGTGGAATATGTGAAGGTGAGGGTCCCATTAAAGCCCATGTACACGCGACAGGGAGAGAGCTTGACTTGCCAGTGGTTCGGGTGATAAAACCTTCGAGAAGGCCCAGTCAGAGACGGATACAAGGAACTTTGTTCTTCGTATTTTTAGATCATTTAGTTTCCAGGAAACTAGAACTGCCATTTGCCTGTATCCTGTTCAGATAGACAGGAATGTAGAAGGCTCTGGAGTTCTTGCTTTTTGCTACCACACTGCCTACGCACCCTCCTTTTGGTTGCAGCCCCACAAACTCCCTTTAGGAACTGACCCTCCTCTGCCAGATGCAGTCTTGATGGGACTGTCGGTCAAAGTGGTGACCTCCCCCCCACCCCACCCTGCCACAAGGTGCTGTCAACTGCCTCGGTCCCATAGAGACTTTCTCTCCCTGGAATTTGAATCTTGGGTGGTAGGACACCAGACAGAGACATAGTAGAGGTGATTTGTCTTGATGGCAACAGCTCAAAGAAGCTGTGCCTTAGAGCTGTTCAGGTTCTTGTGCTTCACCTGGGCGCTGTCTTTCTGCTATGTTTCTTTCCTGATGAAGTTGGCCATAGTGGATTTGTGTTGCTGACATCCAAAGACCCTAACTGATACGCCTCCTGGGAGGCCTACTCTCTGTAACTCATTTAAGTGTACGGCCTAGGGGACATGATGGACTTTATTCTGATGGTATGCAGATAAGTTTCTCTTCCTTGTGATCTCGAAGGGAACTGTCTGTTGCTGCCTTTCTGTACCAAATAGCTGATGTGTGCCCTCTGATGAGGTCCTGATGAGGTTCTGGATCCCCTGAGAACTCTGGCAGCAGTGTGAAGGATAGATTGAAAAGGAAGGGAGTTACAAGCAAAAACCCACCAGGATATCAGTACAGTCACCCAGGAGAGAGATGACAGGGGATGGGAGCTCAGGCCAAGGCTGAGGGGCCTAGAAGATAAAAATAAATAGAAAGAGGGACTTCCCTGGTAGTCCAGTGGCTAAGACTTCATGCTCCCAATGCAGGGGGCCTGGGTTCGACCCCTGGTCAGGGAACTAGATCCCGTATGCCACAACTAAGAGATTGCATGCCACAATTAAAGATCCCGCATGCCACAACTAAAAGATCCTGCATGCCGCAACTAAGACCCAGCACAGGCAAATACATAAATAAATATTTTTAAAAATAAATAGAAAGAAATTAATCTGTCAGCTTGTTCTTAAACAAGATCTTGAATCCACTAATAGAATTAGTTTGTGATTAAAATGTAAAGCAGACTAAATAATATATCTCCATGGAGAGTGATGCAGAACTTTTGTTTTATCTTCAGCGCTAGTACTTGGACAACTCATCAAATAAATCACCAGGACCTAACTTCGTTAGCACTAAATCTAGGTTTTGTTTCATTTAGCGCAAAGCATACAGTACTCCTACTGAAAATTACTTGGAAATCCTTTCAATGGATCTTCAGAATAGTCTTCTCACCCATTATTCACTTTAGTATAAATGTAAGCTTCAGCCATGGCTAATATGCCTTTGGTCATTGTCTTTAAAGTGTGTTTGACCATGTGATTCTTTCATAATGCATTTCTCTGAAAAACAGGCTTAACCCATTCTGCAGATTCAATCCTTACCTAACGGAGGAGTTTCTTCCTCACAGGTTTTTGCCACAGACCAGGACAGTGGGACAAACGGCCTCATCGAGTATTCTATCCTCTCCAGCAACCAAGTACAAGTGTTCCAGATGGACACACTGAGCGGTATGCTAACAGCAAGTGCAGTTCTGGATTATGAGTACACCAGAGCCTACAGGTTTGTCCAAGACTCAGATCCATTTGACCGGCTATTCTGCTTTGTTGCCCCACAGTGCTTACCCTGCAGGCCTCTTTGAGTAAAAGCACACCCATAAAGTTGGACGACTTCGGGAAGAAAACCTAAGAAACTGTGAACCTTGTTTGTCTCTGGGGAAGTGGTCACTTGGGAAGCCTGGGGTCAAAGAGATGCTTGACTTCCTCACCATGCATTTCAGTCTGCCTTGTATTTGTATGTTCTTCCGAAAGACCATGCCCAGACAGTGTTTCTTTTAATCCTCACGGTCACCTCCAGAGAAGTTCAGTGAGGCCTTTTCTCACTCACTAATGAGACAAGGGACATGCAGTGTCTCACTCAGGGGTACAGAACCATTTAACCATTAATCATGGTCTCACTGCCAGGTGTTCTAATGCCAAATCACACTGTTTCCACCCTACAAGCTACAGAGCAGACCTTCTATTGAGGGAAAAAACAGGAATACAAGATACCTGAGCGTCAATATTCTCCTAGGCCAGACTACTTACATGTTATATGAAGAAAGTGCAGTGTGTTCCTGTGGTTGAGTAGCAAGAGCCAATTAAAATGGGATCTGTTGCTGGGTGGACTGGATTAATTTAACTCTGAAAAACTTCCCAACTCTAAACGCTTGATTGTTTAGTTCTTTTTGTTTAATATATTTCAAAATATTACTTCAAAGGTATTTTAAAAGTTTAGTTTAAGACCTTACTCTGTGTTAACTAGTATAATTTTTTCAGGATTATTTTAGTGTAATCAATTGTCATGATACTCACTATATAAATATATTAAAATCAATTGTATAAATATGTTATAACCTATTCCTGCTACATTGTATCTATAGTAATTTTAAGTGTAAAGCTTTTTTGTTCTCTCCATAGATGACTGCAGGCAAATCTCAGCCTAGTTGCCACCTGAGTGATTACAAATTCAGAGATTCTTGAAGTCTGCTATGTTCCAGGAACTAAGCATTTCCTGATTGCAATGACTTTCTGTTACAATGTTCTTATTCAATGGAGCATAATTAACAATTAAATTTAATTCCTTTCAGCATTTTCCTATTTGAGTCACAGTTTCAACGTTCCCATTTCCAACATTTAAATTGGTCCCAATATTTAAAAGTTCCCTCTCCAATTCCTCATGAATTTAAGCTGGGAGAAGCAGGAACTGAGAGAAGATGAAATCTGCACACACTGCCACAGAGAGACTCAGAGGCAACCACACTCATGCTCACACACACACACACACACACACACACACACACACACACACACAGTCTCCACTGTCACCGAGGCAAGGGAACATTTTGAACCCCCTGCCTCTCCGGGTTTTCCCCCTTCCCTCCCCGCTTGTGGCTTCTCTGCCTTTTTAGTGCTTTTCCTGATATTTAAGGCAGTGAGAAAAATAGGAGGATTTTCCCCAGCCTGCTATACCTTTAGTGAATGTTTTGGAAAAGATGTCATTTAGCATTTAACTTTTGTTTTTAACTTTTGAATTTCACTATTTTGTCTGACACAGGAAGATATTCCCAATTCTAGCCCTCTCTTTTACAGTATAAAATGAGGGGGAGGAAGATATTGTCAGTTGTGATTCTACTCAATATAAATGCATTAAATAATTTTTAGTTCTCATATTAAGCCACATATAGGAAAACTCAGTGGACAGACTATGAAAAATTAGTTCTTTAGTTCTGTCTGACAGATATTTCTGAATTTTATAAACTATTTACCAAGCATGAGACTGGGGATATAAAGACACATGAAACAGTTCTTGTTTTCAGGGAACTCGAAAACTGAGTGTCCTGATAACCCATGGCAGGAAGCATAGTAATAATCACAATACGTGCCATTTATGGAGCACCTGTTTTACCGGTTGAATTCTCATAACAGACTTAAGATCTACAGAGTGAGGAAACTGAAATTCAGAGATGTAAAGTCTTTTGCCAGGAATAGGCAGCCAGTAAATGTAGAACTGAGATTCTTGCCTGTGTGAATGGTCATAGTAGGGCTTCTTACTGTATCATGTGAATGAATTTTTAGAGTATATACCTGTATGTTTACAAAAACAAAACAGAAAAAACACTTTAGAAACTTAAAATAGTAATATAAAATAAGTTCCAACTCACAGTTGTGAAATAACACATGTCTAGTTGTGAGCATGCAGAGATGGGATTTGAATCACTGTTCTCCACTGCTTGAGTTATAATTGATGGGGTGAGATTTATCCCTGCTTAAGTTGGTAATCGATATTCATGTAAGTCTTATAAAACTTTAGGGCCAAGATTTAGTTAGTCTTTTCAGGGACTTTAAATAAAAACGAGAAACAAAAAAGCCCTAGGCAAATTTAAATGTTTAAAAATTCACTTTCTGTAGCATAAATATTCAAGGTCAAAGAGCAGTTATTGCCAGGAGCAATGCTAAATTCATACACTCCATTGAACACTCATTATGACTGTGAGAGAAAAAATAAAAAGCAATTATATATACAAGGTAGGAAATGGGCTGAAATGTTAATTGTCTTTTCCAAAATACATGACTCATAAGCAGCAGGGCTGGGATTGGAACCTCATTCTGTTGAGTCCCCATGGAAAATGGAATAAAGGCTTTCCAGGCAAGAAGCATGAGGAAGGACATGGACACGTGAAAGTGTTTGGTATATTTGGAAATAACAAGTGGTACAGTGCACCTGAGAAGCACTTGAGTGTGGGATTATAAAAAAGAGGCTGGGGGTGTGGAGGAATAGAAGGAAGATAGTCAAAATGTACAAACTTCCAATAAGATAAGTACTGGGGATGTAATGTACAACATGATGACTATGGCTAACACTGCTGTAAGATATACAGGAAAGTTGTTAAGACAGTAGGTTCTTAGGGTTCCCATCACAAGGGGAAATGTAGTTTTCATGGTTTTTTTTTGCATCTATGTGAAATGATGGATGTTAACTAAACTTATTGTGGTAATGATTTCACAATATATGTAAGTCAAATTATGCTGTACACCTTAAACTTATACAGTGCTATGTATCAATTATATCTGAATAAAACTGGGGGAAAAATCTCAGTCAGTGATGTGAAAAACGAAACAAAGCAACAACAAAAAAAGAGTCTGGTAGGTCACAGGCACATTTTTGAGAAATTTATATGCCATATACTGGAAATTGTACTCTATTCTGTAGGCTATATAAAAGTGTAAGCAGTTGAGTGCATGCTAAGATCTTTATTTTTAAGGACATCTGTCAATGGTTGTCTTGCAAGACAGAGAACCAGCATCAGACAGACCAGTTAAGCTAGACAACAGCTGACAAAGATCTATTATGTGGATGAAGCTGTGAGGATGGGAGGAGAGGACATACTTACTAGTTGACTCAGATACAGAGTCCATAGGAACATGGTGATCAGTTGAATTTATTCAACAAGGAAAGAGATAGAAAATGCTTCTGAAGTTTCCACATAGGAAAGGCGGGAAGAAGAATAGATCGGGATTGGGATTTTTTTTTCTGGGCATTTTGAGTTTGAAGGGCCAGTGCAAGAGCAAAAGTAAAGATACTCCTTTGGCAATTAAAAATAATGATCTGGAGCTCAGGAAAGGATCTTCATTCAGGATTTAGACTTGGGCTTCATCCAGGGAAAATGTGTAAAATGGAATTACCTAGGACACTATGTGAAATGAGAATTTGGGGGATTATCACCACTTGGGGGCCAGACAGAGCAAAAGCAGCCAGCAAGATAGATTCAGGGACTACAAACATCAGAACAGAACCTGGAAAAGGGGGTTTCGTGGAAACCAAGAGGAAAGGTTGACTGTACGAAAGAATAAACTTTCAGAATTTGTTTGGATTGGAATCTGCAAAAGTACTCCTTAATGTAAAAAGTTTGCAAGGAATATACTTCTCCCAAATTGTTTCCTAACAAGATAAAGTACACACTGTTGTATTTGCAGGTTAATTAATATAAAACAGTGAAGTTAACTTAAAACTCCAGTTAACAGATTGATTTTCTTTTTTTTTTTTTAAATAAGAGAAAGAGGGACATTTTATGATAAAAGAACTAATACAGGCAGTGTACAGTAGCCATAAACTTTTACATACCAATCAACAGTAGAGCCAAATACATAGAATAATATCATATTTTTTTGTTTTGCTGTGATGATATTTTCTTTTTAACATCTTTATTGGAGTATAATTGCTTTACATTGTTGTGTTAGTTTCTGCTGTATAACAAAGTGAATCAGCTATACCCATACATATATCCCCATATCTCCTCCCTCTTGTGTCTCCCTCCCACCCTTCCTGTCCCACCCCTCTGGTCACAAAGCACCGAGCTGATCTCCCAGTGCCCTGCAGATGATTCCCACTATCTATTTTACATTTGGGACTGTATATATGTCAATATCATTCTCTCACTTTGTCCCAGCTTGCCCTTCCCCCTCCCCGTGTCCTCAAGTCCATTCTCTACGTCTACATCTTTATCCTTGTCCTGTCCCTAGGTTCTTCAGAATCTTTTTTTTTTTTTTTTAGATTCCATATACGTGTGTTAGTATATGGTATTTGTCTTTCTCTTTCTGACTTACTTCACTATGTATGACAGACTCTAGGTCCATCCACTTCACTACAAATAACTCAATTTCTTTTCTTTTTGATGGCTGAGTAATATTCCACTGTATATATGTGCCACATCTTCTTTATCCACTCATCTGTCGACAGACACTTAAGTTATTTCCATGTTCTGGCAACTGTAAATAGTGCTTCAATGAACATTGTGATATATGACTCTTTTTGAATTATGGTTTTCTCAGGGTATATGCCCAGTACTGGGATTGCTGGGTTGTATGGTAGTTCTATTTTTACATTCTTAAGGAACTGCCATACTGTTCTCCATAGTGGCTGTTTCACTTTACATTCCCACCAACAGTGCAAGAGTGTTCCCTTTTCTCCACACACTCTCCAACATTTATGGTTTGTAGATTTTTGATGATGGCTATTCTGAAAGGTGTGAGGTGATACATCATTGTAGTTTTGATTTGTATTTCTCTAATGATTAGTGATGTTGAGCATCCTTTCATGTGTTTGTTGGAAATCTGTATATCTTCTTTGGAGAAATGTCTGTTTAGGTCTTCTGCCCATATTTGGATTGGGTTGTTTGTTTTGTGATATTGAATTGCAAGAGCTGCTTGTATATTTTGGAGGTTAATCCTTTGTCAGTTGCTTCATTTGCAAATATTTTCTCCCATTCTGAGGGCTGTCTTTTCGTCTTGTTTATGGTTTCCTTTTATGTGCAAAAGCTTTTAAGTTTCATTAGGTCCCATTTGTTTATTTTTGTTTTTATTTCCATTTCTCTAGGAGGTGGGTCTTGCTGTGATTTATGTCATAGAGTGTTCTGCCTATGTTTTCCTCTAAGAGTTTTATAGTGTCTGGCCTCACATTTAGGTCTTTAATCCATTTTGAATTTATTTTTGTGTATGGTGTCAGGGAGTGTTCTAATTTCATTCTTCTACATGTAGCTATCCAGTTTTCCCAGCACCACTAATTGAAGAGGCTGTCTTTTCTCCATTGTATATTCTTGCCTCCTTTATCAAAAATAAGGTGACCATATGTGCATGGGTTTATCTCTGGGCTTTCTATCCTGTTTCATTGATCTATATTTCTGTTTTTGTGCCGGTACCATACTGTCTTGATTACTGTAGCTTTGCAGTATAGTCTGAAGTCAGGGAGCCTGATTCCTCCAGCTCCGCTATTCTTTCTCAAGATTGTTTTGGATATTTGGGGTCTTTTGTGTTTCCATAAAAATTGTGAACTTTTTAGTTCTAGTTCTATGAAAAATACCACTGGTAATTTGATAGGTATTGCATTGAATCTGTAGATTGCTTTGGATAGTACAGTCATTTTCACAATGCTGATTCTTCCAATCCAAGAACATGGTATATCTCTCCATCTGTTTTTATCATCTTTAATTTCTTACATCAGTGTCTTATAGTTTTCTGCATACATGTCTTTTGTCTCCTTAGGTAGGTTTAGTCCTAGGTATTTTATTCTTTCTGCTGCAATGGTAAATGGGAGTGTTTCCTTAATTTCTCTTTTGGGTTTTTCATCATTAGTGTATAGGAATG
The DNA here is from genome assembly GCF_003676395.1 of Aethalodelphis obliquidens. NCBI lineage: Eukaryota > Metazoa > Chordata > Mammalia > Artiodactyla > Delphinidae > Aethalodelphis > Aethalodelphis obliquidens. The sequence continues at coordinate 32,481,775 of NW_020837961.1, read as the reverse complement.
CAAGAGATTTCTGTGCATTAATTTTGTATCCTGCAACTTTACTAAATTCATTGATTAGCTCTAGTAGTTTTCTGGTAGCATCTTTAGGATTCTCTATGTATAGTATCATGTATGTGCAATCAGTGACAGCTTTGCTTCTTCTTTTCTGATTTGGATTCCATTTATTTCTTTTTCTTCTCTGATTGCTGTGGCTAAAACTTCCAAACCTATTTTGAATAATAGTGGTGAGAGTGGGCAATCTTGTCTTTGTCCTGATCTTAGAGGAAATGATTTCAGTTTTATACCATTGAGAACGATGTTTGCTGTGGGTTTGTCATACATGGCCTTTATTACATTGAATTAGGTTCCTTCTGTGCCCGCTTTCTGGAGAGTGTCTATCATAAGTGGGTGTTGGATTATGTCAAAAGCTTTTTCTGTATCTTTTGAGATTATCATATAGGTTGTTTTTAAAATATCTTTATTGGAGTATAATTGCTTTACATTGTTGTGCTAGTTTCAGCTGTATAACAAAGTGAATCAGCTATACATATACATACATCCCCATATCTCCTCCCCCTTGTGTCTGCCTCCAATCCTCCCTATCCCACGCCTCTAGGTGGTCACAAAGCACAGAGCTGATCACCCTGTGCTATGTAGCTGCTTCCCACTAGCTATCTATTTTACATTTGGTAGTGTATATATGTCCATGTCACTCTCCCACTTCGTCCCAGCTTCCCCTTCCCCTTCCCTGTGTCCTCAAGTCCATTCTCTATGTCTGTGTCATTATGCCTGTCCTGCCCCGAGGTTCTTCAGAACCATTTTTTTCCTGATTCCATATATATATCATATGGGTTTTATCTTTCAATTTGTTAGTATGGTGTATCACATTGATTTGTGTGTATTGAAGAATCTGTGATAAACCCCACTTAATCATGGTGTGTGATCCTTTTAATGTGCTATTGGATTCTGTTTACTAGTATTTTGTTGAGGATTTTTGCATCTATGTTCATCAGTGGTATTGGCCTGTAGTTATCTTTCTTTGTGACATCTTTGTCTGGTTTTGGTATCAGGGTGATGGTGGCCTCGTAGAATGAGTTTGGGAGTGTTCCTCCCTCTGCTATATTTTGGAAGAGTTTGAGAAGGATAAGTGTTAGCTCTTCTCTAAATGTTTGGTAGAATTTGCCTGTCAAGCCATCTGGTCCTGGACTTTTGTTTGCTGGAAGATTTTTAATCACAGTTTCAATTTCAGTGCTTGTGATTGGTCTCTTTATATTTTCTATTTCTTCCTTGTTCAGTCTCAGAAGGCTGTGCTTTTCTAAGAATTTGTCCATTTCTTCCAGGTTGTCCATTTTATTGGCATACAGTTGCTTGTAGTAATCTCTCATGATCCTTTGTATTTCTGCAGGGTCAGTAGTTTCTTCTCCTTTTCATTTCTAATTCTATTGATTTGACTCTTGTCCCTTTTTTTCTTGATGAGTCTGGCTAATGGTTTATCATTTTGTTTATCTTCTCAAAGAACCAGCTTTTACTTTTATTGATCTTTGCTATTTTTTCCTTCATTTCTTTTTCATTTATTTCTGATCTGATATTTCTGATTTCTTTCCTTCTGCTAACTTTGGGGTTTTTTTTGTTCTTCTTTCTCTAATTGCTTTAGGTGTAAAGTTAGGTTGCTTATTTGAGTTTTTTCTTGTTTCTTGAGGTAGGATTACATTGCTATAAACTTCCCTCTTAGATTGCTTTTGCTGCATCTCATAGGTTTTGGGTCATCGTGTTTTCATTGTCATTTGCTTCTAGGTGTTTCTTTTATTTATTTATTTTTTTGCAGTATATGGGCCTCTCACTTTTGTGGCCTTTCCCGTTTGTGGAGCACAGGCTCTGGATGTGCAGGCTCAGTGGCCATGGCTCACGGGCCCAGCCGCTCCATGACATGTGGGATCTTCCCGGACTGGGGCACAAACCTGTGTCCCCTGCATCGGCAGGCGGACTCTCAACCACTGTGCCACCAGGGAAGCCCTGCTTCTAGGTGTTTCTTGATTCCCTCTTTGATGTCTTCACTGATCTCTTGGTTATTTAGTAGTGTATCATTTAGCCTCCATGTGTTTGTATTTTTTGAGTTTTTTTTCCTGTAATTGATATCTGGTCTCATAGTGTTGTGGTCAGAAAAGATACTTGATACAACTTCAATTTTCTTAAATTTACCCAGGCTTGATTTGTGGCCCAAGATACATGCTATCTTGGAGTATGTTCCATGAGCACTTGAGAAGAAAGTGTATTCTGTTGTTTTTTGGATGGAGTGTCCTATAAATATCAATTAAGTCCATCTTGTTAAATGTGTCATTTAAAGCTTGTGTTTCCTTATTTATTTTCATTTTGAATGATCTGTCCATTGGTGAAAGTGGGGTGCTAAAGTCCCGTACAATTTTGTTACTGTCGATTTCCCCTTTTATGGCTGTTCGCATTTGCCTTATGTATTGAGGTGCTCCTATGTTGGGTGCATATATATTTACAATTGTTTTATCTTCTTCGGGAATCGATCCCTTGATCATTATGTAGTGCCTTTCTTTGCCTCCTGTAATAGGTTTATTTTAATGTCTATTTTGTCTGATATGAGAGTTGCTACTCCAGCTTTCTTTTCATTTCCATTACATGGAATATCTTTTTCCATCCCCTCATTTTCAGTCTGTATGTGTCCCTAGGTTAGAAATGGGTCTCTTTTAATTTTATTTATTTATGGCTGTGTTGGGTCTTCATTTCTGTGTGAGGGCTTTCTCTAGTCGCGGCAAGTGGGGGCCACTCTTCATCGTGGTGTGCAGGCTTCTTACTATCGCGGCCTCTCTTTTTGCGGAGCACAGGCTCCAGATGCGCAGGCTCAGTAATTGTGGCTCACAGGCCTAGTTGCTCTGTGGCATGTGAGATCTTCCCAGACCAGGGCTCAAACCCGTGTCCCCTGCATTGGCAGGCAGACTCTCAACCACTGTGCCACCAGGGAAGCCCAGAAGTGGGTCTCTTTTAGACAACATATATACGGGTCTTGTTTTGTATCCATTCTGCCAGTCTATGTCTTCTGGTTGGAGCATTTAATCCATTTACATTTAAGGTAATTATCGATATGCATGTTCCTATTACCATTTTCTTAATTGTTTGGGGTTTGTTATTGTAGGTCTTTTTCTTCTGTTGTGTTTCCTGCCTGGAGAAGTTCCTTTAGCATTTGTTTTAAAATGGTTTGGTGGTGCTGATTTCTCTTCACTTTTGCTTGTCTGTAAAGGTTTTAATTTCTCTATTGAATCTGAATGAAGTCTTTTCTGGGTAGAATAATCTTGGCTGTAGATTTTTCCCATTCATCACTTTAAATATGTCCTGCCACTCCCTTCTGGCTCCCAGAGTTTCTGTTGAAAGATCAGCTGTTAACCTTATGGGGATTCTCTTGTATGTTATTTGTTGCTTTTCTCTTGTTGTTTTCAATATTTTTTTTCTTTGTATTTAATTTTTGATAGTTTGATTAATATGTGTCTTGGCATGTTTCTCCTTGGATTTATCCTGTATGGGATTCCCTGTGCTTCCTGGACTTGATTGACTATTTCCTTTCTCATATTAGGGAAGTTTTCAACTATAATCTCTTCAAATATTTTCTCAGTCCCTTTCTTTTTCTCTTCTTCTTCTGGCTCCCCTATAATTCAAATGTTGGTGTGTTTAAGTTGTCCCAGAGCTCTCTGAGGGTGTCCTCTATTCTTTTTTCTTTATTCTACTCTGTGGTAGTTATTTCCACTATTTTATCTTCCAGGTCACTTATCCATTCTTCTGCCTCAGTTATTCTGCTATTGATTCCTTCTAGAGAATTTTAAATTTCATTTATTGTTTACTCTTTAGTTCTATGTCCGTGTTAAACATTTCTTGTATTTTCTCCATTCTATTTCCAAGATTTTGGATCACCTTTACTTTCATTTCTATGAATTTTTTTTCAGGTAGACTGCCTATTTCTTCTTCATTTGTTTGGTCTGGTGAGTTTTTACTTTGCTCCTGCATCTGCTGTGTATTTCTCTGTCTTTTCATTTTGCTTAACTTACTGTGTTTGTGGTCTCCTTTTTGCAGGCTGCAGGTTCATAGTTCACGTTGTTTTTGGTGTCTGCCCCCAGTCGGTAAGGTTGGTTCAGTGAGTTGTGTAGGCTTCCTGGTGGAGGTGACTCGTGTCCATGTTCTGGTGGATGAGTCTGGATGTTGTCTTTCTGTTGGGCAGGACCATGGCTGGTGGTGTGTTTTGGGGTGTCTGTGACCTTATTATGATTTTAGGCAGCGTCTCTGCTAATGGGTGTGGCTGTATTCCTGTCTTACTAGTTGTTTGGCATAGGGTGTCCAGCATTGAAGCTTGCTGATCCGGTCTTAGCGTTGAGACAAAGGTCTCTAGGAGACCTCTCGCCAATTGATATTACATGGGGCTGGGAGGTCTTTGGTGGCCCAATGTCCTGAACTCGGCTCTCCCACCTCCAAGGCTCAGGTCTGACTCCCGGCTAGAGCATGAAGACCCAGTCAGTCACACAGCTCAAAGAAGAGGGAGGGAAAAAAGTAATAAAATAAAATGAAATAAAGTTATTAAAACAAAAAATAAAAGAATATGTTATTAAAATAAAAACTAATAAAAAAAAGAGAGCACCCAAACCAATAAATAAATCCACCAATGATAACAAGTGCTAAAAATTATATAAGATAAGCATAAAAATCAGAAACTAGTCAGTTGCATATAGCAAACCCCAAGTCTACAATTGCTCCCAAAGTCCACCACTTCAATTTTGGGACAATTCGTTGTGTATTCAGGTATTCCACAGATGCAGGGTACATCAAGTTGATTGTGGAGATTTAATCTGCTGCTCCTGAGGCTGCTGGGAGAAATTTCCCTTTCTCTTCCTTGTTCGCACAGCTACTGGGGTTCAGCTTTGGATTTGGCTCTGCCTCTGCATGTAGGTCACCCTCTGGCATCTGTTCTTAGCCCAGACAGGAGGGGGTTAAAGGAGAGACTGATTAGCAGGCTCTGGCTACTCAGGCTGGCAGGAGGGAGGGGTATGGAATGCAGGGTGAGCCTGGGGCGGCAGAGGCCAGCATGATTTTGCAACAGCCTGAGGCATGCTGTGTGTTCTCCCAGGGAAATTGTCCCTAGATTACGGGACCCTGGCACTGGTGGGCTGCACAGGCTACCAGGAGGGGAGGTGTGGATAGCAACCTGTGCTTGCACACAGGATTTTTGGTTGGCTGCTGCAGCAGCAGCCTTAGCGTTTCATGCCTGTTTCTGCTGTCTGTGCTGATAGCCACGGCTTGTGCCCGCCTCTGGAGTTCATTTAAGCAGTGCTCTGCCTTCTGTGGGCAGACAGGGTAGGAATCCCGTCTCCTGGCACACCTTGAAACAATGGTCTCTTGACTCTTAGGCACTTCCAAACTTTTTACTGGACTCCCTCCTTATGAACTGTGGCACACTAGCTCCATTCAGGCTGTGTTCATTCAGCCAACCCCAGTCCTCTCCATGGGATCTGAGCTCCGAAGCCTGAGCCTCAGTTCCCAGTCCCCACCCCCCACACCAGCGGGTGAGCAGACAATCCTCTCAGGCTGGTGAGTGCTGGTTGGCACCCATCCTCTGTGCGGGAATCTCTCTGCTTTGCCCTCCGTACCCCTTTTGCTGTGCTCTCCTCTGTGGCTCCGAAGCTTCCCCGCCACCACCCCGCCATCTCCACCAGTGAAGGGGCTTCCTAGTGTGTGGAAACATTTCCTCCTTCACAGCTCCCTCTCAGAGGTGCAGGTCCCCTCCTTATTCTTTTGTCTCTGTTTTTTCTTTTTTCTTTTGTCCTCCCCACGTATGTGGGGAGTTTCTTGACTTTTGGGAGGTCTGAGGTCTTCTGCCAGCATTCAGTAGGTGTTCTGTAGTTGTTCCACATGTAGATGTATTTCTGATGTATTTGTGGGGAGGAAGGTGATCTCCACGTCTTACTCCTCCACCATCTTGAAGGTCTCTCAGGCTTAATATTTTTACCTTCTTACATCCAATTCTGTCTTTGTATTCATAACACTATTCATTTAATCAATAATCAGTGTTTACATAAAATGAGTATATAGGTGTTTACTTCAGAGCCAGGTCATACTGTATAATTATATTTCCTTCCTTACCCTCCCCCTTATCCCCAGCATTAATGATTATCTTTGGGTTTTGCTCACCTGATGTGCTATATCCATGTACTTAATTCCTTGTAAATATTCCATTAGCTCTGTCAGACATGTCCACTCATCTTTCTCCACTGATATGCCTCTCATATCAAATATTCTGTGAAGTCCTCTGTTCCTTGGAGACCTCGGTCCTACTGCTTTCTGCCCTCCTGATCTAGCTGGACAGTGTGGCTCCCTAAGCCCGCTGCAAAGCTGGACCCCATGACTTGTGACTTTGTTTTACTGTTCTCCAACATTGATCCTATGATTTTCAGATCCCGTGTCTTTCTCTTACTTTTTTCTTCCAGTAGTTTTGTAGGAAAAGTTGCCAAGGAAGTAAATTCTCTGAGTTCTTGCACATCTGAAAATGCCTTTATTCTACTCTCACATGTGATTTATGCAATGGATAATATAGAAGTTGAACATTTCTTTTAGATTTTTAAAGGCATTTTTCCGTTATATTTTAAAACTCAGTTTTGCTATTGAGAAATCTGATGCCATTCTAATTCTGTGTTTGTTATATGATTTGTTTTTTCCATCCTCTGTGGAAATTCTCAGGTTATTTTCTTTATCTATAATGTTTGGACATTTTGTCATTATGTACTTTGGTGTGGGTCTTTCCTTGTGCTGAGTACTTGGTGTGCTCTTTTAATGAGGATAAATGTTTCTATTTTTTGTATTATTTCACTGATATTTATCTCCCTTTTGTTTATTGTTTTATTTGTTTACTTTGCCCTGCCTCTTTTTCCTGGATCCTATTCAGTCAAGAGTTAGACTGCCAGGATTGATCCTTTGTCAGTGATGTTTTATTCCCTACTTTCCATTTCTTGTTGTGTGTGGGTTTTTTGTTGTTGTTGTTGTTTTATTTTTCTTGGAGATTTTCTTAATTATAGCCTTCTAAACTTTCTTTTTCACTTTTTGGTTTGAAAATTTTTGAATATTTTGTATTTCTTATTTCCAAAAGCTCTTCCTTAATCTTTGAGCTTTTCCATAGCATCTTGTTCTTGTTTTATGCATTATCTCTATTATTGTCTCCAAGGACATTAATTAGAATTGTTTTAACATTGTCTTTTTCTCTGTCAAGATCTCTGCATCCTTTGGGTTTATTTCTTCCCTTTGTCTATTTTCCACTCTCTTTTTCATGTGGGAGACTTTCTGTAAGTAACTAACAATCCTTGGTCCTAGGTGAGGCAATAGCAAAGTCAGATTCTCTGGGTGGATCTCATTGACCAGCACACTTGGCTTTCAGATGAACCAGAGAAGAACCTGACTACTTTGCAGGATGACATACAAATAACGGTATTTTCCCTTTGGGAGGGGATTTCATTTCTTCAAGGACAGTCCCTCGATATTACTTACTCTTAGTATGAACATCAGACATTGTGTTGTCTGGGAGTGAAGAGCAATGGGCAAGGGGACTTGATTGTGCTGGATTTTGAGTTTAAAAGAATCTTTAAGCTATTTTTAGCTCGATATCTCACCCTGCCTTTTGCCATGTTTTGAGCTTCTCCTTGGTTATATGAGGGCAAATCTGTTTCTCACTCATCCTTATCTCTTTACAAATGCAGAATGCATTTTAATCTATGGTTTTCTCTGGCCCACTTATCTGTAACCACTTCTCAATCTGCTTGCATTTTCCAGAAATTAGTTTAAATTTCTCCCCCACTCCACTCACTAATATCTTCTCACATTTTCTTTTTTAGCCTTATCAACATATACCTTATTTTAAATTCTTTTGCCATCATTACAGCAGAATGTCTAGAGGAAGAGGAAATAAAACGTGTGTAGATATAACCAGAAGTCATAGCTCTTCCTTTCAAAGGTGTTATGATTTTGGCTGATATTTTTATTTCTCTTGGAATTTCAGTAGGAACACTTAATTCTGGGTATACTTTTAATATATTGTTGAGAGAGAGTTTTGAAAAAGTCCTCTACCACCATCTTAAATATTAAGGCAATCAGAAAAGATTCTGCCTGGTCAAAGTCTCATTTAAACTTTAACATAGTAAGAAATAGCTTTCCATCAGTGGTAGAGTAGGAGAACTATGCTCTGAACTAGAATGGGACTGTCTTTATCTGGTCAGCTTCATTTATTGTCTCTGCTGATACACTAATCAGGGCAGCAGTTCTGGAACATGGAACCAGTTGGACCAGCTAAGAGTTTTACAAAACCTGCCAGGGAGCCATCACAGAAAACTTGAGGTCCCTTAGAAGTTATGTGTAGAATTTCAATGGATCTACCTTCATAATTTTTCATTTGTTCTTCAAACCATTGACTTGTCCTTTTGTTTTGAAACAGAATCATATTTCTCTCTATATCAAAGAATCTTGCTTTTTTAACCTGACATAGGCATTACATGGAACCCCTGAAGTTATAATACTGTGAAAATAAGAGTGGTTAAGGCTACAGTGGAAGAATCAACAGAGCCATATTTTGATGTCTTGGCTGAGACTTTAGTATGACATTGGGGAGGGGCAGGCAGCAGGGGCAGAGAACATGATGAGTTGATTATTTTTAGTAAAATTTTTCCATGTGTACCTGACTTACATTCATGCTAACAAAATTAACTTTCTACATGGAATTATTCCTATGCTCTAGAAATGTGAAATTTAAATAGTTGTTCTACTGATGTCCCAACTTCAATAGTGTAGAAAGCAGCCTGTGTTCTTCATGAGCAATAGATAAGTAGAGATCATTTGCTACTAAGTGGAATTTAAACCAACAAAAAGTTGATACTTATTTTACATCATTTTAAACATTTAAGGTTGGAAGATAAAGCACACTTATCAGGTAAGCTAATAATGGAAAATAAAGTAGAAGTGTGTCAACTTCCAAGTCTCCGTTTCTTAAAAGATAATATCACCAACTGGCTAAGACTAATTCCACTTCTGAAATGAAGATCATCTTCCAATTGACAGCTTAGTTTATTACTCAGCTACCCTCCTGGAACTCATAGTGTTTAGAGGGGAGTGAAAAGCTAATGATTATGCATTAGGGTGTGATATATACACAGTAAGAGAGGCATATTGAAAAGTATCATATAGTAGAGCACAAGCTTTCCAGTCAACCAAGACCTGGGCTTGAATCCTGGCTCTGTCATCTGATACATTTATAATCTTGAGCAAATCTTGAGAAACCAGTGCTCAAAATATATTAAAGAATATCAAATAAGGCAAGACATCTACCCTTAAGGAACTTATAGGAGAGGCAGACAAATCATTAAGAAGAAAAGGTGATGATTGCTATGGTGGAAGAATGTACAGGGTGCTATGGGGTAGAGAAAGGGGCATCTAAATCAGATGAACGGTCAGTGAAATCTTATAGAGATGTGAGCTTTGAAAGACAAAGATGGTGTAGGGACCAGAATTCCAGGCAGAAGCTGTGTCATAGAAGGTCGTGTATGTGCACAAGGCTGTATTACTTCTTGTAGACATGGAAAGCTAAGGAAAAGTTTTAAATAGGGGAGTCAGATTTTCAAACCAGGATTTTTGATAGAGCAATTGAGGAGTTGCAATGTGGAGGATGAAGAGGAGCAGGTGAGACTTGCAGTAGGCAGATTGATGAGTAACAAGTACTCCAGTTGAGAAAAGGTATAATGAATACACAGAATGCCAGGTAAAGATGATGAGGAGATGAGGCTACAATGACCAACTTGTCCTAGTTTGCCTAGGACTGTCCTGTTTTTAAAAAAACTGAAAGTCCCATGCCCCGGGAAACCTTTCAGTTCCTGCAAAGCAAGATGGTGGATCAGCCCATCTGAGTCTCTGAAGTTAGGAGTGAAATGGATGGGGACACTGATCCAAGTCATATTCAGATGGTAAAATCTATAAGACTCATAACTAGTTGGATGTTGTCAGGGTGGTGACAGAAAGGGAGAAGTTGAAGACACTAATCAGGTTTCTAAGCTGGTTGCTGGAGTAGCGAGTTGTACCATCATCTGAGAGAGATTGAATCACTGTGTGTAAATTCTTTCAAATCATGGACTTTTACCTCTACTTTATAGTCCTAGTCAATAGTGCCTCTTTTGCACATGTATTATTCATGGCAGTTCCCTCTCTTAATTCTACAATTTTGATTGATTTGCAATTTAGATCTGAAAAAAAAATAATACAAAGCAATCTTTTAGTGGCTCTATCTTTTGTTAGTGCAGTAACATGGAAATATGTAGCAGTACCCAGGCCATGTGTCCAGGCTGGAGGCAATCTCCTTATCTAAAAAACAGGTGCTGGTGTTTGTACTTTTTAGGTTGTTCTTAGTAGAAAGGACTGAATTTTATAGTCGGTCTCCTAGAGAGAGTTCATCTGTTTTAAATACTTCACAACCCCTAGTCTTTGGATTTGATTCCCTAAATGTGTCAAAAACAAATACATTTCAGGCTACCATTCTTATGAAATAAATTTTAAATGATGCCAGTTAGAAAAGTCAGGGGAGACATAAAAGTAGCTATTCAGCTCATTTTTAAATTTTCAACTGGATATTTCATATTTATGTTGTTTTCTCATTCTCCGAATGATGGATAACATTCCTTGATTCTTTTCCAAACCAGCTTAATTGTACAAGCCACAGATAAAGGTATACCCAGGCTTTCTGGTACAACTGTGATCAAGATACAAGTGACTGATACAAATGACAATGCCCCGGCTTTTCTCCCCTCTGAAGCAGTGGAAGTTGCAGAAAGTAAGTGTGGTGATTTGAAATATCAAACTTGTATAATATCATCTACCATTTTTTCAGCTGGGTGCTATGTGAAATATAAGTACTAATCCTCAACAACCACATAACATAAATAGTTTTTATCTTCATTTTACAGAATAGAAAATGGAGGGTCAGAAGTTAAATATCAAAAGTCAAAGAAGTTAAAAGTTAAAGTTGGGATTTGCATTCAAACCAGCAGGAGGCTGGTTTCCCAAGGTCAAACCACCATTCCACACAGCTTCTTTATGTGTATGGACATTGCTTAAAAGTGAAATCTCTATGAAGAGCATCTTTTGTTGACTGCGTTGCTCACCATAAAGCTCCCCTGAGAGGCAGTGATGTTCTTAGACTAATAACTCTATTAGTCTTTGTGTTGCTGAACTCAGGTCTGGCTGTTCACCACTCGAAAGCCAAACTCAAGAGGCAAGTGTTGGTAGGAAGGAAAGGCTGATTTTTTTCAGGAGGCCAGTAATTGGGAGGGGAAAACATACTTGTGTCCAAAGGCCAATTCCCCACTGCTGATCAGGGGGTAAGAGCTTCTAAAGGGGAGTTTCATGGGTGTATAGCCAGAGGGAGGGGGCTATGAGCAGAAGAGCACAGTCAGCTCTGAGGATCAAGTTGAAATTTGTCATGTGGTGGTCTGATCAGCATCATCTTGATTGCTTTAAGCCCAGTTATTCTTCAGTTCCAGGGTCAGTTTGTTCCCATTTCTTTAAGGCTGATTCTCAGAATTGTGGCAGCTTATGTTATGGCTACAGCCTGGCCATCATATAGTTAACTTCTTGATCTGGTAGAGGTTTCAGTATCTACAAAACAGCTCAAAGAATATGGCCCAGAATATTATCTATAGCCCTTGAGGAGGAGCTAAAGGTCCTTGACCATGCTTAATGACTAAACTATTATGATTTTGTCCTGTTTGACCACTTTTCTTTTGTTTCTGTATTTCCTCACTTCTCTGATTAAATTTATTCTTTTATTTTTTTCATTTTTTGGTCATGCTGCGAGGCTTGTGGGATCTTAATTTCCCTACCAGGAATTGAACCCAGGCCCTCAGCAGTGAAAGCATGGAGTCCTAACCACTGGACCACCAGGGAATTCCCTAAATCTATTCTTTGACTAAAATTTTTCTACAGACAAAAGAAAGGGGGAGGACATGGTGGGGAATCTGTCCCAGGAAAGCCCCATAAGGTTCTGCTCAGTTTTATTTGCAGTACACTAATGACAAGTAATAAGTGAAGGGAGTTGGATGTTCCTCGCACAGGGTTATCATTTTCCTCTAGTGTAAACTAAACTTCAACATTTGCAGAAAAATTTTACCACATTAATGGTAGAGGTTGAAAATACAAAGTTTTACGTTATATTCTGATTAGCCTTAATTCTTTGGGTCTCTGGGTTATATGAAGACTCCATAGTCTGTGATCTCAAAGTTGTTTGTGGTCAATGGCTGTACTGGTAAAACCCAACCCAACTTTTTATAGTTGAAGTTGCAAATAGTGGCCCTTCACTATCCTCTCTCCTTTCACTCTTAATATCCAACTTCTTCCTAAAATGTGCTTAACATTTTGTTATGTTCACTTTCCAAACAAATTATAAACATTACTGCTTGCAGAGGGCTATATTCCAGAAATTTTTATATATAAGGATACCTACAAATATTTTTAAAAATCTAAAATACTCTGCCAATAAAAAATTGTCTAGTTTCGCCTCTCACCAGTTGGATATATTTTTCCCAGCTTTTACTGAAGGTAAGAGTACATGCACTGGAATCAAAATGCAGCAATGTGCCCAGGATAAATATATCACAAGAACAAGCTGTATAAATCAAAACATACCGAAAGGGGTCAAGTGTGGTTGGTGTATGTCAAGAATGTTCAAATTTGAAACATGAAAATTATGAGTCTCCCACACAGTGGAACTATTCTGAATGCCTTGGCATCTTCTTTCCACCTGCACCATACCTGTCAGCTCCAAAACAAAGTCCCTGTCTTGACAGTTTAGGCTAGAGAACATATATGACATGTGAGACATTTACCATGTCATCTATTTGTGATTTTTTTTGGTGAATAATATTAGATATCTGTTTTCATCACTAGTATGATGTACACTTTCTATAGTCTTTATAATTTTGAGAGTCAGATTTTAAGAGAAGGAAGCAGTGTATGCCACTCAAAAGAAATAATTTTATAAAAATGAATATAAGGAACTAAGTATCTATTTCTAACTTTAGCATCCAAATATTTTCATTTAAATCTTGCCTACTTTTCATAAATTTATGTTTTGTATTAATGTTTTGAGTAATAACCTTCTTCCCACCCACATCCCCATTAATATATGGTTTTGATATAGAAACTATATAGTACAAACAAGTGGCTTAGAATGTTTCTTGGTGCTGGAATTGTGTTATAAACATATGATGAAAAGTGTAATATAAAACTTGAATATACCCTACTTCCTCAATTCCATACTCACTGGTAAATTTTCACTTTTATTGGGCTCATAAATTCTTCAGAGTTTTTGTTCAGTTCATAACGAGTTTTGTATGAGAAATCATGCCAATAAATAGCAAATCATGTTGGACTTAAAATCAAAATGCTTGGATTGAACTGTTAAAGAAAAATATTTCAAAGGATGACTTTTAATGGAGACTGACAGTGGTCATGACTATTTCAGATTCTTTGCCTGGTGTAATTGTGACTCAGATATCAGTTCATGATGTGGATTTGAATCCAGCTTTCATCTTCAGTTTCGTCAAAGAGAGTAATCCTGGAACTAAGTTCGCTATTGATCGGAACACTGGGGTAGTGGTGCTAGTGAAAACACTGGACTTTGAAGAAGCTACTGAATATGAGCTGCATATCCAAATTTCAGATTCGGTGCACCACACGGAAGGGACACTCATCGTCCATGTGCTGGACGTCAATGATAACCCACCAGTATTTTCTCAAGATTCTTACCAGGTAGAGAACTTAAGAGATGTTGAAACTTGAAAGAATAGGGAATAATGTTGACACTAATTTAGACAAACAGACAGTATTCACTGCTTTTACTGCCTAAGTTGTTGCTGAGAGTTTTATATTTAATATTATGGAGGATAGAAGTACATATGGAATTGAATATCACATTCAATTCAATTTCTTAGGTATGTATCACAAATCATCATATGAAAGTATGTCACCATTTTTCTAGTTTTTAGGGATTGGGATCCAGTTGTTCATAATAATTGGGACTTGCCTAATATTTGCAAAGCCACAAATAAGACAATAAGGTAGTTTGGATTATCTGCAGTTAATTTGAGAAAACCTTTTCTTTCCTAGACATGTATTTTTGAATATATTGATTAACATTTTGCAGAAACAAATCATGAACAAAACTCTACAGTGTAAACTGTAGATTTTAGAGCATAGTATATGTTTATAGAAGTAAGGACAATGATAACATTCACCTAAGTACTTGGATATGGGCTCCAGGACTCTTGAATGTAACAAATGCAAGGTTTACTTGTAAACACAGGAGAGAAACTAACAAATGCAAGGTTTACCTGTAAACACAGGAGAGAAGCTAACCTAAGTAATGATCTTCTGTGAAGGCTTGTTAAATAATACAATGCTCATAATTATAAAATGTACAGTATAATAATACATTAGCAAATGCATTAGCTGTCCTCTACCACACAGAAATAATTTTTAGAAGGAAAATTTTTCATAATAAAAATCAAAGCTGAATGAAAAATTTTAAAAGTTTTTGTTTTTCTGAATTCTGGAACTGCTAATACAATCTTCTTAATATGTTCACTCTATAAATTAATCTGCCTAAAAAAGTCAGGTTCTCTATCTTTTCTATAAGCAAAATGAATAAAAGGGCCTCAGGTTCTGACCCTGCTTATAAAAATAGCTACAACCTTTAAGCACAGTGCCCATCTCCCTCTTCTCCCCTCAGGTCACCATTTCCGAATCGGTGCCTGTGGGGCACGCAGTGCTGACCGTGGTGGCTACAGATGTGGAAAGCAACGAGAACATTTCTTACAGGATCCTTTCTTCTTCTAAGGCATTTTCAATTGATCCTACAAATGGTGAGTTATTTATAGTGGCTTTAGCATTCATAGGTTTGAGTTACAGGGTGGAAGCCTGAAATAATCCTTTCCAAATGTGCCACCTCCATCCCCACACGCTGGTATCAAAGACACCACCTTCTTATTTCTCTTCAAGTCAAATGCTGTGCTAGCAGATTCTGGTGCTATTTCTCTTCTCCAACATCTCAATGGCTGGAAAGCAAAAGGAGCTGATTAAATGCTGGCAAATGCACAGAAGTTCAGAGACCTCAGTATAGTAAATACCAGCTCATCCAGCCAACCAAGCACAGTTGAAGTAATTAGCCCAGGCCTCAACAAGAATCAAAATGAAGTCAAAGAGGTTCATTTAGAACTGAAGACTTCATGTTACCAGAGTTTAGAAGCTTTTTTTCCAAGCCAAGTACAAGAAGTTCAGTAACAGCATCACATATTCAACAAGGACCAAAAAAAAAAAAAACAAAAAAACAAAAAAACAAAAAGGAAAATTATTTGAGCATCTCTACTAAGTGAAAACAACTGAGGATGTTCTGGTTTCTTTGATGTCTCCCAAGGCTCCTCGTTTTGTTATCAGAGATCAAGACATTTGTGGTTGTGAAATACATTCAGGCAAGGATTTCAGGTTAGAAAAGTAAAGCATTGTATAGAGAAAATTTAACAGCAAGTAGACATTAAAAGCTAAATTTGATAAAGATGAATAATTAGCAAAGTGCTGTCCCTAGCAGAGCACATGCTAGAAAAGAACAGGGCTGGGACACGTTACACTGTGTGTTCCCCATCTCCACCCACCACTGCGTTGTTTCACAAGTGAGAGCTGACTTATAAGTCAAACTCTGGATGATCGATGTTAATTAGGTTTACTCTGCTGATCACTTTGCAGTTACACAAATATCGAATCATTATTTTGTACACCTGAAACTAATATAATGTTATATGTCAATTATATTCTCAATTTTAAAAAGTTAACCTCAGGATTACCTGAAGGGAGAATTTAGTCACAAAATACCAGTATGAGGCCCTCAGAGTATGGTAACGGGCAGAAGTAGGTAATGTTGCCACACAGCCTGTAGATGAATGATTACTGGGTGGACTCGAACATGTCAAGAATTTGGCTTTCCTCTCTCTCTCTGTCTCGCTCTCTCTGCCACAGCAAATTGCAGTGTGATGTCGTCCCTCTGAGCACTCGATCCTGGCAACACTTTTGCTTGATATGCATTATCAACAGACTTTGCATTGATTAGAATGTTTTTAAAATCTTGAATATTATCAGGTCAACTGAGTTCATGGTGGGACCCAAACTGAAATGTGGCATTTAAAAGATACCATTTTGTATTCTTTCTTTGTGACCATACTTAAGACACATTTTCCTTAGAAAAATATCGTTACATACATACTTATAAAAATTATATATTTCTATATTTAAGATGATAAAACGTATTACACATATTTCATCAATAGGGGAAAAATCCACTTGCTGAATTAAACAAGAGCTTTAGGAAAAGCATCTCTAGAATTCAGCAATAGTTGTAAGTCTGCATTATCATATTTGCTACTTTCATTTGACTAGCATGAGTGCCATCCAGCATTTCCAGAGTAAATATCTTTATGTCAGAATGTCTCTATACATGTGTCTATGCGTAGTAGAATGGAGTATAAGTTATTCAAATAAGAATACATTTTCTTTAAAAAGTAATAATGGAACAATTTACTATATAAAAATAAAATGTTTAAAAACTTATGGCAAAGTCATCTTCAAGCAGCACACATATTTAATAGTGTGAATGCCATGAATATTATTTCTGAATCTTAAGTGTTACAAAAGTATAAATGTAATAATCTAAATTTTCTATTTGGAGTTACCTTTGGTTGTAACTAACAGATATCTTTACATATTAGTAAATATTTGCTGACTAAGATGATCATGAAAATTTTACTTCACAACATTGAAAGACTATGTCTTGTTTTTCAGGCACAGTATATACTATCAATCCCGTCTTACTTCTGGATAGAAAATCAACAATTCGATTTCTTGTTGAAGCCAGTGATGGTGGGATTCCTGACCTGAAGGCTGTTACCTTAGTGGAGATAGAAATACAAGATGTGA
Source organism: Aethalodelphis obliquidens (assembly GCF_003676395.1). Taxonomy (NCBI): domain Eukaryota; kingdom Metazoa; phylum Chordata; class Mammalia; order Artiodactyla; family Delphinidae; genus Aethalodelphis; species Aethalodelphis obliquidens. Next base: position 32,464,747 of record NW_020837961.1, on the reverse strand, counting down.
ACAATTATGCCCCTGAGTTTGCAATAGAATATTATAATCTTAGCTTGAGTGAAGACACTCCAATTGGAAGCACACTTGTCACCTTTACAACTGTTGACCATGACTGGACCCATGAAAACACTCATGTTGAATATTCCATCATCAGTGGTAATTCACAGAACAATTTCTATGTGGAAACTAGTTTCATTCATTCAGAGTATACTTACAAGCAAGTTGGTTACCTGGTGTTGATTCACAATCTGGACAGAGAAGCAACCGCCAGTCATAAGCTTGTCCTTCTGGCATCTGACCATGGCTGCCCTCCACTGAGTTCCTCAGCCACTGTGTCAATAGCAGTACTCGATGTGGATGATAACCCACCTGCATTCAGCAGTCTGGAATATCATGCCCACATCAAGGAAGGTACCCCTCGAGGGAGCCCCATCACTGTGGTCTCAGCAAGTGACTGTGATGTGGCTTCACATGCAGAAATCGTCTACCACCTAATCTCTGGAAATGAGAAGGGGCATTTTCACTTAGAAGAAAAAACTGGAGTTCTTTATTTGATTAAACCTTTGGATTATGAAGAAACAATAAAATTTACTTTAACTCTCCAAGCTTCAGATGAAGAAAAGAAGCAGTTTTCTTTTGCAGTTGTGTTTGTCAATGTCCTGGATGATAATGACCATGCACCTCAGTTTATGTTCCCAAACTTGAACTGTGCTGTTCCTGAAAATCTTCCTGTTTTCTCCACCATATGTTCTGTAAATGCTTTGGATTTTGACACGGGTCCTTATGGAGACTTGACCTATTCTATAGTTTCACCCTGTTCTCTCCTTCATGAGATGCCGCATGATCATGACCTCTTCCTCATTGACCCCTTATCAGGGGATATTCGTGCTCAGCAAGTCCTTGACTATGAACATGACAAAAAATACTGCCTCACAGTTCAGGCCAAAGACAAGGGTGACTCAACAGCCTCCTTAATGGTTTGGGTGGATATTGAAGGGATAGATGAGTTTGAACCCATTTTCACTCAGGATCAATATTTTTTCAACCTCCCAGAAAAGAGTAATGTAAGACAATTGATTGGCAGAGTGGAAGCATCAGATGCAGATGCTGGTATTGATGGAGTTATTCTTTACTCCCTCGAAACTCCATCTCCCTTCTTTTCAGTAAATAAAACTAATGGAAATATTTATTTAAGTGGAGCCCTTCCCCTAATAAAAAGTCAAGTCAGCAAAGAAGACACCATCGAAATGAAAATAATTGCTCGTAGCCCCAAACCGGACTCCAAGTTTACATCTTGTACTGTTTTTGTGAATGTGTCTTTTTCCTTGGAAGGAAAACACTCCACAGAATCAGCTAGCAGCTTTTTGATCAGTCTCACTGTCTCCTTTTTAGTGTTTTTGTTACTTGTCTTCATTCTAATTGTACTTATTTTAAGACATAAACAAAAAGATGCAATAAACAATTTTGAAGAAAAGAAAACATCATCATCCTTAGATATCAGTGTGAGACCGACCAGGGATGCCAGCACGCTGAAACCCTTCCAAAAAACTAATGAGAGTGATAATGAGGTAGTGCCCGTGGACTCCATGCCTGAATGGTTGAGTTTAACAAGAATTATGGAGAAGGACATTGCACATCTGTACAGGCACTCAAACTCCAGTGGTCACTATTCTGTGGAAGGAGAAACTGCAGAAGATAAGGAAATCCAGAGGATAAATGAGCACCCTTACAGAAAGGACTCTGACTCAGCTCTGAGTGATCGGGAGTCCAGGGTGCCAGACTCCGGCATTCCAAGGGAATCAGACCAGCTCTCTTGTTTGTCTGGGGAAACTGATGTGGCGGTCACTGCTGAAACAGCAGAAACCAGCCATACATTTGAGGAAGGAGATCAAGGACAGGGCTGTGGCACTACCTATGTTCAAAATAACATCTTACTCCAGCCTCTAAAGAAGAGAGAGGGAAAAGTGGGCATCCTGGCTGATGTCAGAAAAGAGGCCGTCTTTATTTCAGGTGATCAGGAAGCAGGATGCGCAGCTCTTTCAACCCAGAGAAACTCTGATCATGATGTAAGAGGCAACTATCACTGGGATTATCTCCTCAGTTGGGAACCCAAGTTCCAACCTCTTGCATCAGTATTTAATGATATTGCAAAACTAAAGGATGAGCACTTACATATACCTGGCATTCCAAAGGAGAAGAAATCTTTTGTTTTTCCACCACCTTTGATAACAGCAGTAGCCCAGCCCGGGATTAAAGCAGTTCCACCAAGATTGCCAGCCATAACCCTGGGGCAGGGACTTCGGAAATACCCACACTCCCCCATTCGCTATCATCAAAGTTCTCTGCCGAAAGCCATGACGCCTAGTTTTTCTCCATCCCTTTCTCTGCTGACCACACAGACCCCTGCCATAACCCCGCTGCTGTCAGATGGAGAGTTATTAGGAACACATCTGAGTGGTACATGCCATGAACCTAAAGCAGCAGATGAAGCTCAAATATAAAACAATTGTGATGTCAAGCACCTGCTCTCCATTGGTCATGAATGATTGGACAAAACATTCCTAAGTGAGCTCCTTGAGATTGGGTTCATTTATCTATGAGTGAGGGATATGATTTAGTCTAGGTTTTTAGAACCCTCTCATTTAAGTTTGGAGAATTTGTTTCAGTCTTAATGAGAAGTTACCCTGTCTTTTAACCTTTATGTTTTGCTCTCAGGACTCAAGTTTGTATATATTAAGTAGTGTATATTCGGTCACACCTGGTCTTCTGTATGGTTAGATTTCCAAAGGACACAGTGAACTTGGCTGACTGCCAAAACGTTTATATGAAAATAAATGGAAATAAAGTATACTGTATTCTGGTCACTTTACTGCTGATGATTCTGCTATTTATAAAACAAATTAGTAAAGACTGAAAAAAAAATGAGTGTAGGACAAAAAGTAGCAGAGAGGGGAAATTTGGAAGGATAAACAAGTTGTAAAGTGAAGCAGTTTTCTGCAGATCTGATATACTTGGAGATGCGTTTCCCCATTTTCCCCATAAGCCACACTTGGGGAGTTTAGCCATAATTTGAATTTACTATGGTGTCTTTTGGAAATCTAATGAGAAATTAAGAATGAAATTTGTCATACCTCTGTGCCAAATAAGAAAATTATTCTTGATTAAATGAACCAGAAATGCATGTTCTTAATGGAGAGCCAGTATTGATAAAAGCAATAATGTGTGGTTGGCTGCCACTGAAGACGTATTTCCTTGGCCTTCTTTACAAATAAAATGATTTTTTTTTTCAATGCTCTGTCTTGTAACATGGTACGGGTACAGACACTAAACTCTGAAGATTAATTTGTGTATATTTCTTCATTTTATTTTCTTCTACATTCAGTAACTTTTGGTGAGAAATAATTTATCCACTCAATGTCAGTTTAAAATTTTTCACTCAGATAAAATTATGTTATTTGCTAATAATAAATTTCATAGAGTAATGTAGCAATATATTTTTAATGAAGATTTTTTTATATAAATACTCCTACTATAAAAGTTAAGAATGGATGTCAGAAGTCTTTCTACCATTTGTTTATACCCTTATTTAGCTTCAACTGTCACTAGGCGGAACAGTTTGGCAACATGGTTAAAATAATTCTGTTTTGTACAACTACGGTTTCAGAAATATAATGGTACTGTGTGGTGCACATATATATATGTATATATAAAATGCTATCTCCTTCTGTTTGGTGAGCCTGAGAATCTGTCAGAGATTCTTATCCCTTCCAAGAAAGCAGAGCACATCCTGATGAGGCTGGTCCAAAAGTCATCCATGGTAGGCAACGTGGCCAGGCTTTGGAGTAAGAGTTTAGGATTCTAATGTCGAGTCTAGAGGGCATCTGGTGTAGTTTTCTTAGTAGTTAGTGTGGGATTCAGCTATAGGAATATTTCCTTTATGTTTTCTTTCAGTAGTCCTATCTGTAAATTTATGTGGGATGACTAATGTCTCTTTACTGAAAAACATTTTAGGATGCCATGTTTGATATCTAGTTTTGTAGATAAATAATTCTAAGAGTTCCTATGCTGATTTTATCATATATATATTAGAAACTGTATGAAACATGAAGGTTTTTGGAGAAGCCTGGAATCCTAGGGAAAGTGATTTAGGCATGGAACGCTTAAATATTAAAGGATGAATGCATGTTTCTCTTTTTCTTCATGGCATCCGGAGAAGAAGATTTCATGGTTTTTTCTAAAAAAAAATAATTATTATTACAGCGTTCCAATGTTTATTCTCTCTTTGATTTTCTTCGAAAGATTCCTTTGAGCATACGAAGAAATGCTATATTGATTTTCTTTTCTAATTATACATGGAAGTTTTGTTTTGCAACAGAATTATTTCTAGGAAGCAAGAACATTTTGTTGTTTTTAATTAAACAGGTTATTCATTACTTATGCTTAAAAAGCTATCTATCTAACTCTTCTGTAAGTTATTTGCCAGTGATTTTATTCCTCATTCTGGACACGATTCTGCATTTTTTTCTAGACATTTAATAAAAACAGAAGACATGAAGAATTTAGAGCTATTCCTTACCAACATCTAGTGGATTTTTAATTGATGACTTTATTAATACAGTATCCAAAGCCACAACACTGCCAAACGACTATTACAGTAGGGTTGAGAGTAAAAATGTGAACATGCTGGTTAAGTGTTTGCAGTAAATCATATGTCAGCCCTTTCAACTAGAGTGCTTTTTTCCTAAGTAAACAATATAATTTGTACAGTTTTCCTTCAAGTTTAATATTAACTTGCCTCATATGTTCTGTGTTACTTTGCTGATCTACACACCAGCTTTAGCACTCTGGAGGGGGTACAGAACTTGTTAGTGGAAAATCATATTAAGCCCCAAATTCATAAGCTATAAAATAAAAGACAGTTGTCTCTTGTGGAATTTTGCCTGCCTGAAATTCTGGACTTTCTCGTTGGCAGCCTTAAAAATACTGGTGTAAATCAGGACCAAATGGATATCAAAATTCCATGTCCTAGTAGTAATCATGGAGTTAGCTTCCAAAACAGATTCCCAGGCAAAGAAAAGGAAAAATGCAGCATCTTTGGGGATTTGATCATTTAACTGTTCTTTAAAAATATTATAATGCACTATAAACTACCAGCTGCTTACAGGTGTGCACACTTGGTCCATGATAGATGTCCTTGTGAGACAGGGCTTGTGTTTCTCAGCACCTTTACCCTCAGTTTCAGAGTCCCCCTTTCTGTGTTTTCCAGAAGTTATGGTGATGAAAATTAATTATTAATTTAAAAATTATTTCCATCCAAACATGTTTTGTTACTTTTGTTTTGACCTTTTACACATACCTTATCTTTAAGTTAAAAAAAAAGCAAGACATAACTAAGAGGATCTAAGATGTTAACCCACTTCAGAGCAATGAAGGATATAGATGGCTAGTGGATTCTCACATGATGTCATGGATAAGCTCATTGGATTTATTTTCATTGAGCTCGAAACTATAGAGCTATCTGTTTGGTCATAGCTGGAGAGTTTGTATGGATAATCATTCTGTCCAAGAGGGATGCCAGGACCAGGAAAGTTGCAGAAGTGTTGCTTATGACCCAAACCAAGCATTCCAGTGTGAGTCACTGAAAGTAGCTTTCATCCATTGTAAAGATGGAGGGAGAGAAGGAGGAAAGGAGAGAAGGAACAAAGGACAGAAGAGAAAAGAGAGGATCAAATCTGAAAAGGAATAGTTTAGGGCATGGGTAAAGAAATACAAGAAGGCAAAAGGGTAAGGACCTGTAAAAAGAAATTTTTAAGTGTAAAGATTTTGCTGAGTCACTTGCCCTTCCTGGTTCGTCCTGTTGAGGAATCTCTCTCTTTTTTAAGGAATTTCTTTTCTCCTTCTTATCTGCTCCTCTCAGGTCTCTCCCTCCATCATCTGAAAATTTAGGTTTATCAAGCTGTGAACCTAAAGCTAGGCGACAATGAACTAGAATGCATTTGACCATAGCACTTGAATTTGTTGTGGGATGGGTTTGGTTTTTTTTCTTTTTGGTGAATTAAAGAATTAAAAAATCGGAATGATTGCCTTACCTTATTCCCCACTCTACATAACTTTGGCATTGCAAGAGCCACAATTTTAAGTTGGTGACTTCATACCAAATAATGAAAGTTCAGAAGGCAGTTGGGACAGAATATGGAATTTTAGTACTTAGTCTTTTTTTCTGGTAGCTCATCCTCTTTAAAAATGAGCACTTGTTTCGTAATTGGGATTTTATATTAAAATACTACATTTTATATAACTTTTAAGCCACAATATAGGCATAGTCGATAGTTTGTTCTCAAGTATTGTCAATTTTATTTGAATTCTGGTGACATAAATTATTTTGATTCCATATTCATCAAAGAAATCTGTCTCTTAGAAACAAAATTATGGCAATCTTAGAAAGAATCAACCCCAAATGACTGGAGTATCAGACTATTTCTTTCTCTTAGACACTTGGCACTTGGCTATTTAATGACAATTTAGCACTTCCTACTGTTTTGGTCTATATAACTTTCCTCATCTCACCCAATATATTTGCTAAGCCAAAACTGTGAAATGAGTAGTAGAGAGGGGAAAGTGTACCAAATAAATAGCAGATGCACAAGTGCATCTCTTGAGTGAGAAAGCCTTATTTTTGTTAGAAAACTAAATACATGGATTTTGTTGTTAGATAGTAAACCCTCAGGGCAAAGGCCTGGTCTCCACCTGTATTATGAAATACAGATGTTCTTAGAATGAATGAGTACATATGTGAATGTGCACAAACAAGGCAATAGTTTGAGGGTGAGATGCATAAGCCTTGACCTCATTAGGTGGGAATTCTAACATAGTTCTGTGATTTTAACCAATCATAGGAGAGAGAGAAAGTCAGTGTAAAGAGCTTATCAAAATATTATAGAATATCTTAGATAAAGTCAAATGACCAGGTAATTCCTTCTTCAATCTGATTTGTTTTCTCTTTCTCCCTTCCTTAAAATGTACATACATTTCTTGTGAGTTTTAGACATAATAGAAACAAGTTAGAGATGACATTCAAAAGCATATTGTTTGAGACAATGACATTACCTGACTAAGCACACTGGTTTAATTTAATTTCAGTTCCTGGATTAAACCACAACTGCCCTATGCCTAGCAGAATGAAGTTCTATCAATAAGAGAAGAGAATATAGTTCAGTAGATATGCCTAGAATGTTTACATCAAAACTTATTAAAATATAAAATAAAAGCAATATGAGGAATTTATGAAGGAAATTCTATATATGCATATATTTAGTATGTGTTAAAAGTGATATTTTAAACAAGTACAGATTATTTATCAATAATAAATGCATACTGGGGAATTGAGGGAGGGGGTAAATATGATGTATTTCTTCTCATACCATAAACAAAGCTGATTTTTAACTGGATTAATGAGTAAAATTTAAAATGAAACCATAAGGACTGGAAGAAAAGCATAGAATAAAGGTAGGAAAGAACTTTTTTAAATATAAAAGCAATAAAAAGTATTTCTTTTTATTATGACAATAAAAAGTACTGTAACCAGTTATGAGAAATGATAATTGGGAAATACTTCATAGGTTTAATCAACAAATACTTAGTACCTATTGTGGACAAGTCATGGATCTGGGCTCTGGAGATACAGGAGTTAGGAGAATAGATAAAGCCAATGAATTTATAACATTTACTTTTTATTGAGGGAGATAAAAATAAAAATACAATTTCAAGTAATGTTAAGTGTTATATGAAGAAAAAAATTTAAAAGCTATAAAGAAGAACAAAGACATTGACAAGGTTGTGGTGGAATACAGCAGTGCAATCCTGATTGAATCTTTGGGGGAGGTTTCTGATACGATGCTATTTGAACTGAATGAAGTGAATAAGCCATGCAAAGATCTGAGGGGAAAGCATTGAAGGTACATGTGTCAGCAAGCACAGGGGACCTTGGGTAGGAGCAATTGGAGTGTTTGGAAAACTAAAGCCAGAGTGGTCTAGAATTAGTGTGAGAGGAAGAGTAGCATGAAATAAGATCATGGGGGTAGCTAAAGTTCAGATTATGTAGGGTCTTGTAGGTTATGGTAAAAGGCTTCAGATTTTGTTCCAAGTGTTATGGGAAGTCATTGGTGGCTTCTGCCCAGAAATATGATATTATCTGATTTACATTTTTGAAGAGTAACTGGCTACTTTGTGAAAAATAGGCCAATGCAGAGGTGGGGAGCAGGTTAGTGCAGTAATAGTACCCTAGTCAATTGGCTATTGCAGTAATCTCAGCTGGCGATGATTGTAGTTCAGCTGGGCTGTTATAAGTGGAGGTGAATAGAGTCAAGATATATATTGGAGGAAATGTTGCTAGTTCTTGATAGTGAATTGGATATGGGTATGGAGAAAGCTAGACATGAGTCCAGGGCTTAAGAGAGAATTTAGGGCTATAGAGAAAAATTGCAGTCATAAGATTATGGATATTATTTAAAGTCAACTGGATGAGATCAGTGAGGAGTAAATGTAAATAGAGAAAAGATCCCAAGACTAACTCTTGGTCCTTACCAAGAGATCAAAAAATAAAGAAGATCCAGCAAATAAATCCCAGAGAAAAACAACTAGTGAGAAAAAAATAGAAAATCAGGAGAGTTTGATTTTCCAAAATCCAAGTAGGGAAAGCGGTTTACGTTCTGGTTAGTGCAAGATAGCAACATCAGTGTAGATTTTAAATATTCTCAAATGACCTTACGAAACAGAACAAGTGAAGTCATTCCTACAAATTCTATAATATAAGCAGGCAAAACAAAAACACCAATTATTAGCAGTAGCAGCGAGGAGCAAAGAAGGAATTTCCAACTTTCTGCCAGAGAACCAGGAATCTCCAACAAGTACATGCCTATGCAAGAAAGATCTATCCTTGGAAGAGAAACCTAGAAGGCAGGTCTAAGAATAGCTGTCAAAACTGGGAAAGGGTTACAGAACACCCACTTTGTAGATGAATGTAGAAAGACTAAAGTGAAATTAGACTATGCTGGTGTGTCCAAGTCCTCAGAGCTTTCAGAAATACACAAGCAAATTGCCTTCTAAAAGGCACACAAACTGCCTTCTAAAAGTTGCCACACCAACTCTCCTGAAAGTAGAATTCAAATTCATATGAATAGTAAAGGGAAAGAAGTCCTAGGTACAAAGGGGGAAAGGGGACCAGAGAAACTAGAAGGTACAAAAACACTCTTATTTATAAATAATTTGCAGAAACAAGAGAAGATGGGGGTCCTAGAACCATGAATCTAGGAAAGCTATTCTGTTCTGTCATCACCCCTATATGGTAACGTTCTAAAATAAGGAAAATCCATCTCAATAAAACATGAGTAACAGAAAATAATTGCAATATAAAATATATTGTAAACAAAAAGACTAATTCTCTGAATGATGTAACAATGGACAGTGAAGACACACTAGAATAATTATGGCTAAAAGGCCAAAGAAAACTGTGACTTAATATTTCAAAACTAGGTAAAAGAAATTAATAAAACACTTTTTAAAACACTGTAAAGTTTGAATAATCAATCAGAAAAGACTAGCTAAAAGACGTTAAAAGAAAGAGCTAAATATAATTAAAATAAAAGAAAAAATCAGAAGACTAAACTAGAAGGAACAAAAAGTTAATAGATACTAATGAAATGATAGTAAGAGAAAAAGAATGAAAAGAAAAAAATGGGAAAAAATCAAACAGAATTTTTTAAAATGAGTAAAAGAATTAGAGATGATAGATTTAGCAGACTGGAAAAAATGATTCAATGTGTGTATAAATTTCATTCCTTAAGAAGAAAACTAAAGAAAGCAGAAAAATTATAATTCAATAACACTTTCCAGACATAAAACAAAATTTGAATTTACATATTGAAAATGTATACCATGGAAAAATCAACCCATGTTAATACTAACATAGAAATTTTAAATCTATTGTGCTTTAAAGAGAAATAATATATCCTTTGGGCTTCCAGATAAAAAAGCCAAGTGACTTACAAGGTGAAGAGATTGACTTACTTTTCAACAACAGTATTTTAAGCCGAAGACTGTGGGGTAGTATATTTAAGATACTTGAAGAAAATGTAAGCCAAAATTTGTATCTAGATAAACTTACCTTTAAGTATACATATATCATCAATGAGACTGTGAATGTGCAAGATCTCAAGGAATATTTCTAAAGAATCAACTAGGGAATGAATTCTGAGAAAGGTTCACCATAAAGATATTAAATATATTTAAATGTAGAGCTGATAGTGAATATAAAGGTGGTAGCATATTATTGAATATATATTTAATATATGCCCTGACAATGTTTTTAAATTACAACTTTAAAAACGAGGAAAGAAAGGAAGAGCACATGGAAATAGAATGGTTGTCAACTGCCTTATAGGTCCAAATTGGGAGTAAATGGTATTAGAATTAGAAAGTAGAAGAAATTAAAGGTAAAACAAGACATTACTGAGCCATAAAACAAACAAAAAGATACCCATGGAGCTTATGAATAAATAAATCTGGGTCTTTAAAAATCAACTAAATTAAATCAGTTAAATGTGAGAAAATACAAAACAAGAAAATAGCATATAAAACTAAAAATAATATACAAAATAAGAAACAGAAAGAGGGAGTAATGATAGCTGTCAAAAGAAAGAAGGTAAATCAAAAGAGACTTTTCTGCAAACTCTATACAAATTCATTTGAAACTCTAAAAGAAATAAATAATTTTCTAGGAAAATACAATTACCAAAATTGACCCAGGTAAACATAGTCTAAACAGAATGAACTTAAAAGATTAAATAAAGATGTAAAGAATCTTCCCCACAGATATTTCTATAGTAAAATTTTACAAAACCTATGAAGATTAGGTCATCCAAATGCTATTTAAACTATTCCAAAACATGCAAAAGTAAGGAAAATAATGGATTTAATATAGAATTAATATCAAAACCTGAAAAATAATGTACAAAACAGAAAAATAGTCTATTTTCACTTATAAATATGTATGCAATTATTAATTAAAATATTATTAAAAAGAATTAACTGTACATGAAATGGCCATCATCAAAAAGTCTACAAACAGCAAATGTTGGAGAGGGTGTGGAGAAAAGGGAATCCTCTTGCACTGCTGGTGGGCTGTAAATTGATACAGCCACTATGGAGAACAGTAACTTAAAAAAAATAAAAATAGAACTACCATACGACCCAGCAATCCCACTACTGGGCATATACTCTGAGAAAACCATAATTCAAAACCAGTCATGTACCACAATGTTCATTACAACACTATTTACAATAGCCAGGACATGGAAGCAACCTAAATGTCCAACAACAGATGAATGGATATAGAAGATATGGCACATATATACAATGGAATATTATTCAGCCATAAATAGCAATGAAATTGAGTTATTTGTAGTGAGGTGGATGGACCTAGAGTCTGTCATACAGAGTGAAGTAAGTCAGAAAGAGGAAAACAAATACCGTATGCTAACACACATATATGGGATCTAAAAAAAAAAGAAAGAAAAAAATGTTCTGAAGAACCTAAGGGCAGGACAGGAATAAAGACACAGACATAGAGAATGGACTTGAGGACACAGGGAAGGAGAAGGGTAAGCTGGGAAGAAGTGAGAGAGTGACATTGACATATATACACTACCAAATGTAAAATAGATAGCTAGTGGGAAGCAGCTGCATAACACGGGGAGATCAGCTCGATGCATTGTGACCACCTAGAGCAGTGGGATAGGGAGAGTGGGAGGGAGATGCAAGAGGGAGGGAACATGGGGATATATTTATATGTATAGCTGATTCACTTTGTTATACAGAAGAAACTAACACAACATTGTAAAGCAATTATACTCCATTAAAGATGTTAAGAAAATAAAAAGAATTAACAGTACATGAAAAAAATTACATTGTAACATGGGAGACATTTCATAAATACAGAGATGATTAATTATGAAGAAATCCATCAATATAATTCATCATATTAATATACTATGGAGAAAAAATAATATGAACGTTTTCTTAAATGGCAAAAATGCACTTAACAAAATACAACATCTATTCTGAACAGCACTTGGTAGTCATGAATGGACACTTACATATTATGAATATTTCCTTAAAATGATAAAATTACATCTAATCCAAAAGCCAGTATCTTCCCCAGAGAAACTGAGACACTCTAGATCCCTTTTTGCAAAAGCAAGGAACAAGACAGTATGCCTACTACCTCCACCAAAATCTAATATTGTAGAAATTAGTCCACAGAATTAAACAAGAAAGAAATTAGAAACAAGATTTGAAAGAACAAGGTAAGACTATTTCTACTTGTAGACTACATTATGTATTTATGGAAATATCAAATTAATTGATGGAAAAGTATTGAAAACAATAAGAGAATTCAGTAAAGTTGCAAGATATAACATTAATATACAAACATCAATTCGATACCCTTCACATATATGAATAATAACCAATTAGAGGATGAATGGAAGAGAAGACTTCATTTAGAGTAGAAAAAAATCTAAGTAAAACGTTAATAAAACAATACCTAACATTCATATGAGGGAAGTTATAACATCTCCTGAAAGACACAGAGGAGACATAAATAGATGTTTTTTAATAGACTCAATGTTAAAAAGTGTCAGTTGCTCCTAAGTAAATTTATAAACTTAACCTGAGCCCAATACATATACCACTTTTCTTTCTGGAGTTAACTAACTTGGTTACACAATTTATTTGGAAGAATAAACAAGGAAGAATAAATAGGAAACACTGAAAAATTATGAGCTGTGTGTCTGTATTTTTGTGTATGTGTATGTGCATTAACCTTACCAGATATAAAAATATATCTTAAAGTTCTCTATAATAAAATAAAGTGGTATTGGTACATGACTAGATAGACTAATGGAATAAAATAGGAAACCCAGAAATGAATCCAAACGCATGCAAAGTCTTCCTGTAATGATAAATTAACTTGCTGTATACCAATTCCCCTGCTGAGAATAAGTAAAAAGCTGAAGAAGGATAAGAAGGATAGGGAGAAAAAGAAACAGTTGTTTTGTATATGTGTGTGAGAGGCATCAGAGAACTATCAAGCCAGTGAACACTGGAGGAACCATGTGCCTCGAGAGAACAGAAACACAGAGAGGTATACCTGATAGACTGTGTCTCAAACCCTCTTGAGATGGAGTGAAAAATGTCAGTTGCAAGGTTGAGAAGCTAAAAGCAGCTACTGGAAATTTTATGGGGACAAATATTAGAGTTAAAGGCCTACCAAGGAGGAGAGGCTCATTGATAAATACATCAGTGAATAAATTGGAACTCCTAGAAAGCTGTCCCAGGAGTAGGGGTAAATCAGAAAAGGTAAGCCCTCACAAAACCTGTAGTCAAACTTTGAATAAAATCAGTTACATATTTGTGTAGGTGATCTGTCTGTACTCTAACTGCTTGCCAAAAGTAATATCTAGTCCCCTATAGAGAATAAAATCATTCAGAATCTTTATGATTATTCATAACAATATCCACATTGAATAAAAAATGGCTAGATGTACTGAAGAAAAGGCATACATGATCAAAACTAAAAGAAAGGGCTTCCCTGGTGGCACAGTGTTTGAGAGTCTGCCTGCCGATGCAGTGGACATGGATTTGTGCCCCGGTCCAGGAGGATCCCACATGCCACGGAGCAGCTGGGCCCGTGGGCCATAGCCACTGGGCCTGTGCTCCGCAATGGGAGAGGCCGCGACAGTGAGAGGCCCGTGTACCGAAAAAAAAAAGAAAAAAAAAAAAAGAAAACAAAAAACTGAAAGAAAACAGACATACAGAAGATCCATATATTGGCATTATCCCACATGGACTTTAAATAACTCTTCAAGAAATTAGATGCCATATGGAGAACTTCAGGAGAAAACTGAACTATAACAACTATAAACTAAACTATAAAAAACTATCTTTAGGGCTTCCCTGGTGGCGCAGTGGTTGAGAGTCCGCCTGCCAATGCAGGGGACACGGGTTCGTGCCCCGGTCCGGGAAGATCCCACATGCCGCGGAGCAGCTGGGCCTGTGAGCCATGGCCGCTGAGCCTGCGCGTCCGGAGCCTGTGCTCCGCAACGGGAGAGGCCACAACAGTGAGAGGCCCGTGTACCACACACAAAAAAAAAAAAAAAAAAAAAAAAAAACTATCTTTAAAGTATAAAAAAGAAAAAGGTAATTCTAAACTATAAAGTACGACTGCTACTTCACACTCTCTAGGATGGCTATAATAAAAAATACAGATAATAGCAAGAGTTGGTGAGGTTGTGGAGAAATTGGAATTCTCATATATTGCTAATAGGAATGTAAAATCGGGCAGTCTCTATGAAAAACAGTCCAGGAGTTCCTCAAAAATTTAAACATACATAGAGTTACCATAATTACCCAGCAATCTCACTCCTAGGTGTATATCCAAGAGAAATGAAAAGTTATGTTCATACAAAAACTCGCCCATGAATGTTCATAGCAACTTTATTCATAATAGCTAAAAGTGAAAATAACACAAATGTCGATTAACTGATAAATAGATAAATCAAATGTATATCCACACAGTGGAATATTATTCAGCAATTAAAAGGAACTAAGTATGGACACATGCTACAACATAGATGAATTGGAAAGCATTATAGGAAGTGAAAATATTCACTCACGAAAGAACACATTGTATGATTCTGTTTATGTGTAATATCCAGAATAAGCAAATATATAGAGACAGAAAGCAGATTAGCAGAACCTAGGGATAGGAGTGTTGGGAGAAGATGGGGAGTGACTGCTAATGAGTATGGGGTTTCTTTATGGAGTCATCAAATTGTTCTAAATTTGATTGTGGTGATGGTCATATAACTTTGTGAAGATACTAAAAATCATTGAATTAGACATTTTAAGTAAGTGAACTGTATAGTACATGAACTATATCTCAATATAGTTGTTAAAAATACAATATTTGAAATAAAGAACTCAATAAGTATGTTTAAAGAACTCAATAAGTATGTTTAACATCAGATCAGACAAAGATGAAGAGAGTATTAGTAAATTAGAAGATAAATCAAAAGAAAATATATAGACTAAAACACAGAGGGATGTTTGGGAAATACTGAAAAGAGAATAAAAGATGTATGGAATGTGGTTTAAAGGTCTAACATATGTGTAATTGAAATCCCAAAAGGAGAATGGAAAGAATAGGCCAGAAGCAATATTTGAAAAAGATGGTGGCTGAGAATCTCCCAAAACTGACATTAAATCACAATTCAAAATATGCTAGAAACCCCAAATATGATAAATAAAAAGAAAACCATAATCAGACACATTGCTGTAAAACAAATGGAAAAATATTAAAAACATTCAAAGAGAAATGACACATTACATTCAAAGAACTGAGTATATGGAAATATAACATAGATTACAGGCAGTATATCAAATTAGTGAAGGAAAGACGTTTGAAGTGGGGTTGGGATAACTAGAGAGCCACGTGGAAAAAAGATTAGATCGATCTATTCTTCATACTACACACCAGGATAAGCCATACAAATAAATACAAGTAAATACTAGAGGAAAACCCTACCGTATACTTTTATAAACTAGAATGGAAAAATCTCCAAGAGTCAGAATCCAGAAGCAATAAGGGACATGAGTGATAAGTTTGACTAAAAAACATTTTGCAATCACAATGTTCAGGAGGATGGATTCTCTGGCCCCATGTTCAACATTGTGTTGAGAGGTAGGACCGTGTGATTGGTAAACACCTGGTGAAAAAAGGCCAATTCCTGAAATGAACAGATGTCTATCACCATAACACAATTTAGATGCAGTTTTTCACATTACATGTCCACTTATAAAACTAATTTATAAAACTAAAGCATAAATTTACCAGCTTTAAGTGCTATTTCACAGAGCAGAGTTTGCTGGCCTAAGAAGCAGAAGGTTAAAACTTTACAATGTTAGTAACTGAATCTTTATTTGGTCTTTAAACTTGGATTTTAATTTTTAATTTTTAATTACCTTATTTCTTTTTCTGTCATTTCTAACCCATCATTCATTTTTCTCTTCAGCTAATGCAATGGATGTAATTTTCCTATTGTTAGAATATTACAGTAGTTGTCAACAATGAGACAAAGCTTAGTGGTCTTTGATTATTTTATAAAGTTTTATTTTCTTTTTTTTTGCTGTACACGGGCCTCTCACTGTTGTGGCCTCTCCCATTGTGGAGCACAGGCTCCAGATGCACAGGCTCAGTGGCCATGGCTCACGGGCCCAGCTGCTCCACGGCATGTGGGATCTTCCCAGACCGGGGCACGAACCCGTGTCCCCTGCATCGGCAGGTGGACCCTCAACCACTGCGCCACCAGGGAAGCCCTAAAGTTTTATTTTTTTAATTTAATTTATTTAAAAGTATAGTTTCTATTTCTTATCTAAAAATTCTGGGAAATCCCTATACTACATGCTAATTACTGAAAACATGTGCTTAATTTTATAAAATAGACAAATTGAAAGTCATGAAAATAAAAGACTTCAGATTATTGTCAAATTACATGTTATATAAAAGGGAAATGTATTAACCTTTGTGAACTTAAATAAATAATAACTAAATTTTATTGAGTGTTCATTATGTGCCAAATACTGTGCTAAATGTTTTATGTGTACTATATTTTGTTTAATCTTCAGAATAACCCTTTAGTGTAGATACTAATATGATCTCTTTTTACCTATAAGGAAACCATGACTGAAAGAGTGAGTAATTGGCAGAGCCTGGAGTCCAACTCACTGATGTTACTAGAAGCTCTTCTCTTAACCCCTTCACTATATTGCCTCACACTTGGAAGTTCCTTAAGAATGTCTGTTTTTTTAAAAATCATAAACTTCTATTGGCCCCATTTAAAAAATTCTTTAAGATGTGCAGATCATGTTCAGCAAATGAGCCATATGGCAACTGGGCAAGTGGTTTGCCTTGTGTTGGGTTTTACAGTCACAGGAGATTGATAATTTAGGGAGTATTCTACAGGCACATAATAAGTATAATTTTCTTGATTCTCACCTGTTCTTACATACAAAAACTTATATAAAAAAATAGAACCAATAATATTTTTGTCCAAAATGGCTCTGAAAGTTTGCATATTGCTTCAGTCTCCACTGCAAACAAATAGTAAGAGATAAAAAGTTTTAAGCCAAAGTAAAAATAAAAATGATATCGGTTCAAAAACAGGATAATCATCTCCACAGCAATATCCAGTAAAGTTGAACATGTTTTATCCTATAAACTGGTTGATTCTATTTCTAGGTGTATATGCTAGAGAAAAATATCCCAAGATATTGAACAAGAATAGAACAGAAACTCAGTGCAGTGACCATGGCTGAAGTTTGGGCTTCCTGGGCTACTCCAGGAAGCAGGCATTGCTAGACATGGACATGCAGAAAAGTGCTAAAAATATTTTATATAAGATGGAAACCATAATTAGGGTAAGTGCTTCAAGTCGGGGACTAAGTAGGGCTGCTGAGCACCCTCCAACACATAAAAGGATGAACAGAGGTTACTGATCACCTGGGATGTTGGTTGTTAGTAACCTGGGGAATTTGACAAACAGAGGGTAAATACTCAATGTTATTATGAATGAGAACACATTTGCCCACAATTCAGTGATTATTCTACAATATCCAATATTGCTCAGAGACTTAAGCCTTTGAAAGTCATTATAAGCACTGATTCTGGAATCAGCATTCCCATAAATGTCAAGAATGATTTAAAAAAGATCTCTTATATTGCTATTTTAAAGTGTTCATGTAGTTGTATATAATGCAGTAAGACCAGGAAAAAGAAATAAAGTACACATTTGAAAGAAAGAGACAAAAAAGTCTTTATCTGAAGACAATACAACTCCCTATACAGGGATTTCACATGTAAATTATTAAAATTAATAGAGAAGTCAGCAAGTTTGTGAATACAAGATCAGGATCAAATATCATTAGCATCCTTATATGTCATCAACAATCAACTAGAATATGTAATAGATTAAAAGTTCATTCACAGTAACAATGAGGACTGTAAGGTATTAAGAATAAATCTACAACATTTTGAAGACATTTTGGGGAATTTTAAAAACATTATTGTGGGAAATAAAAGACCTAATTAAATGAAAGTATGCAGTGAAGGGGGATACTCAATGAGCTCAGTATCAATTCTCTATGAATTCATCTAAAACTCAGTGCAATTCAATCAAAAGGCCAATGGACATTTTCGTATTAGATCATATTTGTATTGAGTTGGACGATGTTATTAAAAAACTCATATAAAAGAGTAAAGACCCAAGAATAACAGAGATAACGTTGAAGAAAAAGAAAGGACGGGGAGGGAGAAGTCACTTTTCCTACCAGATATAAAGACATGGAATAGATTAGAGAGGCCTAGAAATAAACATGTGTATAGAAATCTCATATCAAGATGGCTTACTAAATACGGAAAGGGTGGATAATTTAATAAATGGTGCTGGGGGGAGGAACTTCAAGATGGCAGAGGAGTGAGACTTGGAGATCTCCTTCCTCCCCACAAATACACCAGAAATACATCTACATGTGGAGCAACTCCTACAGAACACCTACTGAAAGCTGGCAGAAGGCCTCAGACTTCCCAAAAGGCAAGAAACTCCCTATGTACCTGGGGAGGGCAAAAGAAATAAGAAAATACAGAGACAAGGAATAGGGATGGGCCCTGCACCACTGGGAGGGAGATATGAAGGAGGAAAAGTTTCCACACACTAGGAAGCTCCTTCACTGGCGAAGATGGGGGGTGAGCGGGGAGGAAGCTTCAGAGCCACGGAGGAGAGTGCAGCAACGGGGGTGCAGAGGGCAAAGCAGAGAGATTCCCACACAAAGGATCAGTGGTTACCAGCACTCACCAGCCTGAGAGGCTTGTCTACTCACCCACTGGGGCGGGTGGGGGCTGAGAGATGAGGCTCAGGCTTCAGAGGTCAGATCCCAGGGAGAGGACTGGGGTTGGCTGCGTGAACACAACCTGAAGGGGTAAGTGTGCCACAGCTAGCCGGGAGGGAGTCTGGGAAAAGTCTGGACCTGCCTCAGAGGCAAGAGACAATTGTTTTGGGGTGTGTGAGGAGAGGGGATTAAGAGCACCACTTAAACTAGTTCCAGAGACAGGCTTGAGCCACGGCTATCAGCGTGGACAAGAGAGATGGGCATGAAACACTAAGGCTTCTGCTGCAGCCACCAAGAAGCCTGTGTGCAAGCACAGGTCACTGTCCACACCTCCCTTCCTGGGTGTCTGTGCAGCCCACCACTGCCAGGGTCCCGTGATCCAGGGACAACTTCCCTGGGAGAACACACGGCAAACTTCAGGCTGTTGTAATGTCACTCTGGCCTCTGCCACTGCAGTCTCACCCCGCATTCCAAACCCCTCCCTCTCCCCAGCCTGAGTGAGCCAGAGCCCCCGAATCAGCTGCTCCTTTAACTCCAGCCTGTCTCCATGAAGAACAGACACCCTAGAGCGATCTACATGCAGAGACAGGGCCAAATCCAAAGCTGAATCCCAGGAGCTGTGCGAAGAAAGAAGAGAAAGGCACATCTCTCCCAGCAGCCTCAGGAGCAGGAGATTAAATCTCCACAATCAACTTGATGCACCCTGCATCTGTGGAATACCTGAATAGACAACAAATTATCCCAAAATTGAGGTGGTGAACTTTGGGAGCAACGATATATATATATATTTTTCCTTTTTCTCTTTTTCCATTTGGCTGACAGGGTCTTGGTGCTCCAGCCGGGTATCAGGCCTGTGCCTTTGAGGGGGGAGAGCTGAGTTCAGGACATTTGTCCACCCAGAGACCTCCCGGCTCCACATAATATCAAATGCTGAAAGCTCTCCAAGAGATCTCCATCTCAACGCGAAGACCTAGCTCCACTCAATGACCAGCAAGCTAGACACCCTATGCCAAGTAACTAGTAAGACAGGAATACAACCCCACCCATTAGCAAAGAAGCTGCCTAAAATCATAATAAGGTCACAGACACCCCAAAAAACACCACCGGATGCAGTTCTGCCCACCAGAAATACAAGATCCAGCCTCATCTTTGAGAACACAGGTACTAGTCCCCTCCACCAGAAAGCCTACACAACCCACTGAACCAACCTTAGCCATTGGAGGCAGACACCAAAAACAACAAGAACTATGAACCTGCAGCCTGAGAAAAGGAGACCACAAACACAGTAAGTTAAGCAAAATGAGAAGGCAGAGAATCACACAGCAGATGAAAGAGCAAGGTAAAAACCCACCAGACCAATCAAATGAAGAGGAGGTAGGCAGTCTACCTGAAAAAGAATTCAGAGCAATGATAGTAAAGATGACCCATAATCTTGAAAATAGAATGGAGAAAATAAAATAAAAGTTTAACAAGGACCTAGAAGAACTAAAGAGCAAACAAACAATAATGAACAACACAATAAATGAAATTAAAAATTCTCTAGAAGGAATCAATAGCAGAATAACTGAGGCAGAAGAACGGATAAGTGACCTGGGAGATAAAATAGTGGAAATAACTACCGCAGATCAGAATTAAAAAAAAAAAAAAGAAAGGAATGAAAAGAATAGAGGACAGTCTCAGAGACCTCTGGGACAACATTAAATACACCAGCATTCAAATTATAGGGATCCAAGAAGAAAAAGAGAAAAAGAAAGGGACTGAGAAAATATTTGAAGAGATTATAGTTTAAAACTTCCCTAATATGGGAAAGGAAATAGTTAATCAAGTGCAGGAAGCACAGAGACACCCATACAGGGTAAATCCAAGGAGAAACACGCCAAGACACATATTAATCAAACTATCAAAACTTAAATACAAAGAAAAAATATTAAAAACAACAAGGGAAAAATACCAAATAATATACAAGGGAATCCCCATAAGGTTAAAAGCTGCTCTTTCAGCAGAAACTCTGCAGGCCAGAAGGGAGTGGCAAGACATATTTACATTAAATGAAAGGGATGAAAGGGAAAAACTACAACCAAGACTACTCTACCCAGAAAACATGTCATTCAGATTCAATGGAGAAGTTAAAACCTTTACAGACAAGCAAAAGCTAAGAGAAATCAACACCACCAAACCAGCTTTATAACAAATACTAAAGGAAATTTTCTAGGCAGGAAACACAAGAGAAGGAAAAGACCTACAATAACAAATGCAAAACAATCAAGAAAATGGTAATAGGAAAATACATATCAATAATTACCTTAAATGTAAATGGATTAAATGCTCCAACCAAAGGATATAGACTGGCTGAATGGATACAAAAACAAGACCTCTATATATGCTGTCTACAAGAGACCCACTTCAGACCTATGGACACATACAGACTGAAAGTGAGGGACTGAAAAAAGATATTCCATGCAAATAGAAATCAAAAGAAAGCTGCAGTAGCAATTCTCATAACAGACAAAATAGATTTTAAAATAAAAATGATAACAAGAGACAAATAAGGACACAACATAATGATCAAGGGATCAATCCAAGAAGAAGATATAACAATTGTAAATATTTATGCACCCAACACAGGAGAACCTCTATACATAAGGCAAATGCTAACAGGCATAAAAGGGGAAATCGACAGTAACACAATAATAGTAGGGTACGTAACAGCTCACTTTCACCAATGGACAGATCATCCAAAATGAAAATAAATAAGGAAACACAAGCTTTAAATGATACATTAAACAAGCCAGTTTTAATTGATATGTATAGGACATTTCATCCAAAAACAACAGAATACACTTTCTTCTCAAGTGTTCATAGAACATTCTCCAGGATAGATCATATCTTGAGTCACAAATCAACCCTGGGTAAATTTAAGAAAATTAAAATCATATCAAGTAACTTTTCCAACCACAACACTATGACACTAGATATCAATTACAGGAAAAAATCTGTAAAAAATACAAATACAATGAAGCTAAACAATACACTACTTAATAACCAAGAGATCACTGAAGAAATCAAAGAAGAAATCAAAAAATACCTAGAAACAAATGATAGTGAAAAAACAACAACACAAAACCTATGGGTTGAAGCAAAGGCAGTTCTAAGAGGGAAGTTTATAGCAATACAATCCTACCTCAAGAAACAAGAAACATCTTGAATAAACAACATAACCTTATACCTAAAGCAATTAGAAAATGAAGAAGAAAAAAATCCCAAAGTTAACAGAAGAAAAGAAATCATAAAGATTAGATCAGAAATAAACAAAGAAAAAAGGAAGAAAATATAACAAAGATAAATAAAACTAAAAGCTGGTTGTTTGAGAAGATAAACAAAATTGATAAACTATTAGCCAGACTCATCAAAAAAAAAAAGGGGGGGAAGAATCAAATCAATAGAATTAGAAGTGGAAAAGGAGGAGTAAAAATTGACACTGCAGAAACACAAAGGATTATGAGAGATTATTACAAGCAACTATATGCCAATAAAATGGACACCTGGAAGAAATGGACAAATTCTTAGAAAAGCACAACCTTGCGAGACTGAACCAGGAAGAAATAGAAAATATAAAGAGACCAATCACAAGCACAGAAATTGAGACTGTGATTAAAAATCTTCCAACAAACAAATGCCCAGTATCAGATGGCTTCACAGGCGAATGTTCTATCAAATGTTCTGTCAAACATGGCTTCACAGGCGAATGTTCTATCAAACATTTAGAGAAGAGCTAACACCTATCCTTCTCAAACTCTTCCAAAATATAGCAGAGGAAGAAACACTCCAAAACTCATTTTATGAGACCACCATCACCCTGATATCAAAACCAGACAAAGTTTTCACAAAGAAAGAAAACTAAAGGCCAATATCACTGATGAACATAGATGCAAAAATCCTGCACAAAATACTAGGAAATAGAATCAAACAGCACATTAAAAGGATCATACACCATGATCAAGTGGGGTTTATTCCAGGAATGCAAGGATTCTTCAACGTATGCAAATCAATCAATGTGATACACCATATTAACAAATTGAAGGATAAAAAACGTGATCACCTCAATAGATGCAGAAAAAGCTTTTGACAAAATTCAACACCGATTTATTATAACAGCCTGCTGGAAAATAGGCATAGAGGGAACTTATCTCAACATAATAAAAGCCATATATGACAAACCCACAGCCAACATCTTTGTCAATGGTGAGAAACTGAAACCATTTCCACTAAGATAAGGAGCATGACAAGGTTGCCCACTCACACCACTATTATTCAACATAGCTTTGGAAGTTTTAGCCACAGCAATCAGAGAAGAAAAAGAAATAAAAGAAATCCAAATCGGAAAAGAAGTTAAGCTGTCACTGTTTGAAGATGACATGATACTATACATGGAAAATCCAAAAGACGCTACCAGAAATCTACTAGAGCTAATAAATGAATTTGGTAAAGTAGCAGGATAAAAAATTAATGCACAGAAATCTCTTGCATTCATATACACTAATGATGAAAAACCTGAAAGATAAATTAAGGAAACACTCCCATTTTCCATTGCAACAAAAAGAATAAAATACCTAAGAATAAAACTACCTAAGGAGTCAAAAGACCTGTATGCAGAAAAATATAAGACATTGATGAAAGAAATTAAAGATGATACAAAGATGGAGAGAGAGACCATATTCTTGGACTGGAAGAATCAATATTGTGAAAATGATTATATTACCCAAAGCAATTTACAGACTCAATGCAATCCCTATCAAACTACCATTGGCATTTTTCACAGAGCTAGAACAAAAAATTTCACAATTTGTATGGAAACAAAAAGAACCCGAATAGCCAAAGCAATCTTGAGAAGGAAAAATGGAGCTGGAGGAATCAGGCTCCCTGACTTCAGACTATACTCCAAAGCTACAGTAATCAAGACAGTATAGTACTGGCACAAAAACAGTAATATAGATCAATGGAACAGGATAGAAAGCCCAGAGATAAACTCATGCATATATGGTGCACCTTATTTTTGATAAAGGAGGCAAGAATATACAACAGAGAAAAGACAGCCTCTTCAATAAGTGGTGCTGGGAAAACTGAACAGCTACATGTAAAAGAATGAAATTAGAGCACTCCCTAACACCATACAAAAAAAATAAACTCAAATGGATTAAAGGCCTAAATGTAAGGCCAAACACTATAAATCTCTTAGAGGAAAACATAGGCAGAACACTCTATGACATAAATCACAGCAAGATCCTTTTTAACCCACCTCCTAGAGATATGGAAATAAAACCAAAAATAAACAAATGGGACCTAGTGAGACTTAAAAGTTTTGCACAGAAAAGGAAACCATAAGCAAGATGAAAAGATAACCCTCATAATGGGAGAAAATATTTTCAAATGAAGCAACTGACAAAGGATTAATCTCCAAAATTTACAAGCAGTTCATGCAGCTCAATATCAAAAAAACAAAAACCCATCCAAAAATGGGCAGAAGACCTAAATAGACATTTCTCCAAGGAAGATATACAGATGGCCATCAAACACATGAAAGAATGCTCAACGTCACTAATCATTAGAGAAATGCAAATTAAAACTACAGTGAGGTATCACCTCACACCAGTCAGAATAGCTATCATCAAAAAATCTACAAACAACAAATGCTCGAGAAGGTGTGGAGAAAAGGGAACCCTCTTGCACTGTTGGTGGGAACGTAAATTGATAACACCACTATGGAGAACAGTATGGATACTCCTTAAAAAACTAAGAATAGAGCTATGTTAAGATACAGCAATATATCTACTGGGCATATACACAGAGAAAATCATAATTCATAAAGACACATGCACCCCAATATTCACTGCAACACTATTTACAATATCCAGGACATGGATGCAACCTAAATGTCCATTAACAGATGAATGGATAAAGAAGATGTGGCACATATATACAATGGACTATTACTCAGCCATGAAAAGAAATGAAATTGAGATATTGGTAGTGAGGTGGATGGACCTAGAGTCTGTCATACAGAGTGAAGTAAGTCAGAAAGAGAAAAACAAATACCATATGCTAACACATATATATGGAATCTAAAAATATATATATATTTATAAAGAGCCTAGGAACAGGACAGTAATAAAGACACAGATGTAGAGAGTGGAGTTGAGGACACAGAGAGGGGGAAGGTTAGGCTGGGACCAAGGGAGAGAGTGGCATGGACTTATATATATTACCAAATGGATAGCTAGTGGGGGGCAGATGTAGAGAATGGACTTGCAGACACGGGGAAGGGGAAGGGGAAGCTGGGTGAAGTGAGAGAGTGGCATGGACTTATGCATACTGCCAAATGTAAATAGATAGCTAGTGGGAAACAGTCGCATAGCACAGGGAAATCAGCTTGGTGCTTTGTGATCACCTAGAGTGGTGGGTAGGGAGGGTGGGAGGGAGATGCAGAGGGAGGAGATATAGGGATATATGTATATGTATAGCTGATTCACTTTGTTATAAAGCAGAAACTATCACACCATTGTAAATCAATCATACTCCAATAAGGTGTTAAAAAAAATTGTGCTGAACTAATAATTTATTTGTATTAAAAAGAAGAAAATAAAATTTGATTTCTTTTTCCCATATACAAAATTAAAGTGAAAATTAAAACTTTTAAGCTTTGAGAAGAAGATACAGGAGCATATCTTTATGACGTTAAAGTAGGGAGGACAATTAAACCAGGTACAAAACACAAAAGAAAAGATTCATAAATATAATTATGTTAAAATTAAGAATGAATAGTGAAGCAAAGAAAACAAATGACCAAAGTTATAGAAGAAATGTATAACCTAGAACAAGGCATTTACAATATACATCATGGGGCTTCCCTGGTGGCACAGTGGTTGAGAGTCCGCCTGCCGATGCAGCGGACACGGGTTCGTGCCCCGGTCCGGGATGATCCCACATGCCGCGCAGAGGCTGGGCCTGTGAGCCATGGCCGCTGAGTCTGCGCGTCCGGAGCCTGTGCTCCGCAATGGGAGAGGCCACAACAGTGAGAGGTCCGCGTACCGCAAACAAAACAAAACAAATAAACAAACAAAAACAACATACATCATGAAAAAGACTTAATATCCATACATTACAATACTAATACAAAAGTGGTAGCTTAATAGAAAAAAAATGGACAAAGAGTGTTACAGAGGAAACTTGTATGGCCAATAAGCATATACATGCTCAATGAGATACACTGTTGGCAAAAATATGACAATACTAAAGGTTGGCAAGATTGCAGAGGAACTTTCATACAATGCTTGTGGGAATTTCATAATTTTCATACACTGTTGTTATAGCCTTCGTAGAGAGCAATTTGGCAATATTTAATAAATTTGGAGATATTCTCTCTGCCAACCTAGTTAATCCCATTTTTAGGTTTATACTCTAGAGACAATCTCCCTTGTGCATATAAGAAGACATGTATAAGCATGCTTATTGCAGTACTGTTCTAAAAGCAAAAATTGGAAACAATATCATTTTTCTTCAAAAGAAATACTGATAAATATTTGTGGTATATTCATAATGCTAGCCAGTAATTAAACTGAATAAGCTAAAGTTTTTTTTTCAATACGCATAAGTTTTAAAGTATTCTATTTCAGAGTAACTTATACTATTTTATACAATTTACATAAAGTTTAAAATATGCAAACAATGCTATATAAATTCTTTATCAATATATACATATACAGTACATATGTAGCATTAGTGTAAGTACATGCCTAGGAAAAGAAACCAATTCACACTGGTGCTTACCATTGGAAAGAGCTGAGCATGGGGTTTCAAATGGGTTTATAATATTTCATTGCTTTCAAAACTCTGAAGCAAATCACAAAAATATATTCATAGAGCTGAGTTGTCAGTAAGATTTCTAATTTAAAAATATATAGTATTGATTATGAATATCAGTATCACATAAGGGGGTTTGACTTGAAAACTTTGGCTTCATCTAAATTCACACTTCTAACTTAGGGAAACTGAGTTGTCTTCTAAAGTAGAGTGTTTTCCCCATGAAAACTGGGGCAATGAATCTAAGCATTCAAGTGTTGTGGAAAATATTTTAGACAGAATGCTTTAATCAGAATCTTCTACCAATGATTTTTCTTTTCTTTCACATTACAAAGAATGCCAGGAGAATGAATGCAATCATGCAACTACATGATTATTGGGGTGAACCACAGAACCTGAGAACGGCCAGGGTTTTTCAAATACACATTTTAATTTGGAGAAATAGAGTCCCTTGTTTCTGTGATGAATGTGATGTGGCATTTTCTGATTGACAAGTGACCCATAGAAAGCACCCAGAGAATGATCATGTCACAGTCCAACTTCATAATCAAGTGTAGCTTTGTTTGTGGCCTTAATTGCATTTGTTGGAAGCTGAGTCCTTGATTTCCCAATCAGGTCTGCATGTTTACTTGCCCTATGTAAAAGTGAATAAGAGGAGGTATATCTCCATAGCAATATAAATTTGGGAGATTTGTCTGGTATGGATAGCAGTAGAAAGTTTACCTTATTATTTAGCTGGCATCGTGCTCCCAGGAAAAGGCTGAGCCTTCATAACATCTGGGAGTTTTAGCTATTCAATATAATCAAGAATTTGTCCTTTCAGCTACATGCGGCTAATCTGATACTTCTCCCTAAACTGTGTTGCCTCAATTACTAAATAAGCTGGTTTAGGTGTCTAGCTCTTTGACATAGCTTTATATACACAGATATTCCACCCCAGCACAATCATCACTTGCATCTTCCCTCTGGAATAAGATAAGGAAGTTGAAAAATATGAAAATGCTCCTGGAAGTAGGGGAGAGTCACATTTATGTAACTCTATGTTCTTTTCCTTTAAAGGAAAAATGATGCTTAGTGGCTACTGGCACTTTTGAACATGAGGTTTCCTTCAAGGAGAGCTGGGTGGAAAGAAAGGGTATGGTATTCACTATGGCCAAACGAGACCCAATTTTCTCAGGAGGATGAACCTTCGCAAGCCCACAATAAGTGTCTGGCAGGCAGTGGGTTCTCAGTGTACCCACGGTGATTCCAGAAGTATCCTCATTTCATCATGCCAGTCTACGTGCAGAGACAACTTCGTTCCACCTATAAATAAATGCTTGCAGCACCACTAGGCTTGTAGAATAAAGGATTCCCGTGTCTATCACTGGAATGTCTCTTTGGACATGTTTGCCTGAAATCATGTCTTTACTATTCTCAATACCGTTGTTATTGGCGGACCCACAGGGCTGACAATGATTCAACACACAGGTGTGGCTTTGGGAGAAGGCAGAGAGAAGCTGACTCTTGGAATTTCTGCTTCAATTAGAGGTGGTGATATGCATTTTTATGACTTCAGACATTAAACAAGATCACAAAAACTCATGCTTTGTAGACTTTTCTCTCTGGAGCCCCAAATCATGTCAGTCCCAGTGGGGATCAAGGTAGTGTCCTATAGATGAAATATGTCTTAGCTCTCCATTTCTTTTGCTTTCCAAAATTATTCCTGTAAGCCTAGATAACTCCAAGATGTACAAAAGCTTGAGCCAAAAATCTGAATACGTGCTTTGTTTTCCACTTTCACAAGCAGCTCTGCTGACTGATTTCCCTCCCCAACCCTATTTCCCCATCACCTCCACATCAGCCCTAACACCTGACTGCCTTAGAAGCTCTTTTCTAAGAATCAGCAGGTTGCTTTGAGATGAAAAAAAATGGAAACAAATGATAAAGAGCAGAACATTCTGCACTAACAGAAAGGCAGTGTGTCCAGAGGAAAGTTGGGTAATACTTGTTAAGCGTCAAGTTGCCTGGGGTTGTGAAGGAGGGAGGAGCCTAGGAGGCTAAGATTGCTCACCTCTGTGCCCTGTGAAGTTACTATGTAATTTGACAGGCCAGTTTCATCACGTAAGTTCATTTACTTAACTCCTTGAGAGTACCCATTCTCTAAAAGGATGTCATATTTCCTTGACTGAGACATGAATTGATGCATCAGAATTCAGAGAGGACTGGTCTTGTGGATGCTAGTACCTAACAGAACACAGGAAAGGCTCCCTTTAAGTCCAGGTTAAGACCACAGAAAGTCCCCTGTGTGAAGGCAGGTTGTTGTCTGTGCAGCCAGTCTTGACCTCTTCCAGGACAGCACATTTGGGCAGCAATGGTTGGGAAAATTGTCACTTGTACCCAGTACTATAGCCTGGTTTCCTACTGGGGTTATACAAATATTAATTTCAATATTAATCTCCATTGCTTCAAGTCTTATGTGGCCAAGCAAATCCATAAAATGTGTCTTAACTTTCCAATCTCCTTCCTAGAGCAGCTCTCTAGGACTCCAGACTCCCAATCTGTACAGAGCCTCCACTCTTTCCCCCTCCTGAGGCCACTCTCTCTTGCACAATAGGTTTTCAACATATGAAATTGGTGAGGACACAAACATTCAGACCACAGCAACAATGTTGACAATTTATTTTCACTGGAAATGAAAGATCATTTTTTCTAACCCAGATTGAGAGCTAAAATGTTGAATTACTATAAGGTCCTCTCCTATCCCATCTTTTCAGAGTTAACCACTATACTGAAATCTGTCTTAATCATTCTCTGACTTTAAAAAAAAATGTATAGCTTCATATATATACATAGACAGAACTATATATATATTTGTTTAGCTTGGCTTATTTCTAAGCATTATAGAAATAATATCAGACTGCTTTCAGTTTCCACAACTGGCTTCACAAATTC
The DNA here is from genome assembly GCF_003676395.1 of Aethalodelphis obliquidens. Taxonomy (NCBI): domain Eukaryota; kingdom Metazoa; phylum Chordata; class Mammalia; order Artiodactyla; family Delphinidae; genus Aethalodelphis; species Aethalodelphis obliquidens. Next base: position 32,434,963 of record NW_020837961.1, on the reverse strand, counting down.
AAGATTATGTTTCTAAAATTCCTTCAAGTTGTGTCATTCATGTAGCATTAGCTCATTTCTTTTTATTGGTATGCATGAAACTACCATCATTCATATTGGACATTTGGATTGTCTCCAGTTGTTTGTTATTGCAAATGATGACATGATCATTCTAGCACATGTTTTCTGGGAAATATGTTAAGAATTTTGTAGGGCTTATATTTAGGAGTGGAATTGCTAGATTAGAGGGCATGTGGATTTAAACATTATGAGATAATACTACATTGTTTTCTAAAATGGTGGTATCAATGTATACTTTCACCAACACTTGGTATTTTCAGACTTCTTAAATTTGCCAATCTATTAGGAGTAGTAAAATGACATCAATTGGTTCTTTAAATTTTCATTTTCTTGATTGCTAGTGTTTCTGAGCATCTTTTCATATGTTTTTTGGCCAATATGCTTATTATTCTGCACTTATTCATGTGCCTTACCCATTTCTGGGGGATGATTTTATTATTAGTTTTTATTAGTTTGTAAGAGTTCTTCTTTAACGCTGGATATGACATCTTTGTGAGTTATGTGGATTGAATACATGTTCTTCAGTGTTGTATTTTGCCTTTTTACTTTCTTTTTGTGTCTTGCTGAGCATAATTTATTTTAATTTACTTGAATTTATCCATCTTCCCTCTTTTTTATTGAGATAAAACTGACATATAACATTATATTAGTTTCAGGTGTATGAAAGATCTTTTTTTTTTTTTTTTTTTTTTTGCGGTACGCGGGCCTCTCACCATCGCGGCCTCCCCCATTGCGGAGCACAGGTCCTGACGCACAGGCTCAGAGGCCATGGCCCACTGGCCCAGCCGCTCGGCGGCACGTGGGATCCTCCCGGACCGGGGCACGAACCCGCGTCCCCTGCGTCGGCAGGCGGACTCTTAACCACTGCGCCACCAGGGAAGCCCGAAAGATCATTTTTTTAAACCTCTTTATTGGAGTATAATTGCTTCAAAATAGTGTGTTAGTTTCTGCTTTATAACAAAGTGAATCAGCTATACATATACATATATCTCCATATCTCCTCCCTCTTGCATCTCCCTCCCATCCTCCCTATCCCACCCCTCTATGTGGTCACAAAGCACCGAGCTGATGAAAGATCATTTTTAAAGTCCACAATTATAATCATGGCTATCATTGCTATCACTGCTCATTGCAAGAGAACAATTAGAGATAATGAGTTAATTTAAGATAATTTAAAGATTCACATTTTCTTCATTTAGTAGACTATTAGTTAATGCTCTAAAATCATTATCTATTAGGAACAATGATAACAATGTATGGACATTTTTACTGATAAAAGGCAGGATGTGAAAAAACTGACTTGGACCCAGACTTCCTTGTACTTTCCATGTAACCCTCACAAGTTCTTTTTTTTATTATTAATTTTTATTGGAGTATAGTTGCTTTACAATGTTGTGTTAGATTCTTCTGTACAGCAAAGTGAATAAGTTATACATATACATGTTACGTATAAATCTTTTTTAGATTTCCTCCCCATTTAGGTCACCACAGAGCACTGAGTAGAGTTCCCCGTGCTATACAGCAGGTTCTCATTTGTTTTCTATTTTATACATAGTAGTGTGTATATGTCAATCCCAATCTCCCAATTTATCCCACCCCCCTTCCCCCTTGGTAACTGTAAGTTTGTTCTCTACATCTGTGTCTCTGTTTCTGCTTTGCAAATAAGTTCATCTGTACCATTTTTCTAGATTCTACATATAAGTATTAATATATGATATTTGTTTTTCTCTTTCTGACTTACTTCACTCTGTATGACAGTCTCTAGGTCTATCCACGTCTCTGCAAATGACACTGTTTTGTTCCTTTTATGGCTGAGTAATATTCCATTCTATATATGTACCACATCTTCTTAATCCATTCCTCTGTTGATGGAAATTTAGGCTGCTTCCATGTCCTGGTTATTGCAAATAGTGCTGCAATGAACATTGGGGTGCATGTATCTTTTCAAATTGTGGTTTTCTCTGGGTATATGCCTAGTAGTGAGATTGCTGGGTCATATTGTAATTCTATTTTTAGTTTTTTAAGGAACTTCCATACTGTTCTCCATAGTAGCTGTATCAATTTACATTCCCACCAACAGTGCAAGAGGGTTCCCTTTTCTCCATACCCTCTCCAGCATTTGTTGTTTGTAGATTTTCTGTTGATGGCTATTCTGACCAGTGTGAAGTGATACCTCATTGTAGTTTTGATTTTCATTTCTCTAATAATTAATGACATTGAGCAACTTTTCCTGTGTATGTTGGCCATCTGTATGTCTTCTTTGGAGAAATGTCTATTTAGGTCTTCTGCCTATTTTTTGATTGGGTTGTTTGGTTTTTTAATATTGAGCTGCATGAGCTATTTATATATTTTGGAGATTAATCCTTTGTTGATTCGTTTGCAAATATTTTCTCCCATTCTAAGGGTTGTCTTTTCATCTTGTTTATGGTTTCCTTTGCTGTGCAAAAGCTTTGAAGTTTCATTAGGTCCCATTTGATTATTTTTGTTTTTATTTCCATTACTCTAGGAGGTGGGTCAATAAATATCTTGCTGTGATTTATGTCATAGAGTGTTTTGTCTATGTTTTCCTTTAAGAGTTTTATAGTGTCTGGTCTTACATTTAGGTCTTTTATCTATTTTGAGTTTATTTTTGTATATGGTGTTAGGGAGTGTTCTAATTTCATTCTTTTACATGTAGCGCTTATTGAAGAGACTGTCTTTTCTCCATTGTATACTCTTTTGTTTCTTTCTCATAGATTAGGTGACCATAGGTGCATGGGTTTATCTCTGGGCTTTCTATCCTATTCCATTGATCTATATTTCTGTTTTTGCACCAGTGCCATACTGTCTTGATTACTGTAGCTTTGTAGTATAGTCTGAAATCAGACTTTTGGTAGAGTTTGAGAAGGATAGGTGTTAGCGCTTCTCTAAATATTTGATAGAATTCACCTGTGAAGCCATCTAGTCCTGGACTTTTGTTTGTTGGAAGATTTTTAATCACAGTTTTAATTTCATTCCTTGTGATTGGTCTGTTTATATTTTCTATTTCTTCCTAGCTTAGTATTGGAATGTTGCACCTTTCTAAGAATTTGCCATTTCTTCCAGATTGTCCATTTTATTAGCATATATTTGTTCACAGTATTCTCTTATGTTCCTTTGTATATCTGCAGTGTCAGTAGTAACTTCTTTTTCATTTCTAATTTTATTGATTTGAGTCCTCTCCCTTTTTTCTTGGTGAGTCTGGTAAAAGTTTATCAATTTTTTTATCTTTCAAAGAACCAACTTTTAGTTTCATTGATCTTTGCTATTGTTTTCTTCATTTCTATATCATTTTTTTCTGAAATATTTATGATTTCATTCCTTCTACTAACTTTGGATTTTGTTTGGTCTTTTTTCTCTAGTTGGTTTAGGTGTAAGGTTACATTGTTTATTTGGGATTTTTCTTGTTTCTTGAGGTGAGACACTATTGCTATAAACTTCTCTCTTAGGACTGCTTTTGCTTCATCCCATAGGTTTTGGGTCATCATGCTTTTGTTGTCATTTGTTTCTAGGTATTTTTTAATTTTTTCATTGATTTCCTCAGTGATCCATTGGTCATTTAGTAGCATATTGTTTAACCTCCATGTGTTTGTGTTTTTTAGTTTTTTTCCCCCTGTAACTGGTTTCTAATCTTATAGCATTGTGGTCAGAAAAGATGTTTGATATGATTTCAATTTTCTTAAATTTACTGAGGCTTGATTTGTGACCCAAGATGTGGTCTATCCTGGAGAATGTTCCATGTGTACTTGAGAAGAAAGTGTATTCTGCTGCTTTTGGATGAAATGTCCTATTAATATCAATTAATTCTACCTGGTCTAATATGTCATTTAAGGCTTGTGTTTCCTTATTAATTTTCTGTCTGGATGATCTGTCCATTGGTGTAAGTGTGGTGTTAAAGTCTTCCACTATTATTGTGTTATTGTTGATTTCCCTTTTATGGCTGTTAGCATTTGCCTTATGTATTGAGGTGATCCTATGTTGGGTGCATATATATTTATAATTGTTATATCTTCTTCTTGGATTGATCCCTTGATCATTATGTAGTGTCCTTCCTTGTCTCTTGTAACAGTCTTTATTTTAAAGTCATTTTATCTCATATGAGTATTTCTACTCCAACTTTCTTTTGATTTCCATTTACACGGAATATCTTTTTCCATCCCCTCACACTCAGTCTGTATGCAACCCTAGGTCTGAAGTGGGTCTCTAGTAGTCAGCATATATAGAGGTCTTGTTTTTGTATCCATTCAGCCAGCCTATATCTTTTGTTTGGAGCATTTAATCCATTTACATTGAAGGTAATTATTGATATGTATGTTCCTATTGCATGTTCTTAATTGTTTGGGGTTTGTTTTTGTAGGTCTTTTTTCTTCCCTTCCTCTTTTTTCTATTCTCTTGTGTTTCTTGCATAGAGAAATTCCTTTAGCACTTGTTGTAAAGCTAGTTTGGTGGTGCTGAATTCTCTTTGCTTTTGCTTGCCTATAAAGCTTTTGATTTCTCCATCAAATCTGAATGAGAGCCTTGCTGGGTAGAGTATTCTTGGTTGTAGGTTTTTCCACTTCATCACTTTAAGTATACCTTGCTACTCCCTCATGGCCTGCAGAGTTTCTGCTGAAAAATCAGCTGATAACCTTATGGCAATTCCCTTGTATGTTCTTTGTTCCTTTTCCCTTGTTGCTTCTAATGTTTTTTCTTTGTATTTAATTTTCATTAGTTTGATTATTATGTGTCTTGTCCTCTTTGGGTTTATCCTGTATGGGACTCTGCACTTCCTGGACTTGGGTGACTATTACCTTTCCCATGTTAGGGAAGTTTTCGACTATGAAATCTACAAATATTTTCTCAGACCCTACTCTTTTTCTTCTTCTTCTGGGACCCCTATAATTCAAATGTTTGTGTGTTTAATGCTGTCCCAGAGGTCTATGAGACTGTCCTAATTTCTTTTCATTCTTTTTTCTTTATTCTGATCTGCGGCAGAGATTTCCACCCTTCTTCCAGGTCACTTATCCATTCTTCTACCTCAGTTATTCTGCTATTGATTCCTTCTAGTGCATTTTTCATTTTGGTTATTGTCTTATTCATCTTTGTTTGTTTTTTAGTTCTTCTAGGTCTTTATTAAACTTTTATTTTAACTTCTCAATCTGTGCCTCCATTCTGTTTCAAAGATCTTGGATCATCTTTACTATCGTTACTCTGAATTCTTTTTCAGATAGATATCTTACCTCCTGTTCATTTAGTTGTTCTTGTAGGTTTTTATCTTGCTCCTTCATCTGCAACCTATTTCTTTGTCATCTTATTTTGTCAGACTTATTATGCTTGTTGTCTCCTTTCCACAGGCTTCAGGATTGCCATTCCCTTGCTTCTGGTGTCTTAACCCTGGTGGGTAAGGTTGGTCCAGAGGCTTGTGCCATTATCCTCTTGACATGGGGTTTGATTGGTGTTGTGGTTATAAGATCCTGCCCTACACATTGAGTGGGGCCTCTCCTTTGCTCTGTGGTTGTCACAGCCCTGTTAGGGGCAGGGTCTGCTCCCTAGATTTTGGAATAGACGTCCCCAGATCTGTTTCTTGGCTGTGATTTTGGTCTGTGGTGAGAGGCAGCCAGGACTGGAGCACTCCTACTGGGAGGGAAGCCACAGAGTTTTCCTCTTTTGGAGCTATTCACCTGTGAATGTGCTCTGTTGTGTGGGCTCAAAAGTATACTGTTTTGGGCACTGCTTTCAGTCCTGCCTTAACTGTGGGTGTGCCAGCAATTGGTCTCAGTGACTCTCAGGCATTGTTTTCACCCAGCCACCAGCACAGGTCCACTGAGGTCAGGTCCCAGGACTGCAGTAGTCATGCACGTTGACTGTGGAGGCAGCTTGAACTCTTGTCCATCCTATCCCCACGTGTATGTGCCCAGAGAGCCCACAGCTGCTAAAGCCAGACTCGTCCCAGCTGCAAGAGCACTGGTTGACCTTTCAAATGTTTTGTAGGGACTCAATTTAGGAAGCTGTCAGCAGAGGTGTAACTCCGCAGTTTGTGCAGCCACGAGGAGAGATTTCAGCTCTTCTTCATTAGTCACATAGACTCTGGGGCTCAGCTGTGGTTTCAGCCCCTCCTCTGGGAGATTTCCTATTGGGGGAGTTGTCTGCCCCCTCCCAGGACAGCAGGGTGGGTCCCAGCACCCACTGGCAGATTTCTTAGTAGCAAGAGTTATCCACACACTCCTGGGACAGTTGGGTGGGTTCTGGCACCCACTGATGGATTTATCAGTCATGGAAGGTATCTGTGACGTCCCAGGACAGCATGGGCAGGTCCTGGGGCCAACTGGTGGAATTCCAAGTTGCTGGATCTGTCTGTACCCTTCTGGGTCAATGGGAGTGGGTCCTGTGACCCACTGGTGGAATTTCTAGTTTTGGGAGCTGTCCATGCCCTTCCTGGTCAGCAGGGTCTAAAGAACCTGGGATCTAAAGAAATTTGATATTAATGAATGTCAAGTGGCCTCCTGTCAAAAGACTCTCCATGTTGTCAATTAGTTATTCATGGGTCTGTCAATAGAATGTGCCCACATCCAGAAACAGATGAGCAGAACACTAGCAAATACATTTACAGAGGACACACACAACCTTGAATCTCTTTCTTCTTGGACCAGCATTTCCTTAGATTTAATCAGTTTAAACCAGAAATTACAGACATTCAAATAGAGATGTAAGGGAAGTTTTTATAGGGAGGCAAATTCCTCACGGAAATATTTATTGTTTGAAATATAATCAAAAACTAATTTTGCCACAATTTAAACCTCATCAACAGATTATAATATAGCTTTAAAGAGTTTCAGATATTCACCATTGGCATTATTCTACAGAACAGTAACAAAATTTAGACAGAAACAGAATTTTAAAAGATGGTTTAGTTTGGAATTTTTTTCAAAGGCAAGTTTTTGCTCTCCCAGCTTTTTTCCATTTCAAAAACATTACTATTAAATACTTTCCTTTTCTGAAAAGAAAAGCAGAGAATGCAATGAGACTAAATAAATACATAAAGTTGTCATTAGAAAAGAACTAGAAATTCTAGAGAAGAGACCTGATTTTTGATGTTAATTTTTACTAGGGAATTAAATTTTTTTTTTCTACAATTTCCCCATCTTACAAAATTACTTCCTCTATTTGGTGGATCTTTGGAAGAAACAATCAATCTATGCATCTCTCCTCCCAGCCCTCCCCAGTCTCCATTCCCTTCCCACTAGCCAGGGAGATCCCTGGAAGGAGCATAGGAAAATTCCATCCTAGCCCTTCCTCTAACTTCATGGCCTTAGGCAAGTCTCTCAACCTCTAAACCTGGTTCCTCAATTTAAATGTAGGTGTTGAAAGTGGTTATCTTCAAGAGTCTTTCCAAATGCTAACATTCTATAAACTTGCTATTTTTAGAAGTTGTGTTCATTAGCTGCTCTATATCAGCTAATATAGGAATCATTTATATTTGCCCTTGGAATGGTTTCTGTTCTTGTAACTGATTCTGTATGAGATGGAGCCCAGCCTACTCCATTATGAAGCCCCCCTTCTGGGTCTTCCTTTCCAAGTGTCCCTAGCCCCTTAGAATAATAGAGCATAATTCCTCACGAGAGCAACAGCATTTGAAGAGGATGTGATTAATTGTTGGAGCTAAGTGACTCTGTCAGATTATACCACTTGGAAGGACAAATAAGGATAAGCAACATTTTAATATCAGCCATTGATTATTTTACTATTAAATATTTTTATGTACTCTGTTTCATTTTTTTCAGTGCAATATACCCTACATAAAGTAGAAACAATTGAAAATAAAAAAGCTGCTTGATACATATGAACCTCTACAAGTACGCCTAAGAATGCTTTGGAAACTCACAAGTCCCCTGAGACCTCAGAGAACTGAGTGACCTGCCCGGGTTCAGGTGCACTGAGGAGAGAGCCTTTGGCAGTGGTTTCCCTGTCTCCCAGTCCCTGCATCACTCTAGCCTGGGGGACTGGGAACACCAGTGCTCTGTGATCTGTATCCATTTCCTTAACTGGTTCTTGTCTGGCTTCCCTTTGGTCACACCTCATCTTGTACTGCAGCCCCAAAGACCATATCGAGGTCTTGTCCTCAGATGCTCTTCTAAATTCTAGCTGGCTGTTGGATCTAACCTTGTTCACCACTTTTATAGTTTCCTGAAATGTGGTGTCACTTCCCAGTGGTTTGGGTAGCCATGCTTCTGCCTTGCTTCTCCAACCTTTCAACTGTAGTTAGCCTCCCTCTGAGGCTCTGGTCCAAAGCTGTCTGGTCCTTTATATCTATGTTTCTCTGTTAAAAGAGCATAAATAACAATCATTTTAGCCCCACGAATTGTAGTGGCGTTTATTAGATGCGTGGCGCTGTGCTAGGACTGAGGTACAATAACAAATATGAAATTGTTCTTGTCTGGAGTTGCTAACAGTCTAGGGTCAGGGTTCCGTCTGTGTCCTCAGGATCATCAGAGCCTCCTGAAAAGCCACATATACTCCAGGCATTTTCAACCATGGGGTCGGTTCTGGGGTTTGAGGAGTTTTGTTTGTTTGCTTGCTTTCTGTCTGGGTCTGGGTAGCATCTTTCTTGAGAACATGGCACACAATGCCTGCTTAATAAACAAGATGTTGATGATCATAATTGAGGTTGGAGTTTTTCCTGACTTCTTTGGAGAAGATTCCACTCCTAAATGAGGGCATTGTCACTTTCATTTCTTTTTAATCTTTCACCCTTTAAAGAAAATACTCATAACAGTAGACTTGTGTTACACGATTAAAACGTTGTAAGGCGTTTGATATATTGTCCCCAGATGGGACATGCAAAATAGGATGTTTGCCCACAAGTCCTCTTCCAGAGCTTAGCAAACAAGAGGGTAGGAAGGAGCAATAGAGTTTGCCAGTTCTCTGGATGTATTTATTTAATTCATCTCCTTGCAAAGTGTTTCTGTATCTTATTTTTTGTATATTATCCCACAAAGAGATTTACAAAAGAGTTATAAAAGTACCACTTTATATACCAAGAAAGTGAGGATAGGAGAGTCACAGGGTCTCCCAGGAAGGTCAGTGGCTGAGTTGAGCCCAGGGATTGGGATTCTGGTGTGGGTGGGAGAGGTGTATATGGAGGTGTGATATCATGATTTATAATAAGAAATATATTTGGTTTTCATCCCCATTTCTGGTACAAAGCTCCTAAAACTCTTGGAATTTCCTAAACCCTGAGAGCAATAAAGGGCTTCTGTTATGTTAATGAGGTGACTTTTGGATCCCACCTAAGGATGGGGGCTGGCTGCCAGCAGAGCCAACTGTGATTAGAGGGTTGGAACTTTCAGTCCTACCTCCCCACCCCCAATCACCCACTGACCTCCTGGAGGGGAGAGGAGCTGGAGTTTGAATCAATTTCCAGTGACTCATGATTTGACCAACCATGCCTATGTAATGAGGTCTCCATAAAACCCCCAAAAAGCAGGATTCTGAGAGCTCCCAGGTTGATGAACAGAGGGCGAGCAGCATGCTTGGGAAGGGCGTGGGGGTGTCTCACCCTTTCCCCACACCTGACCTTGTGCATCTCCTATATCTGCCTGTTCCTGAGTTATAGCCTTTCAAAATAAACCAGTAATCTAGTAAGTAAAATGTTTCTCTGAGATCTGTGAGCCACTCTAGCAAATTAATCAAACCCAAGAAGGGGGTCATTGGAACCTCCGATCAATACTCAGTCTGAAGCACAGCTGACGACCTGGACTTGTGACTGCTGTCTGCAGTGGGGTACAGTCTTACAGAACTGAACCACTAACCTGTGCGATCTGACACTTTCTCTGGATAGACAGTTTCAGAACTGAGTTGAATTGTAGACTATCCTGAGCTGGTGTCCAGCTGGTGTCATAAGAATTGCTTGGTGATAATGAAAAAACCACCTTCCCACCCACGTTGGAATTAGGTGTCAGAATCTCAGCTTGTCTTTCCAGTTATACTTCCTGATTCTTCCCATTCTTTCCTCTTTCCATCCCATGGGCTTGGTGGTCTGGGTGGTCCTTCGCTTCCTGGGACCATCATTCAGGTGTCCAATAACTTGGATTGTTTGGAGGAAGCAACAAAGCAAAAGAAGGATTAACTGATCTAATTATGGCCCTAAAAAATCAGAGCATATTATAAGGGGTTTCTTTGCTCATTGCTCACTTGGGTTCAGGAACCCAGGAATAAATGATAGAAAAAAGTCACGCTGTGACAGGGTCTGATCCACAATCTGATAAAAGTGAGTGTCCTCTCTTACAGTGTTTGTACTGTTGAAAATGGAGATGGATACATTTTGCTGTTAACATAAATCCTTTTTGGGACTTCCCTGGTGGTCCAGTGGTTAAGAATCTGCCTTCCAATGCAGGGGACATGGGTTCGATCCCTGGTCGGGGAATTAAGATACCACATGCCACAGGGCAACTAAGCCCATGAACTGTAGAGCCTGCACACCACAACAAGAGAGCCCAAAAGCCGCAACTACTGAGCCCACTCACCACAGCTAGAGAGAAGCCCACATGCTGCAACAAAGAGCCCACACGCTGCAACTAAGATCTGATGCAGACAAAAATAAATAAATATTTTTAAAAAAACATAAATGCTTTTCTTTACCTTATTTTGCCTTTTGTTATTGTGGGGGTAAGAAGGGGGTGGAAGGAGGGTGTAGGATTCAGGACAGTTATTGGGAAGTCAGGAAGAACATCCACCATCCTTCAGCTCTCAGATCCATTGCTAACATAGGTTTCCTTTGCCTGTTCCACAGGGCTGGGACAGGGACAGAATCCCATGTGGAAGCCAGCTGGGGGCCCCTGACACCCTGTGTAGGAAAATAAACTGAAAATCAATAGCAAGAGATTTGCTTTCAAGGAAGGAGATTCTTAGAATAGTTCTCAGTCCCATTATGGGACCGAGTGCATCAAAACCAGATGATAGGGCTTCCCTGGTGGTGCAGTGGTTGAGAATCTGCCTGCCAATGCAGGAGAAACGGGTTCGAGCCCTGGTCTGGGAAGATCCCACATGCTGCGGAGCAACTAGGCCTGTGTGCCACAACTACTGAGACTGCGCGTCTGGAGCCTGTGCTCTGCAACAAGAGAGGCCGTGATACTGAGAGGCCCGCGCACTGCGATGAAGAGTGGCCCCCGCTTGCCACAACTAGAGAAAGCCCTTGCACAGAAACGAAGACCCAACACAGCCAAAAATAAATAAATAAAATACTGAATACATAACTACTTAAAAAAAAAATAGGGTAGATGCATGATTAAGCTTACATATATTTAAAAAAAAAAACAAACCAGATTATGCCTTTTAGGCTGATCTGTGGAGGAAAAACACATGTGATTCTCCACATTCTGAGGGATTTACCAAAGCCTCTTTATCAACCATGCACATGTCCACAAGGCTTTTTAAAAAGTCTTTAAACCCCTAAGACAGTAAAACAAGGGTAACATCAACACCGGCCAGTAACTTCATCCTTCTAACCCAGCAACTTCCAAACATTTGTAACTAAGGAGTTGCTTAAAGAATGGGCAGATCTCCCAAGGAGCAAGAGCTGCTTGTTTCAGTAAGGCACAAGTGTCCAGGACCCAGCTGTGCATGAGTTTGTTTTGTTTTGTTTAACTAGCACTGCCCCAAAAGTACGTATAGATACCCTCTCTGAAATCAATCTTCAAGGTTTTTCTCATTTTCTTTTAATAGCTATTTTTTTCTCTGTTGTTGAAAAAGAACTGCCAAATCATGTCAATGATCTGTTAACTTTTACATTTACTTCTACTTATGCTTTAAATTGCCTTAAATACACCTCCCTTGAATTAAAAAGATTTCATTGTCCCTTGATTTTTAGATTTAGTGAATAATTTCATGGATTTTTTTTTACCATATGCCTTTCCTAAACTCACTTGGTTTTTTTGTTTAGTTTTGTTTAGCTTTGTTTTGTTTTGGAGGGGGGTAGATTTCTTAAGATCTTTTACATTGTCAATTATGTCATCGGTGAACAATAGTTTTACTTCTTTTCAAATTTATATGGATTTTATTTTACTTTACTTTTTATCTTATTTTATTTTAGTGCCTATTGCACCGACTAGCACCTCCAATACAAAGTTAATTAGAAATGATAAGAATGGACATTCTTGCTTTGTTATTGATCTTACTGGGAAAGCATTAAGTCTTTCACTGTTAAGCATGATGTTGGCTGCAAGTATTTTACAGGTGCCCACTTATCAGATGGAGAATGTTTTCTTCTGTACCTAGTTTGCTGAGAAAGTTTTTTAATCATAAATAGGTATTGAATTTTATCAAATGCTTTTCTGCATCTATTGAGATGATCATGTGTTTTTTTCTCTTTTAGTCCGTTTATGTAGTAAATTACACTGATTTACAAATGTTAAACCAACACTGCATTCATAGGATAAACCCTACTTGATCATGATATACTATCATATTTTATATATAGCTAGATTTAGTTGCTAAATCTTCTTAAGAAGTTTGAGTCTATATTCATGAAGGATATTAGTTTTCTTTTAATGTATCCATCTGGTTTTAGTATCACAACAATGATATCCTTATAAAATGTTTCTTCCTTCTGTTATTTCTCAAAGAGTTTACATAGAACTGGAGTTATTTCCTCCTTAAATATTTGATAGGATTCACCAGTTTAGCATTGTGGGCATGGAGTTTTCTTTATGGAAAGTTTTGAAGCTATGAATTTAATTTTTTTAATCATATAGAACTAGTAATGCATACCTATTTCTCTTAAATGAGTCTAGTAGTTTGTTACTTCTTTCAAGGAACTTGTCCATTTCATCTAAGTTGTCAAATTTATTTGGTTTAAAGTTGTTAATAATATTTACTTACTACCTTTTTGATGCCTGTAGGATTTGAAGTGATGTCTTCTCTCTCATTCTTGATATTGGTCTTCTTCTCCTCCTTCTCTCTCTCTTTTATCCTTGAACTGTATGGATAGAGCAGAGTTTCTCAAACTTGACACTATTAACATTTTGGGCTAAATAATTCTTTGTTGTGGGGAGTAGTCCTGTGAATAGAGGACATTAGCATCATAATTTAGCCTTTACTCACTACATGCCTGTAGCAACTATAATACATCCTCTCCATTTGTGCCAATCAAAAATGTCTGCAGACATGGACAAATGTCCTCTGGGGTGGGTGGAATCACCTTTTGTTAAGAATCACTGGGTCAGAGGTTCATAGATTTTTGTCTCATTGACTTTTTAAAAATATAACTTCTGTTGTTTTATTTCATTGTTTTCTGCTCTTATCTTTATAATTACCTTTCTCTTGTTTACTCTGGGTTTAATTTTTGTAGCTTCATTAGTTTAAGATCTTTCTTTTTTATAATATAAGCATTCAGTGCTGCGTATTTCTTCTTGGCACTTATTTAGCTGCATCTCATTAATTTTATATGTTGTGTTTTTATTTTCATACAGTTCAAATTATTTTGTAATTTGCTACTAGATTTCTTCTTTAACAAAGGGTGTCTTAGTCTGGTTGGATTGCTACAACCAAATGCCCCAGACTAAGGTGCTTTATAAACAGCAGAAGTTTATTTCTAAAGTTCTGGAGGCTGGAAGTCTGAGATCAGGTTGCCAGCAGAGTTGGTCCTGATGAAGGTCCCCTTCCTTCTGGGTTGCACACTGTCAACTTTGTGCTGTGTTCTCACATGGCTAAAGGGGCTAGAAAGCTCTCTGGGGCCTCTACAAGGGCACTAATCCCATTTATGAGTACCCTGCCCTCATGAATGTATCACCTCCGAAAGGCTTCACCTCCTAACTTCACCTGGGGCATTAGGCTTTCAACACATGAATCTTGGGGGTGACACAAACATTCAAACATAGCACAGGGATTATTTAAAAGTATGCTCTTTAATTTTTAAATGTTTGAGAACATGGTCAGATATCTTCCTGATCTTCCTGTTACTGTTTTCTAGTTTAAATTCATTTTGGCCACCATATTTTTAATTATTTTCATTTTTAAAAAGTTACTGAGGGAGTTTCCTAGTGGCCTAGTGACTAGGATTCTGGACTTTCACTGCAGCAGCCTGGGTTTAATCCCTGGTTGGGGAACTGAGATCCTACAAGCCGTGTGGCATGGCCAAAAAAAAAAAAAGTTACTGAGAATTTTTTTTTTAATCCCAGAATATGGTCTATTTTAGTGAATGTTTCATAAGCACTTTAAAAAGTTGTGTATCCTGCAGATATTGGTAAAGTGTTCTATAAATGTCAGGTCAAGTTTGTTGTATTCTTAAAGTCTCCTACAGCACTACAAATTTTTTATTTGTTCTATTTATTAACAAGTGAGAATTGTTATAATCTGTATAACTGTAGACTTGTCAATTTTCCCTATTAGTTCTATCAATTCTTGCTTTACGTGTTCAAAATTTTTGTTATTATATGCATACACATTGAGAGTTTGTCATCTTGAACTTACCTCATTAATCTTTATGAACTTTATCCTTGATAATACTCCTTGTTCTGAATTTTGATTTGTTAGATATTAGCATAGCCACTTAAGTTTTCTATAAGTAGCTTTGCATTTTATAGCCTTTTTCCATCTTTTTACTTTTAAACTATCTGTGCCTTTATATTTTAAGTGGGTTTCTTACAAACAGCATATAATTCCTCAGATTGTCTAGTTTATATGAAACTATCTTTAAGTTTACTAGCACTTTCTTCTGTCATCTCCAACCACCTGTTAAGACTGTCCAGTGTACGTTTTATTTTAGATATTAATGTTTCAGTTCTATGATTTCAATTTGGTTATTTCCAACATTTTCTATTTCTCTCTGGCATTCCTTATTTATTCACTTGAGCATATTTTCCTTTATAGTGTTGAGTATATTTAAAAAACTGCTTTAAAATCTTTACTAATTTCAATATCTGTGTCACCTTTGGGTTTGTCTCCATTGATTGCCTTTTATTTGAGCTTTGGTCACACGTTCTTATTTCTTCACATGTCTGGTAATTTTGGATTGTATCTTGGAGATTGCTAATGATATGGTTTTGGTTTCTCTTATGTCCCTCTTTAGAATATTGAATTCTTTTATCAGATAATTTTCTTGACTGCACTCATACTATAAACTCTTTGTTTGTGTGTTGTGTGAAGCGGTGGAAACCTAGTTTATTTCTTCTAGCATTGGTTGGGCTGCTTGGAGCCTTCCCCATGCACGTGTAGTTCAGGGATCAGCCAAGGATTTAAGCACAATTTATGTGCAGAATATAAGTCTCCTCCATGGCTCTCTGCTTTCTGAGATTTGATCTTAAATTTCTAGCTGCTGTGGTCCCCTTGAAACTTGTCTTCTGATTATTCAAGGCTGAGGGCTGTGGATTTTCTGGCCAAGTTTTAGCCACCCCATCTGCCATACATTGGGGTTTGCTCTCAGGTAAACAAGTTGAGAAAAAATGAGCAACTTATCCCATGTCATTTCTTCCTTCCAAGAGTAGACAGCTATCAAGTTTCTGCCTGTTTTTGTTTGCTCTCCAGTGCCTTCACATAGGTGTTATATTTTCTCCAGAGTTCATAGTTGTATTTTTAAGAATATTTGGCCCAATAAGAACTATTCTTCTATTACCAGAAACCAGAATCCCATCACTCGGGCTTGAATTCTTTTAATATACAAATACAATTCTTCTCCATCACTGACAATTTTCTGTTTATTCTCAAAGATAAAGCAGATCTTTCAGGAGTCTATTCTTATCTTAACTACCCAAAATGACTTTGTATCATCCCCAAATATATTTTGCTTTGTTGTCTCTCTTTCAAGTTATTTATTAATTCATAAAGTCTTTATAGAACACTCTTATTCACCTATTTCTATTCAGAGAAGTGTTCATTTATTTATACCATTTGTTTCTTATCTCTAAACCCTTTACAAGGTAAAACAGACTCTTCACTACAACCTGACAAGATTTTGAAAATAGCTTGTGTGAAACTTTGTCAAAGGCCTTTTGAAATTCTCAGTGGACAATATCAACCAATTGTTTATGCTTATGCCTTTTTAGCTCTTTAAGGGCATCAATATTTGTTTAATATGGGAAAATATAACCCATCTCTCTGTGACAGGGCACACATTAAGGACATCAATAATTTATCCAATCCATAACTTTTTTTTTTTTTTTTTTTTTGCGGTATGTGGGCCTCTCACTGTTGTGGCCTCTCCCGTTGCGGAGCACAGGCTCTGGATGCGGAGGCTCAGTGGGCATGGCTCACAGGCCCAGCCACTCCACAGCATGCGGGATCCTCCTGGACTGGGGCACGAACCCGTGTCCCCTGCATTGGCAGGTGGACTCTCAACCGCTGCGCCACCAGGGAAGTCCTATCCATAACATATTTTTAAAATGTTTTTCTGAAGAATCCATGTTGCCTCATGTGTTATTTTAAGAGTTTGATAGTCCAATCCTTTATTAATTATAATCTAATATCAGCTTGTCTAGAATAGAAATGTGATGTAATTTTAAATTCTTGGATTCTTTCTGGATTTTTTTAAACTGTTGTTACAGTTTATTATTCTGACCTGGAAATCATAACAAGTCAAAATTTACATTTTGGCCACACATCTCTGATTTTATACCTCAGTGACTTTAAGAGTGCCATCTAATTTTGGTGATTTAAGATAAATTATTTTTTGCTAATATTAGCTAATATTTATTGTGCATGTATTAGATGCCAGACAATGTTCTAAGTGTATGATTTCATTTTGTCCTCCAGTTGCCCTATAAATTGGCTTCATCATTCCCATCTACAGATATAAAACTGTTGGAGCACATCTGAGGTATTGGCCACTGTTTGATCTAATGCTTCTAATTTTTTTCAACTTAGAGGAAATTTTGGAACAGCACATCTTTTTTCTCAGCAAGCCTTCAAAACACAAGGTTTCTTGACCCATTCTTTAAACTGGTTCGACAAGAATAATATGTTTTTCCCCCAGGGAGGGAGAACTTTAAAAAGTGGGAGAAATGACAAAGTCAGGAGGTTGTCACTCAAAAAATTAGAAATGCTGCAGCTGCCAACAGAAATAGACTAGCATGTTGTGGGGTAATAAATCATATTTTATTACTCTCAGAGCATCACTCTTTTATCAATGTTTGAATAAAACAGGTATGTTTTATAATTTTTTTTCCATGTGTTTCTGGCTCAGTTTATTTGCCCCATATGTTTTGTCTCTTTCTTTTCCTATTTTGGGTTATAGTTTGATTTTTCTGTCATTCAGTTTGAGGCATTCCCTTGGGAACTTTTTCTCTTGACATATCTTTTCATTTTTTTAAACCTTACTTTTTGTTGGGAGAGTCTTTTCCTTTTCTTATCATTGTCTTTTATTAAAAACTGTTTTATTTTTCCATTTTTCTTTTTTCATCTTCTTAGTCAGTTGTGATTCATTTTCATTCTTTGTGTTTTGAATTACAAGCTTCCTCCATGGTGCTTATTCTCTGCTCCCTTTCATAATTTTCCTTTATCTCTTCACAACATATTGTTTTCTTTCTAGAATTAACCATCTTATTTGACTGCCCCAGTTTTTTTGTGATTTCTCCCTTAGTGGGGTCCTTTTCCTTCCTTCTTTCCTTAAACTCTTCTGCCAGCACTCAGATTGGTAATGCACTGGGTTGAAACAAAGGATTTCATGACATTTCCATTGCTTCCATTCCCTGCTTTTCAAAAACAAGTCCTTGAAATTACCCACTGTCTTTTTAGACCGTAATTCTCCCTTCAACTTAGATTAAAATGTGACAGGTGTAGTTAGAAGATGCAGTTGGAAGTTGCCCACATTAATCACATAGAATATCTGGAACAAAGCACATCTGAACTAAGGACATGAGTGTAAGAGCTCTTACTGATGAAAGCAAGGTTTCTATGTGTTGAGAAGGAGCAGAAGATAGTCCTCTCAATCAATGAGATGAGAGATGAGCTGGTGTTGGTTTGAGTTCTTGTTTCCTGAAGTAGTAAATCACTGAAAACAAAAACAATATTGAAAAACATAGTTTACAAAAAGTTTTCTAGAGTCTTACTGCCTTCCTTTGGATTGTTATGCTACCTTGCATTTATTTGGTTCTTATTTCCAAAGTGTTTTTAAATATTATCTCAGTTAATTCTGTTTATAACTCTGAGAGAAAAGAGCTGCAGTGAAATTATGCCCAGTTGAAAGGTAAGCTCACTGAGGTATGGAATTTCACTTACCTGACATAAAATCATTATTTAATAACAAAAAGGATTTAAATCTATGTCTATTGAGTTGTGTGCTTTCTCAACTTTTATTTCCCTGCCACCCTCCCCACCTTACCTCTGCACCTCCTGGTTTTATATTCCTGTTTTTCTCTCCTTTTGTAACTCTTGAGTTCATTCTTCTGTATCACCAGGAGAACTAGGATGATTTGAACTGAGGGAGAAGGATGTAGTCATCATTTTCATGCACTCCCATGAAAGTGGACCATATATACCCATGCATTTAAACCTCATCTAATAATTATTTAAGTTCAAAGTTGGTTACTATTCCTGAGGAGTTCCTAAAACTTTTCAGCAGAGAGAAAAGACAGATGAATCAAGGGTGGAAATAATGGGGAAGGTGGTTTAGTAGGGAGGATGGCTAAGAGCCCCACACAGGGCGGGAGGCTGAGGAACAGAAAAAGGTTTTTCTGTCTTTATTGTTTCTACTTCCATGGTCTTCTGGTAGTGTCAGTGACAGCGGTGACTCTCCTCAGGTTCTGGAATAACCAGGAGCCCAAACTGTGCCTCCTGTTGTTTTCCTGTGGAAGGAACAACTGAGCATCCTCAAATGACTTCTTATCACAAGCATCCAAAAATTCTTTTGAAGAGCTCTCAAGATATTCTCTTTTGTCAGATGCTTTGTTTACTTTCTACAAAGCCTAAGGGACTCACACCCTGTGTTCTCATGAAAATATTTACAATCCATTGTTCCCTCCCATTATCCAGCTTGCGTCAAGGTCACCCATTTCACTGCTCAGCTGAGCTTCCACAGACCGGAAGTAGTGCTGAAGAGTATAATGAAGTTCTGGGCTTACCCCCGGCGAAGCAGGCACAGTCCTGCAGCAGAGGGTGACTTTGATTAGTTCCGAGAGGTCTCATTTCATCTGTTGGGTTTCCTCACTAGTAACTTCCACTGTAGACACATTTGATGGAGGTGAGGGTGCGGCAGTGTGGAGCATGGGTAGAAATAGAAGCACAACTGAACAGAACACTCTCTGGCCACCTAGTCCTGCTAAAATTTGACAGCCTCATTGCACTAACTGATAGGAGAAGCCAGCTGGATGGCAGTCTGTGGTCTGTGGTCACAATCCTTGGTCCAATCTAAGTTGATGAAAACTTCTTTTGGAAATATTTCATTCTAAAGCTAGCTTGAATAAAAAATCTGGTGTGAAATAGATCTTATTCTGTTTCCCTGCCATCAGTCACTTTTCAGAGTTCATCCTGCAATACAACATGCCAAATAAATTTAGTCTAAGGAGAAGCACTATACTATACATTAAATACACATTTTTAATGGCCAGTAGCAATTTATCCAGAGAAATCTGTTTTCCACCACCCTCTGTAGCACAGTAAATGGCTCAGTGAATGGTGTTTGCCATAGTCAACAACACTTGCTGATGCTTTTCCAAAGAGCCACACCAACCAAGAAAAATATATCATGAATGTTATTGAAAGTAAATTGGTTTTTGAGACAATGAAAACATTTTATTCATTTAAATTAAAGCAGAATGGCAGTGGCCTGCTTTTAATTCATGTAGTCCATGAAATTGAAGTAATGCATACATTTTGAGTTTTTCATGCTCGTTGTCCTTATTTTTAAATGGTCAACTTCAATTGCCTCTTATTTGCTCAAGTTGTTTAAATTTTTTTAAAAAAACAGATTTCTAATTTTTATTTATATGTGTGATTCTTTTTTTAATTTATTTTATTCAAGTAAAAAGAATATGAAAAAGTGGTTTAACTTTGAGTTTGTTTTTGACCAAAATTAAACAAGTGCATTGAAATATCATTGTTTAACACGTGGCCAGTCATCTCCTTCAGTGAAGCAACTTGTCCTTATAGAGTATTCAGAGCCCCCAAAGATGGTATTCTCCTTGACAATGAAACAATGTTGTGCTTAGGGATTTGGTAATGGGAAGAGAGTATTTGCTAGTACCGAAAAAGCTAAAATTGAAAAAATCCTCACAAAATTGTCAGAAGCCAGCATATGCAGTCATTTAAAGTATGGTGTGTATATATATTCCATCATTTTCAGAATCAGCTTCACATTTAGGAAGTGGAAGAAGGTGATACTGATAATTTCTAAAGTCACTCTTAGCCCCCACAAATTAGAGATGTGTGACAGGCATACAGAAACATCTTCATTTTTTGAGATAAAAACTTTGTAATTTTTTTACACCAAACTTTTCACATTAAACTGATGGCTTATGTTAAAATGTCAGCTTCTGCAACTGGCACAAAATTTTTAAATGTTCTAAATATCTCAAAATGGGTGACTATATAATAAACCTTGTGCCTCAGAAACATTTATTTGTGTCACCAAAACCAGGGAATAAATATGTTGTCTAAGTGTCCTTTGAGTTGTACATGTCAGCACCATTATTCATTTATAATTATTTATCATTAAATAATTATGAGCAGCATTTACACACAGTTTTCTTTTATAGAAAAAGATCATCAAACCACAAGACTAGGTTAAAAAATTTTAATTTACAGAATATTTCTTAAGGAAATTGAGTTGTTTCTTTTACAAAGTACAGATAGAGTGGTATTGAATGTTTATAAATGGAATGAAGGGGAGGAGTTATGGTCCTTAATAGACTTACACTAAAAATCCCAAGGACCTTTATAAGGAAGGGAGTTGCTAGACCTGGAAGCAAGAGAAAAATGAAAAAATCTTTACTCTGTCAGCCCTTATTTTGAAATAATTAAAAAAACTGCTTTGAAAATCAAATATTTTATTCTTAAGGGCCCAAAACATTTTCAATAAGGAAATAATTTTCAATTTTCTATTAAATAAAAATCATAGGAGTGGTGTTTCAATTATGTAAAATTCTGGATTAGTGGAGTACAAATTAAAGAGGAATTATAGTAAAATAGAAACAGATTGTACAAGTTTAGTTTTAGAGGTACTTCAAAAATTCAGCCACAGAGCAGGATTTTGGAACATGTCGTGATTGTGGACTCCACGCAGAGGCTGCCTTCTGAGTTTGGAAGGGGCTACATGTCTGGGTTGCCAGGCCTTCATTTCTCAGAGGATGCCATATTGAAATGACTTAGCGATCTCCCCACAGAATTTAGTTTGAGAGGAAGATGAATTGGAACTTCAGAGTGAAAATGAGCAGTGGAGCTTTCATCATGGGAGAAAGAGAAGTTTTATAACTGGACACATATGATAGTCATTTACTTTGCTATTAATGCTTTTGAACCTAAGTACATCTAGCATTATGGATATCACACAAAGAAGAGGCTATTCTTTGGGCTGGAATGAACTCAGAGAAAGAATCTAAGGATTTCTCTAGTGGACCTGAATATTCTGGGCAATTTTTTCCCCATCACTCCCTATTTATTGCCACTTTGGTTTCCTTTATCCTTCTATCATGGCTACATCTAGTCACTGAGTCACACAAAGCTCACATTGTGAATTTAGGAGGAAAATAACACCTCTGACCCCAGTCTGAGTCCTGAACTAACTGAAATACAGAGCAGAACTCCTATAGATAGGCATCAGAAAGTTTGACTGAGTAGTAATAAAGCCATTTGTTCAATATAGTTTAGGTATAGCCAAAAATGGGCTTGATAGCATTCTTCTGAATTAGACATTCACCACCAGAACATAAGCTTTCTGCAGGCAGGTATTGCTACGAAAAGAAAGCTCAATTCCATCTCTGAAACTTACTAATCACCATAAGTGGTAAAGAGAACTTAGGAGTGTTACTCTAATGCAGTGGTTCTCAAATGTGTTCCAGGGCTTGGAGATCCACAAACCCTTTCAGGAATCCACAAGGTCAAAACAACTTTTGTAATGATACTATTATTTGCCTTTTTCACTCTCATTTTCTCGCAAGTGTACAGCAGGGTTTTCCAGAAGCTTTATGACACACAGTGTTGCAACAGACTGAAAGTAAAATTCAGAATCCAGCTGACTTTCATTAAGCTGTTCATTAAATAGGATTTTCAAAAATGTAACACAAGACCACTTTTCTCACTGAATTGTTTCTTTAGCGTCTTAAAAACTTTTTGTTTTGAAATCATTTTAAACTTACAGAAGAGTTACAAAGATAGCACAAACAGTTGCAGTGTACACTTTACCCGACTTCTATCAACATTTCATGTAACCATGATGAAATTATCAAAACTAAGAAATTAACATCGATGCAATACTATTAATTAAACTGCAGAATTTATTCAGATCTCACTGGTTTTTACACTAATGTCCTTATTCTGATCCAGAATCCAATCCAGGATATGTCATTGCATTTAGTTGTCATATCTCTTTGATCTCCTCTGATCTGCGACAGTTCTTCAGTCTTTCCTTGTCCTCATGACCCTGATACTTTTTAATCATACTGGTTAGATATTTTGGAGAATGGCCCTCAATTTAAGTTTGTCTGATACTTTCTCATGATTGGATTGGAGTTATGGATTTTGGGGAAGAATGCCCTAGAGATAGTGAAGTGCCCTTCTTTGGGAATATGTGATATTCCTATGTCATGTTACTGGTGATGCTAAACTTGATTATTTGGTTAAGATTGTACCTAGCAGGTTTCTCTAGCAAGTTACTACTTTTCCTTTTAAATTCAATAAATATTTTGTCTATGCAATACCCTGTTTCTCGTTAAACTTTTGCCAACTAATTTTAGCATTCATTGATGGATCCTCCCTGAATCAATTATTATTGTGGTGTTCTAATGCTGATTTTCTATTTCCCTCACTCCATCGACACTTTCAATTTAAAAAATTTTGTGGTTATCTTTATCCCTCACATATTTATTTATTCAATTATTCATTTATATCAGTATGGACTCATGGCCATTTATTTTATCCTTTGGACTACATAAATTATTATCATTAATTATTTTGTTGCTCAAATTGTTCCATCTTTGGACATTGGGAATTCTTCCATCTTGGATCATGGGTTCTTTTGAGACTTCTTTACTTTCTGACACTACAAAAAGTTCCAAGGTCATTTTGTACTTTTTCTGCCCCAACCCTGGAATCAACCAATTCTCCAAGGAACACTGGTTCCTTTTACTAGAGAAGATATTTAGAAATGAAGATGTCTAAGTGCTGGGTGTGCTCATTGCTGTGGGAGTGTCACTGCCTCTAGATACTAGAGCAAAGGTATATGTATGTATAGTAACTCATGTCTATCTGCCTGCTTATTATCTATCTAGCATCTATTTTTTAAAACACATGAGTTCATATAAATAATTCCAAATCCAATCCAGCATTACATAACACATTCTAGAATCTCCCCTTTGCTTATCTGTAACTAATTTCTGTTACAGTGAGAAACTGACTACTTATTTGTTCAACTCTAATATACACGTAAGGAAAATTCAGAATTTCTAACCTAGACTTCTGTGAGAAACAAATTTACCAACTAAAACAGGGTTTGCATAAAATTATTTGTCTTTAGCCTCACAGTAGCCAGACAACACAGTTTCCAAAGTTAGGTCAGCTCCTTTGTTCCATACCTTCTTCATTGTCATTATGTCATACATTTGTAAGGTAGTTAGATATAATTATCACAGTCTATATTCCATCTTGGGTCCCACTGTTCTGGTTGATTTTTTATTAGTTCACGTGCAATAAAATTCTCTCACTGTGATGTGCAGTTCTATGGATTTTGACAAATCCACCACGAGGACACTATACAGAACAGTTCCTCCACTCCTAAATGTCTCTCATGCTGTCCTTTTACTTATTTATTTTTTAATTGTTTTTAATACATCTAATGGGAGTATAATTGCTTCACAATGTTGTGTTAGTTTCTGTTGTACAACAAAGTAAATCAGACATATGAATACATATATCCCCATAACCCCTCCCTCTTGAGCCTCCCTCCCACCCTCCCTATCTCACCCCTCTAGGTTGTCGCAAAGCACCGAGCTGATCTCCCTGTGCGATGCTGCTTCTTCCCACTAGCTATCTATTATACATTTGGTAGAGTATATATGTTGATGCTTCTCTCACTTCTCCCCAGCTTCCACATCCACCCTACGTGTTCTCAAGTTCATTCTCTATGTCTGCATCTTTTTTCCTGCCCTACCACTAGGTTCATCAATACTATTATTTTAGATTCCACATATGCATTAGCATATGGTATTTGTGTTTCTCTTTCTGAATTACTTCACTCTGTATGACAGACTCTAGGTCCATCCACCTCACCACAAATAACTCAGTTTCACTTCTTTTTATGGCTGAGTAATATCCCATTGTATATATGTACAACTACTTTCTCCATTCATCTGTCAATGGACATTTAGGTTGCTTCCATGTCCTGGCTATTGTAAATAGTGCTGCAGTGAACATTGTGGTACATGTCTCTTTTTGAATTGTGGTTTTCTCAGGGTATATGCCCAGTAGTGGGATTTCTGGGTGGTATGGTAGTTCTATTTTTAGTTTTGTAAGGAACCTCCATACTGTTCTCCATAGTGGTTGAATCAATTTACATTCCCACCAACAGTGCAGGAAGCTTCCCTTTTCACCACACCCTCTCCAGCATTTATTGTTTCTAGATATTTTGATAATAGCCATTCTGACCAGTGTGAGGTGATACCTCATTGTAGTTTTGACTTGCATTTCTCTAATAATTAGTGATGTTGAGCATCTTTTCATGTGCCTCTTGGCCATCTGTAGGTCTTTGGAGAAATGTCTATTTAGGTCTTCTGCCCATTTTTTTTAATGTTTTTTTTTTTGCTTTTTTGATATTGAGCTCCATGAGTTGTTTGTATATTTTGGAGATTAATCCTTTGTCCATTGTTTCATTTGCAAATATTTTCTCCCATTCTGAGGGTTGTCTTTTCATCTTGTTTATGGTTTCCTTTGCTGTGCAAAAGCTTTTAAGTTTCATTAGGTCCCATTTGTTTATTTTTGTTTTTATTTTCATTACTCTAGGAGGTGGATTAAAAGAGATCTTGCTATGGTTTATGTCAAAGAGTGTTTTTCCTACGTTTTTCTCTAACAGTTTTATAGTGACCAGTCTTACATTTAGGTCTTTAATCCATTTTGAGTTTATTTTTGTGTATGATGTAAGGGAGTGTTCTAATTTCATTCTTTTGCATGGAGCTGTCCAGTTTTCCCAGCACCGCTTATTGAAGAGACTGTCTTTTCTCCAACAGTCTCCAAGACTGTTCTTGCCTCCTTTGTTGTAAAATAGGTGACCATATGTGTGTGGGTTTATCTCTGGGCTTTCTATCCTGTACCACTGATCTATATTTCTGTTTTTGTGCCAGTACTGTATTGTCTTGATTACTGTAGCTTTGTAGTGTAGTTTGGAGTCGGGGAGCCTGATTCCTCTAGCTCCATTTTTCTTTCTTAAGATTGCTTTGGCTATTCGCAGTCTTTTGTGTTTCCACACAAATTACAGAATTTTTTGTTCTAATTCTGTGAAGAATGCCATTGGTAGTTTAATAGGGATTGCATTGAATCTGCAGATTGCTTCGGGTAGTATAATCATTTTCACAATATTGATTCTTCCAATCCAAGAATATAGCATATCTCTCCATCTGTTTGTGTCTTCTTTGATTTCTTTCATCAGTATCTAATAGTTTTCTATGTACAGGTCTTTTGAGTCCTTAGGTAGGCTTATTCCTAAGTATTTTATTCTTTTTGTTGCGATGGTAAATGGGATTGTTTCCTTAATTTCTCTTTCTGATTTTTTGTTGTTAGTGTATAGGAATGTGAGAGATTTATGTGCATTAATTTTGTATCCTTACCAAATTCAACCTTACCAAATTCATTGATTAGTTCTAGTAGTTTTCTGATGACATCTTTAGGATTTTGTATATATAGTACCATGTCATCTGCAAACTGACAGTTTTACTTTTTCTTTTCCAATTTGTATTCCTTTTATTTCTTTTTCTTCTCTGATTGCCATGGCTTGGATTTCCAAAACTATGTTGAATAAGGGTGGAGAGAGAGGAGATCCTCGTCTTGCTCCTGATCTTAGAGGAAATGCTTTCAGGTTTTTACCATTGAGTATGATGTTTGCTGTGGGTTTGTCATATATGGTCTTTATTATGTTGAGGTAGGTTCCCTCTATGCCCATTTTTTGGAGAGTTTTTATCATAAATGGGTGTTGAATTTTGTCAAAAGCTTTTTATGCATTTATTGAGATGATCATATGGTTTTTATTCCTTAATTTGTTAATATGGTGTATCACATTGATTTATTTCCATATATTGAAGAATCCTTGCATTCCTGGGGTAAATCCCAATTGATCATGGTGTATGATCCTTTCAATATGTTGTTGGATTCTGTTCGCTAGTATTATGTTGAGGATTTTTGCATCTATGTTCATCAGTGATATTGGTCTATAATTTTCTTTTTTTGTCATACCTTTTTCTGGTTTTGGTATCTGCGTGATGGTGGCTTTGTATAATGAATTTGGGAGTGTTCCTCCCTCTGCAGTTTTTTGGAAGCGTTTGAGAAGATTTAGTGTTAGCTCTTCTCTAAATGTTTGATAGAATTCACCTGTGAAGCCATCTGGTCCTGGACTTTTGTTTGTTGAAAGGGTTTTAATTACTGTTTCAATTTCATTACTTGTGATAAGTCTAATTTCTATTTCATTTATTTCTGCTCTGACCTTTATGATTTCTTTCATTCTACTGACTTTGGGTTTTCTTTGTTCTTCTTTCTCTACTTGCTTTAGGTGTAAGGTTAGATTGTTTATTTCAGATTTTTCTTTTTTCTTGAGGTGAGACTGAATTGCTATAAACTTCCCTTTTAGAACCGCTTTTGCTGCATCCATAGGTTTTGGGTCATCATGTTTTCATTGTCATTTGGGTCTATGTATTTTTTAATTTCTTCTTTGATTCTTTCAGTGATCTCTTGGTTATTTAGCAGTGCACTGTTTAGCCTCCATGTAGTTGTGTTTTTTACTGTAACTGATTTCCAATTTCATAGCATTGTTATCAGAAAAGATGCTTCATATGATTTTAATTTTCTTAAATTTTCCGAGGCTTGAATTGTGACCCAAGATGTGGTCTATCCTGGAGAATGCTCCATGTGCACTTGAGAAGAATGTGTATTCTGCTACTTTTGGGTGGAATGTTTTATAAATATCAATTAAATCTATCTGGTCTAGTATGTCATTTAAAGCTTGTGTTTCCTTATTTATTTTCTGTTTGGATGACCTGTCCATTGGTGTAAGTGGGGTGTTAAAGTCCCCTAGTATTATTGTGTTACTGGCCATTTCCCATTTCATGGTTGTTAGCATTTGCTTTGTGTATTGAGTTGCTCCTATGTTGGGTGCATAAACATAATTGTTATATCTTCTTCTTGGATTGATCCCTTGATCATTATGCAGTGTCCTTGCTTACCTCTTGTAAAGTCTTTATTTTAAAGTCTATTTTATCTGAAATGAGTATTGCTACTTCAGCTTTCTTTTGATTTCCTTTTCCATAGAATATCTTTTCACATCCCTTCACTTTCAGTCTCTATGTGTCCCTAGGTCTGAAGTGGTCTCTTGTAGACAGCATATCTATGGGTCTTGTTTTTGTATCCATTTAGCCAATCTATGTCTTTTGGTTGGAGCATTTAATCCATTTATGTTTCAGGTAATTATCAATATGAATGTTCCTATTGCCATTTTCTTAATTGTTTTGGATTTGTTATTGTAGGTCTTTTCCTTCTCTTGTGTTTCCCACCTAGAGAAGTTTCTTTAGCATTTGTTGTAAAGCTGGTTTGGTGATGTTGAATATTCTTAGCTTTTGCTTGTCTGAAAAGCTTTTGATTTCTCCATCAAATCTGACTGAGATCCTTGCTGGGTAGAGTAATCTTGGTTGTAATTTTTTCTCTTTCATTGCTTTAAGTATATCCTGCCACTCCCTTCTGGCCTGCAGAGTTTCTGCTGAAAAATCAATTGATAATCTTATGAGGATTCCTTTGTATGTTATTTTTTGCTTTTCCCTTGCTGCTTTTAATATTTTTTTCTTTGAATTTAATTTTTGATAGTTTGATTAATATGTGTCTTGGGATGTTTCACCTAGGGTTTATCCTGTATGAGACTCTGTGCTTCCTGGACTTTGGTGACTATTTCCTTTCCCACGTTAGGGAAGTTTTCCACTATAATCTCTTCAAATATTTTCTCAGACCCTTTATTTTTCTCTTCTTCTTCTGGGACCCCTACAGTTCAAATGTTGGTGCTTTTAATGTTGTCTCAATGGTCTCTGAGATTGTCTTCAATTCTTTTCATTCTTTATTCTGCTCCTCCACTGTTATTTCCACCATTCTGTCTTCCAGCTCACTAATTCATTCTTCTCCCTCAGTTATTCTGTTATTGATTCCTTCGAGTGTATTTTTCATTTCAGTTATTGTATTGTTCATCTCTGTTTGTTCTTCAGTTCTTCTAGATCTTTGTTAAATATTTCTTGTATTTTCTCAATCCGTACCTCCATTCTACTTCTGAGATTCTGGATCATTCTTACTATCATTACTCTGAATTCTTTTTCAGGTAGATTGCCTATTTCCTTTTCATTTACTTGCTTTTGTAGGATTTTACCTTGTTCCTTCATCTGTGACATTTTTTTTGCCATCTCTTTTTCTTTGGTGGGGGGGTGATATTGTGTTTCTGTCTTACTGGTTGTTTGGCCTGAGGTTTCCAACACTAGAGTTTGTAGGCTGTTGGGTAGAGCTTGGTCTTTGTGCCCAGATGAGGCCTTCTGGGAGACCTCACTCTGATGAATATTCCTTGGGGTCTGAAGTTCTCTGTTAATCCAGTGGTTTGGACTCAGAGCTCCCACCACAAGAGCTTTGGCCTGACCCTTGGCTCGTGAACAAGGATCCTGCAAGCTATCCAGGATGGTGGTTTGCTTGGGGTTTCCTCCCGTTTCCTTGGGAATCGAGGTGCCCCACCAGTGTTTGGCAGGTGCCCTAGTTGTGGGGAGACATCAACTCCATGTTGATGCCTCTATCTTGACTCCGCCCTGCCATGCTGTTCTTTTATAGTCAAGCCTCCCCCACCACAACACCTAGCAAACACTGATATGTTTTCCATCCCTATAGTTTTGCCTTTTTCAGAATGTTATATTTTGTGTCTGGATTCCTTTACTTAGTGAAATGTATCCATTTTTTTTTTATGAATCAATAGCTTGTTGTTTTTAACAAACAGTTTTCCATTGTATTGATTGTACCACAGTTTGTTTATCCATTCATTCACTGAAAGACATCTGGGTTGTTTCTAGATTTGGGCAATTATGAATAAAGCTATTATGAACATTCACATATGGGTTGTGTGTAAGTCCAATTGATCATTTTTTTCTTTAAATTGTGCTTTGGTACTGTATTTAAAATTCTTTGGCATACTGAAGGTCACAGAAATTCTTCCATGTTTTCTTCTAGAATTTTTATAATTTTGGATTTCATATTTATGTCTATGATCTATTTTGAGCTAATTTTTTATAAGATGTAAATTAGAAATCAGTCTGGCTCTTTTTCATGGTAAGGATGGAAACATGCTTCTCCCACTTTTTTATATCCTGGTATGTAAGCAGAAGTCTACTAAATTGTGTGTGTGTGGGGGGGTTGTCCAAGAAAATATACTTATTTTCCTTTTTCTCCCATTTGCTTGTTTCTTTTTAAAAACAACTTTATTGAGATAACTTTGACATATGAAAATTGTATATATTTAAGGTGTACTTAATGTTTTGATATACATATACACTGTGAAAAGATCTACAAGATGAAGCTAAGTATCTTATCTACCATATCTACATAGTTACCATTGTGTGTGTGTGTGTGTGTGTGTGTAAGGTGTATGGAAAGATGTTATTTATGTTAGTAGGCAACAGGTATAGTATTGTTATATTTAAATAAGTAAACATTCAAAAAATCATTTGTTTTTAATTTCTAATTCCTTACAAACTGAAGTAACAGAGACGTATATACCCTTCTACCTTAAACAACAACAAAAAAAGAAAGAAACAATGGTTTTACATATTAGACAAGTAGCATAGGACTGTGATACTAAGAGAGGGGAATAAACATGGAGAATTCAACAATTGCCTCAACTTACTTCCTTGAGAGAGTTTCCAGGTCTCAAGGCAGACAGGAAGAAACCTAGGTGAAGCCCAGGCATTTCTTTGAGTTCAGAAAGTGGAGCTGGGAGTTTAAGAAGGCTAGGGAAACTAGAGTTCACAGGGAAGAGTACTGGAGAACAGAGAGTTGCACAGAGAGAGAGTATAGGAAATGTGCAGAGAGCCTCCTCAAGTCCTTAGCTGAGTACCGATGAGTGCATGCATAAACACACACACACACACACACACACAGACACACACACACACACTACACAGCACTGGGAAAGGAACACTCATAATAATCCATAGGGCTCACACATGACCAGGAATAGCTTGTGTTCCCATGAGTCAGGATGAAAAAATACCAAAAAACCTGCAATAGGTAAGGCACATGGGTAGAGTACTCAGAGTCCTTAGTATCTGTAGTGGGGCAAAATTAGCCTTAGAGTAAAAGCTGTTTTAGTCCCACTTAACAAAGCTAAAAAGTGTACCTCAAAAGGGTCAAACTATTTACTAGCAACTTAAATATGTCTCAGAATAAACCTAAAAATATTTTTAAATATATCTGAAGGCTTCCCTAGTGGTAGAGTGGTTGAGAGTCTGCCTGCCGATGCAGGGGACATGGGTTCGTGCCCCGGTCCGGGAAGATCCCACATGCTGCGGAGCAGCTGGGCCCGTGAGCCATGGCTGCTGAGCTTGCGCGTCCGGAGCCTGTGCTCTGCAATGGGAGAGGCCACAAGACTGAGAGCCTCGCATACCACACACACACACAAAAATGATTATCCAGCATCCAACAAGGTAAAATTCACAGTGGCTTCATCCAATCAAAGATGACTAAACATGCAAAAAAGAAAGATAATATGATCCACATTGAAAATGACAGCATGTTTCTCATCAGAAAAAATACAACTTAGAATTCTATACTGAGAGAAATATCTTTTAAAAATAAGGTAAAATAAAGACTTTTTCAGATATACAAAACCTGAAAGTGTTCATCATCAGCACACCTGCACTGCAGAAAATAATAAAGTACTCAGGCAGAGGGAAAATAATACCAGAGGGAAATATGTGTGTATAAGGAAGGACAAACAACACTGGAAATAGTAAATATGCAGGTAAAATATAAAATATATTTTTCTAGATTTGAACATCATGTTAAGGTAAAATTAATACAATGTATGATGGGATTTATAAAAAATGTAAAGTAAAAATGCATGACAACACTGGGACACAGACTGGGAGGGGAAAAACAGAAGTATACCTCTTAAGGTTCTTATAGTGTACATGAATTTATATAATATTACTTGAAAGTAGACTATAATAAGTTGAGGGCATATACTATCAACCTTAAAGCAACAATTAGGAGAATATAAAAGGTATAGCTATTGTATTAGTTTCTCAGCGTAGCTGTAACAAATTACCACAAATTTAGTGGTTTGAAAAACCACAAATCTATTTTCTTGCAGTTCTGGAGGTCAAAATTCTAAAACAGGTCCAAAGGGCTGGGTTTTCTCTGGAAGCTTCAGGGGAGGATCTGTTTCCTTGCATTTTCTGGCTCCTAGAGTCACCCTACATTCCTTACCTCATGTCCACTCTTCCATTTTTGAAGCCAGCAGCACAGCATTATCTCTTCTCCAACCTCCTGTCTCCCTCTTATAAGGCTTCTTGTGATTACTGCAGGCCCACTCAGGTAATTCTGATCTCTGCCTTCATCTTTGCATGGTATTTCTCCCTGTGTCTTCACATTGTCTTCCTCTGCCCTCCTTTCATGTCATTCTCTTTATAACGACCCAGTCATATTGGATTGGGAGCCCACTCTACTCCAGTATGATCTTGTCTTACCTAATTACATCTGCAAAGGTCTATTTTCAAACAAGGTCACATTCTGAGGTACTGAGTGTTAGGACTTCAACACATAAATTTTGAGGTAAAATAATTCAGTCCATAACAGACACAAATTACCAAAGCTCATTCAGTAAGAAAGAGATAACTTGAATAGCCTTATATTTGTTAAACAAATTGAATTTGTATTAAATTTGTATTCAGAAACCTACCCACAAGGAAATTCCAGAACTGGATGGCTTCATTGGTGAATTCTACTACCAATAAGTAATATACATTCTACACAAACTCTTCAAAAATTGAAGAGGAGAGAATTCTTTTCAATTTATGTATAAGGTCAGGTTTACTTGATACCAAAACTGGAAGAAAACATCACAGGAAAAATATAGATCAATTTCCATCATTAAAATAGAAACAAAATTTCTTAATAAATTTTAGTAAATTGAACAAAAAATATGTAAAAAGGATAACACACAATGAACAAGTGGTGTTTGTCCTAGGAATGCAAGGCTGGTGCAAATTTTGAAAATCAATGAGTGTAATTTAAGCTAAAGTAGAAAAATCATATGATCATTTCAATAGATGTAGAAAAAGCATTTAACAACAGTTAACATCCATTCTTTATAAAAAAACACTTAAGTTAGGAATACAAGAAACTTCCTCAACTTGACAAAGGTCATTTACAAAAAGCCTAGAGCTAACATCATAGTTAATGGAGAAATACTGAATGCTTCCTCCCTAAGAAGGTGAACAAGGTAAGAACATTTGCTCTCATCACTTCTATTCAATATCAAACTATAGGTCCTAGACAGTGCAATAAGGAAAGAATGTAAAGGGATCCTTAAAACAAAAAGATGGAGAACACTAATCTAATGGAAATTCCTTCACATAGACAAATGAACAGTGAAAAGTAGTCATTTCTTTCTTTATATTATTTTTTCTCCTAAGTTTAGACTCGTGTAAATATTAGACTCTTGTCTAATAATGATTACCATTTTTGAATGACTGCCATGAGTTTCACAAGCAATACATATATTATCACATTTAATCCATAAACCAACCACATAAATTAATGTCATTTTAGAAACAAGGAAAATGAGGGTCAAAGATATTAATTAATGTGCCCACAGCCACATAAGTGACAGAATTGGAATTCAATCCAAGCCTGTCTGATTTCAAAGCCCATGTTCATTCCTCTACATCATGGGCAGGTAAGTAAATGCCCTCAGCTCAAGGGGATGGAGAACACTTTCCCATCTTGTAATGCAGGCAGAGGTAGTGGCTTTGCGTCATATGTCTATTCCAAGGGACTAGCTTCCAAAATGGGAGGGAAAGGGATGGGGAAGGGGGCAGTGTGGTACAGACACCTGGCGCTGCCAGAAATGGCCTGTGAAGTTTCCATTGCATTCTCTGGAGGACTGAGGAGAATGCAGAGGGGGAAGTTTAGGCATCTGGGAGAACTCCTCACCCACCTTTTCCCAAGGGTCTGAAGACCATGGATGAGGGACTAGGTGTATGGTCATCAAAGATTTAGTGTGTATCTTTCATGCATAAAACAAAGAAGGTAGTATTGTTATGTCTTGGGAAAGCAAACATAGACTTTCCTATCCCCAAGTTTCTTTCTGGAAGCCTACAAGGTCATTATTTTGCTTTTTCACTCTCTTTTATGCATGTACAGTACAGTTTTCCAAAGGCTACATGATATATGAAATTGTAACAGATTCAATCTGCAGAAGCAGATATGTGAATCTGGCTTTCTCCTCTTAAGTCAAAACATTGAAAAGTTTTATAAAAATGCAAAACAATGTTACTCTTCTCACCAAATTTATTTCTGCTCTGGAAAATATAATTTTCACAACCATACATTATGTTAATATGAAATGGGTTTGTTACTGGTATTGTAAACAAACTAATAACTGTTTAAAAGATTTCCAATTTTTAATTTCTAAGATGGTAATTACCAATAGATAGAAACTATGTAAACAAAAGCTCTTTGGAGTCCTCAATTTTTGAGTGTGGCAGGTCCTTAGATCAAAAAGTTTGAGAATCACTAGTGCAATAGAATCATATTAAAGATGACTAAGCTGAGGCTCACAGAGTGGAAGCAAATTGCCCAAAGCAGCTACTATCTGGCAGAGCTTAGACTCAAAGCCAGGGTTTCCCACTCCAGACGTTTGCATTACACCACTCTGACCCTCTCTCTTTTGCCCTTTCTCTTTTTCTCCATCCTGCCTGCCCAACTGCAGCCACTGTGCTCAAAGGCACATCACTTTTGTTTTTACACAAACATATCTGACCTCACAAACAGGGGTCACAACTTGTCACAAGCCACACTGACCTTCCCCTCCTCATCACAGATGGCGTCTCCATCCTCACCTGGTTTGGAACTATTTTAAACATAACTCACTCTCTTCCCAGAAGCCAATGATTGGAAACAGCCATTGAATCTCTGCACCATTTCAGGGTGGTCCTCATGGAGCTTTTTCCCTTCAGCTCTATTTCTAAATTCTGTTTCTTTTCTTTAATTCACTGGCACGATAATGTATTTGCATGAATTTAGAATTTCTATAAATGAAGCCTGGAAAACTTAGCCTGTGTCAAGGTTATTTAGAGAGTAGAAGGAATGTGTCTTAAAGTGAGCAGTTGCAGGAAGAATGCCACATTCCCCTCTGTCCACTCACCAGCAAAGAATGTGTGTGCTTTGGAAAGAAAAGATGTCATTTAAATGGATGCTAACGGACAGACACTGGATCCATTGGGGAATTTCTTCTATCCTCAGTTAGTGCCTAGAAAAATAAAAGAACCCCCCCCTCCCAAAAAAAATTCCAAAGGCATATTTTTTTCAGATAGCAACAAGATCACCTTTCTCTACCATAAATACAAGTTTATTTGAATACTGAGACTAATTACTTGACAAACACCTTCAAAGGAACACAATTATCCAGTTCACAAAATCAGTGCTGATTAGGAAAGATTGGGGGCACTTCTAGTAGGGGTCCTCTCTACCTTCCGCTGCCCCATGTATGAAGCCATGCAGCTCCTCTGACTGAAGGCCCTTCACACTTGAATAATCTGGCTGCCTCTGGCCTCACAGCTTCATCACATGCACATTGGGATGGTACCTTGATGTTCTGAGCAATCACAGCTATTGACCAAATGGAACTGCCCAATAGATTCTCTCTGGTGGGTCTGACTCCCCACACACGTCATTCATTTCCTTCAAAAAAATGCACCAAATATTCTTAATAACTCTTTGTAATTTTCTCCCCTTCTAACTTCTTTCATAGTTTTCTTTTTTCTTTTTTTTTTGTATACTTATGTGGACATTTGATAGAAGGAATGGGTTTGTAGGAGATAATTACAGATAGAATAGAAACACTTCCATTGACATGTGGAGAACTTGAATCTGAACGTTTTGTCCATCCCTGCCAGAGTCCTCAGGATGGCTCGGTGACTGATTTTGGTAACTAAGTACCAATCTGGGAGGAAGCTTTCATATCTGCTATTAATTAATTCTGTTTTCCCCATGCTTAGATTATTCCTGGTGATGATGTGCTCACCCCTTCCCAAAGGCATTAAAGATCCAGTGCACCTTAGCAGAGCCTGCAAACTATCACAGAGGCATGCTTTGCAAACTCTTCCCCAGGGCCACTTCTGGGGAGCACTGACAAGCTGTGCAATAAAGGAAAAGAAAAGGAATCGAGTTCCCTACACCCCTCCCCACCACCTACTGGGGAGGGTCAGTTTGCCCTTCCATACTTCTTATTTTCCAGCAGACTTTCCAAAGATGTTTCACTTAACAGGAAGCATTTATTACTGTGAACATTAAGGGAATGAAATTTACAAAAAGGAAAGTCACGGTTTAGAAATTGTAACCATTTCCTTACTTGAAAGTCAGCAATGGAGCAAAAAATACTTTGGCAGATGTGTATACTATAATACTATAAATACTATATAAAGAGTAAATACTGTAGCAGTCAAGCTGTGAACATAGGTGTCTCTAGGTAAACAATAACTTTCTGGGCATGCCATGTCTCGATGGGTGTAAAAATGGTGGCAAGGAGAGCCTTGCATGGGACCTGAATTGTAAATATAACATGAGTTCTTTCTGCAGAAAAGTGCAGAAGTACTGCATTTTCAAATCCATTTTCCATTAATCCTAACAGCATCTACCAGCATCGTTATACTATCCTGAAACCCAGAGCAATTCGGGACCATGTTCAGAAACAGAATGCCCAGATTTGACAGACAAAGGTAACTTATGTCTTTATTTTAAACATTTAATAATTAAGTGCCTCTGAGAATCACAGTTTCCCAGATGGTTTGTGAGGAACACATAAGCCACACTGCAGGCATCTCCAAGGCAGTCGGCACAATTGCTTGAGAACTGTGCCAAACAGCTAAATGCTGCTGATGGAAAATATGACCATCAGCACATTGGCATGTGACTGACGTGACTGCCATCCAAGGGGGGAAAGGGGGAGAGCTGGGCTTGGGCCACCACCACCTGCTGAGGCTAGTGATGGAGACCCCAAAAAGGAGAAGTTCACACACACCCCAAAAAACCACTCATTTAAGTTGAATAAATTCACTTTGAATTCTCTTTATCTTATACTGGGCAAAAAATGGTTAAAAATGAAAAGATTGTTAATAACCCTGACAATAGCTTTTTTTCCCCTTCAAACAAATCACTTTTTTTGGTGTGTGTTTTCCTTCAAAATAACTCTATGCTTTATTCACAAAGCAAACTCTATGCTTTATTCACTTTTTCTTTGTGTGTTTTCCTTCAAAATAACTCTATGCTTTATTCACAAAGAATAACTTGAGATTCCAATGTATTATTTGGGGTGGGAAAGCTGGAAGTTGAAGCAGAAAGCCCCATGTTTTTGCAATTATTTCTCTTTTGCTTCCCCCCTCGTGTGTTCCCCAGTGAAGGAGCAGAGCTGAAACGTGGGGTAGGGTGTCCACAGAAAGAACTGAGTAACTCTCATGGTGAAGATGTGCTGATTTTAAAAGGTAGTAAAGAGCATCAGTGATAGAGCTCTGTAGACTCACGACTCATTTCTTACAAAAATACAGCTGTTTACTGTTGATTTTTATGCTATTTAAGTCTATAAAAATATTTTATTCAGAGTATAGTTTTGCTCCAATTAGCTTTGGGGCTAAATTGTGTTATATTGGTGCTCTCAGAAGGCAATCTGGGGACTTCCCTAGTGGTGCAGTGGTTAAGAATCCGCCTGCCAATGCAGGGGACACGGGTTAGAGCCCTGGTCCGCAAGATCCCACATGCTGTGGAGCAACTAAGCCTGTGAGCCACAACTACCAAGCCCACACGCCACAACTACTGAGCCCATGCACAACAACTACTGGAACCCGGGCGCCCAGAGCCTGTCCTCAGCAACAAGAGAAGCCACCGCAATGAGAAGCCCGTGCACTGCAACAAAGAGTAGCCCATTCTCGCCAGAACTAGAGAGAGCCCGTGCACAGCAACGAAGACCCAATGCAGCCAAAAATAAAAAATATAAAATAAATAAGTAAATTTTTTAAAAAAGAAGGCAATTTGGAAAGAAAGTTGAAAAAGATGTGACTTCCTGGGGAAAACTGTACAGTACAAGTGGAGTTTTCCTTGTGTGTGTGTGTGTGTGTGTGTGTGTGTGTGTGTGCGCATT
The DNA here is from genome assembly GCF_003676395.1 of Aethalodelphis obliquidens. NCBI lineage: Eukaryota > Metazoa > Chordata > Mammalia > Artiodactyla > Delphinidae > Aethalodelphis > Aethalodelphis obliquidens. The sequence goes on along the minus strand of NW_020837961.1, from coordinate 32,397,138 downwards.
TCAATAGATGGGAAAGAGATGGGGTTTTAAAAAAATACAAAATGTATCCTTGATCTCCTTTGCTAAAATTGAATAGAATTGGTTAAGGGTTAAAGAATTTATCAACAAATGGAAACAGCATAGAACACGTGTTGTTTTATAATTAAAATTTCTAAAAAAATTTAAAGAACAACAAGAGTAGAATCTAGTTAGACCCACACACACAGGCATCCTTATATGTGGAGGCACAGAAATCGCTCCCTGGAGTGCGTGTATCTGTTGTCTCATCATCATCTCAAAAACGTGAGGGCACTACCACGGATAATGTTCCAGCAATCCTGTGTGCACATGTATACAATCAAAGTACAAGTCAGACCCTTGGGTGGTTAAAGCATGGATAAGGAATACGACAGCCTTGTTTTCAAAGGGACATTGACTTTGTCCATGGTGCTTTTGGGGGCAGGAGTGAGTTTAATAGAGCTGGCCGACTGGTCTCTGGGTCATGGCCTTGTGGGAGAAGCTGAATGGAGGGAGGTGTTTCCAGAAATCTCTGAGAGCCAGGGAGTCAGAGCCAGATAGGAAGCACAAAGAGAAAGCCAGAAGGCAATCCTTGGGAAGAGTGTTAAGAATCAAGTCTGAGGGAGGGGGAAGATGGCGGAAGAGTAAGACGCAGAGATCACCTTTCTCCCCACAGATACACCAGAATTACATCTACACATGGAATAGCTCCTACAGAACACCTACTGAAGGCTGGCAGAAGACCTCAGAGCTCCCAAAAGGCAAGAAAGTCCCCACATACCTGGGTAGGGCAAAAGAAAAAAGAATAAACAGAGACAAAAGGAGAGGGACTGGACCTGCACCAGTGGGAGGAAGCTGTGAAGGAGGAAGGGTTTTCACACACTGGGAAGCCCCTTCGCGAGGGGAGACTGCGGGTGGCGCAGGGGGGAAAGCTTCGGAGCCGTGAAGGAGAGCACAGCAACAGGGGTGCGGAGGGCAAAGCGGAGAGATTCCCGCACAGAGGATCAGGGCCGACCGGCACTCACCAGCACAAGAGGCTTCTCTGCTCACCCGCCAGGGCGGGCGGGGCTCCACGGCTAGCCGGGGGGGAGTCCGGGAAAAAGTCTGGAGCTGCCGAAGAGGCAAGAGACTTTTTCTTCCCTCTTTGTTTCCTGGTGCGCAAGGAGAGGGGATTAAGAGCGCTGCTTAAAGGAGTTCCAGAGACGGGCGTGAGCCGCGGCTAACAGTGCGGACCTCAGAGCCGGGCATGAGACGTTAAGGCTGCTGCTGCCACCACCAAGAAGCCTGTGTGCGAGCACAGGTCACTATCCTCACCTCCCCTCCCGGGAGCTTCTGCAGCCCACCACTGCCAGGGTCCCGGGATCCAGGGACAACTTCCCCAGGAGAACGCACAGCGCGCCTCAGGCTGGTGCAATGTCCTGCTGGCCTCTGCCGCCACACGCCCGCCCGTCCCGCATCTGTTTCCCTCCCTCCCCCCAGCCTGAGTGAGCCAGAGCCCCCGAATCAGCTGCTCCTTTAACCCCGTCCTGTCTGAGCAAGGAACAGACACCCTCCAGCGACCTACATGCAGAGGCGGGGCCAAATCCAAAGCTGATCCCCAGGAGCTGTGCGAACAAAGAAAAGAAAGGGAAATCTCCCCCAGCAGCCTCAGAAGTGGCGGATTAAATCTCCACAATCAACTTGATGTACCCTGCATCTGTGGAATACATGAATAGACAATGAAGCATCCCAAATTGAGGAGGTGGACATTGAGAGCAAGATTTATGATTTTTTTTCCCTTTTCCTCTTTCTGTGAGTGTGTATGTGTATACTTCTGTGTGAGATATTGTCTCTATAGCTTTGCTTTCACCATTGGTCCTAGGGTTCTGTTGGTCCGTTTTATTTTTTTAACTGAAATTTTTTTTTCTTAATAATAATAATTATTATTTTTAATAACTTTTTATTTTATCTTATCTTATTTTATTTTATCCTCTTTCTTTCTTTATTTCTACTTTCTCTCCCTTTTATTCTGAGCCGTGTGGATGAAAGGCTCTTGGTGCTTCAGCCAGGAGTCAGTGCTGTGCCGCTGAGGTGGGAGAGCCAACTACAGGACATTGGTCCACAATAGACCTCCCAGTTCCATGTAATATCAAACGGCGAAAATCTCCCAGAGATCTCCATCTCATCACCAAAACCCAGCTTCACTCAACAACCAGTGAGCTACAGTGCTGGACACCCTATGCCAAACAACTAGCAAGACAGGAACACAACCCCACCCATTAGCAGAGAGGCTGCCTAAAATCATAATAAGGCCACAGACACGCCAAAACACACCACCAGATGTGGACCTGCCCACCAGAAAGACAAGATCCAGCCTCATCCACCAGAACACAGGCACTAGTCCCCTCCACCAGGAAGCCTACACAACCCGCTGACCCAACTTTAGCAACTGGGGACAGAAACCAAAAACAATGGGAAGTATGAACCTGCAGCCTGCTAAAAGGAGACCCCAAGCACAGTAAGATAAGCAAAATGAGAAGACAGAAAAACACACAGCAGATGAAGTAGCAAGATAAAAACCCACCAGACCTAACAAATGAAGAGGAAATAGGCAGTCTACTTGAAAAAGAATTCAGAATAATGATAGAAAACAATATCCAAAATCTTAGAAATAGAATAGACAAAATGCAAGAAACATTTAACAAGGACCTAGAAGAAATAAAGGGGAAACAAGCAATAATGAACAACACAAAAAATGAAATTAAAAATACTCTAGAGGGGATCAATAGCAGAATAATTGAGGCAGAAGAACAGATAAGTGACCTGGAAGATAAAAGAGTAGAAATAACTACTGCAGAGCAGAATAAAGAAAAAAGAGTGAAAAGAACTGAGGACAGTCTCAGAGACCTCTGGGACAACATTAAACGCACCAAGATTCGAATTATAGGGGTCCCAGAAGAAGAAGAGAAAAAGAAAGGGACTGAGAAAATATTTGAAGAGATTATAGTTGAAAACTTCCCTAACATGGGAAAGGAAATAGTTAATCAAGTCAAGGAAGCACAGAGAGTCCCATACAGGTTAAATCCAAGGAGAAGCATGCCAAGACACATATTAATCAAACTGTCAAAAATTAAATACAAATATAACATATTAAAAGCAGCAAGGGAAAAACAACAAATAACACACAAGGGAATCCTGATAAGGTTAATAGCTGAACTTTCAGCAGAAACCCTGCAAGCCAGAAGGGAATGGCAGGACATATTTAAAGTGATGGAGAAAAACCTGCAACCAAGATTACTCTATCTAGCAAGGATCTCATTCATATTTGATGGAGAAATTAAAACCTTTACAGACAATCAAAAGCTGAGAGAGTTCAGCACCACCAAACCAGCTTTACAACAAATGCTAAAGGAACTTCTCTAGGCAAGAAACACAAAAGAAGGAAAAAACCTACAATAACAAACCCAAAACAATTAAGAAAATGGGAATAGGAACATACATATCGATAAATACCTTAAATGTAAATTGATTAAATGCTCCCACCAAAAGACACAAACTGGCTGAATGGACACAAAAACAAGACCCATATATATGCTGTCTACAAGAGACCCACTTCAGATGTAGGGACACATACAGACTGAAAGTGACGGGATGGAAAAAGATATTCCATGCAAATGGAAACCAAAAGAAAGCTGGAGTAGCAATTCTCATATCAGACAAAATGACTTTAAAATAAAGAGTATTACAAGACACAAAAAAGGACACTACATAATGATCAAGGGATCAATCCAAGAAGAAGATATAACAATTGTAAATATTTATGCACCCAACATAGGAACACCTCAATACATAAGGCAAATACAAAGAGCCATAAAAGGGGAAATCGAAAGTAACACATTCATAGTAGGGGACTTTAACACCCCACTTTCACCAATGGACAGATCATCCAAAATGAAAATAAATAAGGACACACAAGCTTTAAATGATACCTTAAACAAGGTGGACTTAGCTGATATTTATAGGACATTCCATCCAAAAACAACAGAATACACATTTTTCTCAAGTGCTCATGGAACATTCTCCAGGATAGATCATATCTTGGGTCACAAATCAAGCCTTGGTAAATTTAAGAAAATTGAAATTGTATCAAGTAGTTTTTCCAGTCACAATGCTATGAGACTACATATCAATTACAGGATATGATCTGTAAAAAATACAAACACATGGAGGCTAAACTGTACACTACTTAATAACGAAGTGATCACTGAAGAAATCAAAGAGGAAATAAAAAAAAAAATACCTAGAGACAAATGACAATGGAGACACAACGACCCAAAACCCATAGGATGCAGCAAAAGCAGTTCTAACAGGGAAGTTTATAACAGTACAATCCTACCTTAAGAAACAGGAAACATCTCAAATAAACAACCTAACATTTCACCTAAAGCAATTAGAGAAAGAAGAACAAAAAAAAAAAAAAAACAAAGTTAGCAGAAGGATAGAAATCATAAAGATCAGGTCAGAAATAAATGAAAAAGAAATGAAGGAAACGATAGCAAAGATCAATAAAACTAAAACTGGTTCTTTGAGAAGATAAACAAAATTGATAAGCCATTAGCCAGACTCATCAAGAAAAAAAAGAGAGAAGACTCAAATCAATAGAATTAGAAATGAGAAAGGAGAAGTAACAACTGACACTGCAGAAATACAAAAGATCATGAGACATTACTACAAGCATCTCCATGTCAATAAAATGGACAACCTGGTAGAAATGGACAAATTCTTAGAATGCACAACATGCCAAGACTGAATCAGGAAGAAATAGAAAATATGAACAGACCAATCACAAGCACTGAAATTGAAACTGATTAAAAATCTTCCAACAAACAAAAGCCCAGGACCAGATGGCTTCACAGAGGAATTCTATCAAACATTTAGAGAAGAGCTAGCACTTATTCTTCTCAAACTCTTCCAAAATATAGCTGAGGGAGGAACACTCCCAAACTCATTCTATGGGGCCACCATCACCCTGATATCAAAACCAGACAAGGATGACACTAAGAAAGAAAACTACAGACCAATATCACTGACGAACATAAATGCAAAAATCTTCAACAAAATACTAGGAAACAGAATCCAACAGCACATTAAAAGGATCATACCCCATAATCAAGTGGGGTTTATTCCAGGAATGCAAGGATTCTTCAATATATGCAAATCAATCAACGTGATACACCATATTAACAAATTGAAGGAGGAAAACCATATGATCATCTCAATAGATGCAGAGAAAGCTTTCAACAAAATTCAACACCCATTTATGATAAAAACCCTGCAGAAAGTAGGCATAGAGGGAAATTTCCTCAATATAATGAAGACCATATAAGACAAACCCACAGCGAACATCATCATCAATGGTGAAAAACTTAGACCATTTCCACTAAGACCAGGAATGAGACAAGGTTGCCCACTCTCACCACTCTTATTCAACATAGTTTTGGAAGTTTTAGCCACAGCAATCAGAGAAGAAAAGGAAATAAAAAGAATCCAAATAGGAAAAGAAGAAGTAAAGCTGTCACTGTTTGCAGATGACATGATATTATACATAGAGAATCCTAAAGATGCTACCAGAAAACTACTAGAGCTAATCAATGAATTTGGTAAAGTAGCAGGATACAAAATTAATGCACAGAAATCTCTTGCATTCCTATACACTCATGATGAAAAATCTGAAAGTGAAATTAAGAAAACACTCTCATTTATTATTGCAACAAAAAGAATAAACTATCTAGGAATAAACCTACCTAAGGACACAAAAGAACTGTATGCAGAAAATCATGACACTGATGAAAGAAATTAAAGATGATACAAATAGATGGAGAGATATACCATGTTCTTGGATTGGAAGAATCAACATTGTGAAAATGACTCTGCTACCCAAAGCAATCTACAGATTCAATGCAATCCCTATCAAACTACCACTGGCATTTTTCACATCACTAGGACAAAAAATTTCACAATTTGTATGGAAACAAAAAGACCCCGAATAGCCAAAGCAATCTTGAGAACGAAAAACAGACCTGGAGGAATCAGGCTCTCTGACTTCAGACTATACTACAAAGCTACAGTAATCATGACAGTATGGTACTGGCACAAAAACAGAAATATAGATCAATGGAATAGGATAGAAAGCCCAGAGATAAACCCACGCACATATGGTCACCTTATCTTTGATAAAGGAGGCAGGAATGTACACTGGAGAAAGGACAGCCTCTTCAATAAGTGGTGCTGGGAAAACTGGACAGGTACATGTATGTATTTGTGAGATTAGAACACTCCCTAACACCATACACAAAAATAAGCTCAAAATGGATTAAAGACCTAAATGTAAGGCCAGACACTATCAAACTCTTAGAGGAAAACATAGAACACTCTATGACATACATCACAGCAAGATCCTTTTTGACCCACCTCCTAGAGAAATGGAAATAATAACAAAAATAAAAAAATGGGACCTAATGAACCTTCAAAGCTTTTGCACAGCAAAGGAAACCATAAACAAGACAAAAAGACAACCCTCATAATGGGATAAAATATTTGCAAATGAAGCAACTGACAAAGGATTAATCTCCAAAATTTTTAAGCAGCTCATGCAGCTCAATATCCAAAAAACAAACATCCCAATCCAAGAAAGGGCAGAAGACCTAAATAGACATTTCTCCAAAGAAGATATACAGATTGCCAACAAACACATGAAAGAATGCTCAACATCATTAATCATTAGAGAAATGCAAATCAAAACCACAATGAGATATCATCTCACACCGGAAAGAACGGCTATCATCAAAAAATCTAGAAACATTAAATGCTGGAGAGGGTGTGGAGAAAAGGGGACACTCTTGCACTGCTGGTGGGGATGTGAATTGGTACAGCTACTATGGAGAACAGTATGGAGGTTCCTTAAAAAACTACAAATAGAACTACCGTATGACCCAGCAATCCCACTACTGGGCATATACCTTGAGAAAACCATAATTCAGAAAGAGTCATGTACCAAAATGTTCACTGCAGCTCTACTTACAATAGCCAGGAGATGGAAGCAACCTAAGTGTCCATCATTGGAAGAATGGATAAAGAAGATGTGGCACATATATAGAATGGAATATTACTCAGCCATAAAAAGAAACAAAATTGTGCTATTTTTAATGAGGTGGATAGACTTAGTGTCTGTCATATAAAGTGAAGTAAGTAAAAAAGAGAAAGACAAATACCGTATGCTAACACATATATATGGAATTTACGAAAAAAAAATGTCATGAAGAACCTAGGGGTGAGACAGGAATAAAGACACAGACCTACTAGGGAATGGACTTGAGGATATGTGGAGGGGGAAGGGTAAGCTGTGACAAAGCGAGAGAGAGGCATGGACATATATACACTACCAATCGTAAAATAGATAGCTAGTGGGAAACAGCCGCATAGCACAGGGAGATCAGCTCGGTGCTTTGTGACCACCTAGAGGGGTGGGATAAGGAGGGTGGGAGGGAGGGAGACACAAGAGGGAAGAGATATGGGAACATATGTATAACTGATTCACTTTGTTATAAAGCAGAAACTAACACACCATTGTAAAGTAAGTATACTCCAATAAAGATGTAAAAAAGAAAAAAAAAAAAGAGTCATGTACCAAAATATTCATTGCAGCTCTATCTACAGTAGCCAGGAGATGGAAGCAACCTAAGTGTCCATCATCAGATGAATGGATAATGAAGATGTGGCCCATATATACGATGGGATATTACTCAGCCATAAAAGGAAATGAAATTGAGTTATTTGTAGTGAGGTGGATGGACCTAGAGTCTGTCATACAGAGTGAAGTAAGTCAGAAAGAGAAAGACAAAAGTGTACGCTAACACATATATATGGAATCTAAGAAAAAAAAAATGTCATGAAGTACCTAGTGGTAAGACAGAAATAAAGATACAGACCTACTAGAGAATGGACTTGAGGATATGGGGACGGGTAAGGGTAAGCTGTGACAAAGTGAGAGAGTGGCATGGACATATATACACTACCAAACGTAAAATAGATAGCTAGTGGGAAGCAGTCGCATAACACAGGGAGATCAGCTCGGTGCTTTGTGACCGCCTAGAGGGGTAGGATAAGGAGGGTGGGAGGGAGGGAGATGCAAGAGGGAAGGGATATGGGAACATATGTATATGTATAACTGATTCACTTTGTTATGAAGCAGAAACTAACACACCATTGTAAAGCAATTATACTCCAATAGAGATGTTAAAAAAAAAAAGAATCAAGTTTGAGTAATTGGTACAAATTATAAACAGCAGGTCAGGCGAAGGATGAGGGACCAAGGAGATTAGGTGCAGATAAAAACTGTAGTTTGGTGGAGATTTTAAAATGGAGAGTGGATGCAAAAAAGTTGGGGATGCGGACTGTAAATGAGGCAGGAATGCAGTGGAAGGAAGCAGCAGTTGAGAAGCTGTGCCCAAGTCTCTCATGATGTCTTGTAGCTGGAAGGAAAGATTTAACTGGCAAAGGAATTGCCAGGCTTTGTTTGTGCTGGGGGTCCAGCCTGGGAACCACTCCTTAGCCTGGGTAGGAGACTCCCCACATAGAGGCAAGACCTGATTCATTTAACAAGACCTGATGATTCCTGGAAGGTTTATTTAGCTTCTGTAATTTTTTAAACCCCAGAGAGAAAAGTGATAAAATATTTGTCCAAATTGGTGCAACCATCTTAAATGTTTCTACTCTTTCTTTATGCCTGACTCAACACCAACACATTAGAAAAAAGAAACGTGCAAACAAACCCAAACTGGGCTCAAAAAACCATTTACAAGCAATGTAGAGGGGTCTTGGAGAGGGAGGCAGGGGTTGTGCACATATTTGGAAAGCAAAATTTCCTAAGAATCCTCCTTGAACATTTATTTTCTTTCAGGAATTCTACTCCTTGAGGCAGTTCCTGCCTCTTTAACCCCGTCTTCACCTGCTTCTCCCCTCTTCCCGTCCTCCTTGTCCATCCCATTTTGTCCTGGAATCTTCACTTCCTTTGCCTCCATCTTCTCTCCCGCAGCACAATTTGCCCTCCTCAGCTTTCCCATTCTCTCCACCTATCACCTCTCCCTCAGGGTGTCCTTTCTCTACAAGGCAGGAGAAGGGAAGGATTTTACATTTAAAAAGTAACTTTCCCTGTCACATAAGGAATTCAAATCATTGTTTCGAGTTCCTTGCTCAGCGTGATACAAATTTGAGTCAAGCAACTCGATTTAGATGCTGGGGTGAGCTGCTGGGAAAGAGGACTGCGGCCAGTTGGGATTCTTGGACTCCAGTCCCAGCCCAGCTACAAAACTGATTGACATGTACCTGGCAAGACTAGCACTTCTATGAGTTTTGTGCAACATGAGGATGTCGGTCTGGACGACAGGAGCGCGAGTGACAGCCAGCACCTGGGCAAAAAGCACTCGTAGGTCACAAAGCACTTTTCACAGTTATATCATTAAATTTTTGCATAGTCTGCAAGGCTTTGGGGTCCACAGTTGACAGATTATGATAATCAGAGGGAGTATCTAATTTGTTCAAGGTCACACAATTAGAAAGTAGTCAAGGCTGTATCAGAAACACAGATGGATGTAGAAGCATAAAATTTCAGTGCAAATTTAGATGCCCTTCCCTTCCAAGAGCCTTTTATTTCTCCATTGAAAAAGACACGGTCAAATACATTTGGTGTCAGTGAGCCCCAATAGCTTCAGGAACAACTACATATTTCTAGTGTATTTTAACCCTTTATAAAAATTCATTCTCATTTATTCATTGTATTAACATGGGACTCAACATGTCTTCAAATTCAGTCTTCTAATCTTTTGAATAAGCTGGTATTACATAGATGGCACTGCTATCAGAGAGTCAACAGGCTTCTTCAGAAAGCTTGTTAGAATGCAGATTACTAAGCCCTGTCCCAGACATTCAGGTGGCCTGGAGTCAGGGTCCAGGTGACTTGTGCAAATGGCCCAGGGCCCACATATTAAGAAACACTGGTCTTGCTTATAGCCCCTGGAAATCCAGAGCCACTGAATTTTCTTGGAATAGAACTGGAGATTTCTTTTCTGATAAGCTTTGATATTGAGTAGAAATACACAATCTGGCCACAGCCTCTATGGTATGGCCCGCCATGGTGCTGGAAATCAGGCAATCCATTTAAAACATTTTTTTCCCTCCAAGGAGACCATTTTCCTTTAGGGAAGGCATTAAACTTTCATGTTATTGAGGAAAAAAATCATTTTAGAGTTTAGGGAATTTAGGAGGGAGGGAGGACACCTGATGAAGAACAAAGCAAGGAGGCCCAGAAAGAGAAAATAGAAGGACCGAGAACACGCTCCCAGCAGGTCCTCAGCCTGGGCTCATGTCCACCTGGGAAGATCTGAAAATAAGAATGCCTGGGTCCCGCCTCCAGAGATTCTGATGGAATTAGTCTGCATGCAGCCTAAGCGTCAGGATTTTTAAAAACTTTCCAGATGATTCTAACGTACTGCTAAATGGAGAACCGCTCCTTACTTCTGCCCCTGCTCACTTTGCTCAGCAAAAGGTAGGAGGTTTGTGCCCAAGTGAAAACTGTAGCTGCAAAACAGCACATCCACTGAGCCCACATGGGACTAGAAAACCTTATGTTCCGTGTTGCCATGCTCCTGGGACCACAGCAGGTGTTGACTGAGTCAAATGTAACGTTTTTTATTTTTATTTTTTGGCCATGCCACGTGGCTTGTGGGATCTTTGTTCCCCAACCAGGGATTGAGCCCGGGCCCTTGGCAGGGAGAGCAGGGAGTCCTAACCACTGGACCGCCAGGGAATTCCCCCAAATGTAAGGCGTTTAAAGGAGCAGCATTTGTCTTGCGCTTTGGTCTTGGCATAGATGCACATTCAATGGATCTAGATAATAGCAAACTGATTGCAAGCACTCTGGTGTTTAGTGTGCATGTAAAAGTTTATGGTTTATTGAAATGGGCACCAGCAAGGGTCTCCTAACCCACAAAGGAAGTCTTTAACGGCCTGTGGGTTGGCAGCTCACAGTAGAGAGAGCGGGTCTCTTTTTTCTGTGTGTTGCGGGAATTGGGTTCGTGAGTTTTCGCGATTTTCACTTATGTAAAATCCCAGCCACAATGTTGCATTTCCATTAACTTAGTGGATACAGTTGTGTGTTCTGGCATGACTTCCAGCAATAGTCCCTGCACTGGTGAAGTCTTGCTGTTTGACACTGACCTATAAAACGTGTTATAATGATCTAAAATAAGGGAAAGAAATGAAAAATAAAACCAGCCACAGAGGCATTTTGAAATGAGGTAAGATTTGAAATGGCTTTGGCACGTGCAGTGTCCTATAAAGTCAAGTCCACGACTCAGCTTTTCTTTCATTTTTAAAAGATTCTTGAAAAAAAATCCAGTAATATTTATATAATAAAAGACTGGAGATTGTGAATTCATAGCAAAAGCTGTCTTACAGAAAGAATCAGGACCTGCTTGCTAACAGCTTATCTTGTACATCTTATAGCCAGCCACAGGCAGTCACAAAAATCTCTAGGCTGTGTTTAGAGATTGTCTACCAAGAGCAGGTTATTATATAAAGATGTCTAAGATAGCACTTGGTACCCATCACACAAAACACCTAATTTCCATTTAATGGCCAAAAATAATATCAACATTCTTAAAAGAAACAAGCTTACACACTTCAAACTCAAAAATAAAATGCACTAGTTGCCACCTCCTACCAAACCAGACCCCAGGGCCACCTATAGAGAAGATGTCTATTTCAAGTCTAAGAAACATCTCCCAGACTTGTATGTTCCTTAAACGTCCTTTTCCCTTTTTAAGTGAAAAGCTGTGCAGAGTCATGGCTGAGAGCTCAGCTTTGAAGTCAGGTAAAGCTGGGTTTGACTCCTAGCTCTGTTATTTACTGGCTGTTTGACCAAGCCAGCTACTTATCCTCTATGAGAATCAGTTTCCTAATTTGCAAAGTGGGCCTTAGCTACTTCATAGGACTGTTGTGAAGACCAAGCTGAGTGGTGGACTTGACTTTATAGCACACCACATGTGCTAAAGCCATTTCAAACCTTACCACATTTCAAAATGCCACTGTGGCTGGTTTCATTTTTCATTTCTTTCCTTTATTTTAGATCATTATAACACGTTTATAGGTCAGTGTCAAACAGTAAGACTTCGCCAGTGCAGGGACTATTGTTGGAAGTCATGCCAGAACACACAACTATATCCACTAAGTTAATGGAAATGCAACATTGTGGCTGGGATTTTACATAAGTGAAAATCTCGAAAAAATAAACATGAAAGGCTTAGTAAAGAGCACCAGAGTAGAGTAGCTTCTGCAGAATTAGCAGCACAGGGCCGAGTTTGTATGGAATTATCTTCGATTCGGCATACAGTGGCTGGTGGATGTAGGGGACAAGGAAACAAAAGATGACTTTCAAATTTTTTGCTTAGTAGCAAAAAAAATTTTTTTAATCTTTTATATCATCTTCATAGCCAGAATGCTCTTGTCGATTTATTTAATGCTTTTTATTTGAAATATTAATAGTAAATTTTCTGACACTGGGTTACTTTCTGCATTTTACAAGTCACCTAAACTCCTTTTCTTAGTCTTCACTGAGAGAAGCACTAAGTAAAGAGAGAGAGAGAGAGAGAGAGGGAGATACTGGGTTAAATTTTAGTAAAGTGAGATCCTCGTAACGCCAAGGCCCCCAAGCCTAGGCTGGTAGCGGATGCTGGGATGGCGGGAAGCGGGGCAGCTATGATTTTCTATGTCTCACCACTTTACACTTACACTTAATAATAAATATTTATGGAAACGAATGAATGAATTAGCCCTGCTCTGTTGTGTGCTGACAGCTATTTGTGTGAACTAACAATGACAAATGCTTCCCTCAGTATCTCAATTCCTGGGTAAGTCATTAATATTTATCCTGAAAATGCAGGCTCTGTGGGTGTCTGGAATATTCAACACTTCCTAAGACGTCTACCTGTACATAATTCCATTGCCAGTGCATTGGCTGCAAACTTTGTTATATGAATAGTGGACAGTTATGAGCATTTTTGGCCTTCCAGCACATGGGCCTCCTTCCCGTGCTGGGGAAATCTTCCAGAGTGGGGGCTCTTAACCTGAAGTGGAGTGCCACTTCTCAGAAGCTCTGAACACCCTTATTGTTCCAGACCCCTAGAGATTGGCAGGAACCTAAATTCGCCTCCACAGACGATCACCACGGGGTCCCAAGGTCTGGAGTGAGTATGGCACGGGGAGCAGAGGCAGCTGATGATACCTTCCAGAGGCAGGAGGAGTGCTTGCCTCCATCTCAAGTCTCTAGAGAGACATCGGAGTCAAGAGTCCAGTGCTGCAGCCAGGCATCCGTCATCAGCTCTGTGACAGCACTCTGTTCCCCACATGTGTTCTGCCTAAACTCTCCCTTGCTCCTGCCTAGCCTCCTTAGGTGTCTGCCCATCTTATAAACAAAGCTGGTTCTCCAGACTTCTGGTTGAGTCTGTAATTTACGAAGTATTGTCCCAATAAATTCCTTTTCTGATTAAAGTTACCCAGAATCGGTTTGTATTGTTTTCAACCAAGAATTCTGATAGTCACAGTAAGACTGGATGGAGTTTGTGAAAGATGAATAAGGGCATACAATCTTTTTAAACTAATTAATCTTTTAAAAGCAATTGTCATTACGCTCATGTAATTAACACTAGTTAATTAATAGTAGTTAACACTCTGTTCATTTTCATAATCAATCCAATGCCTAGCATGAATTAAGAACTCAATAAATATCTTTGTTGAATGAATGAATGAATGAAGAAAACGCAATAATTGAAATTAAGAACTCATTAGCTAAGCTTGACACCAGGTTGAACATGCAAAGACAGGTGAGCTAGAAGAGAGCTGAGTAGAACATTTTCAGGCAACAGCAGCTGCAAAGAAATATGTTTGTGCTTTATGTCCCCATGAAACTTACAGTCTAGCTAAGAAGAGGAGACTGACTTTCAAGAAACAATTTGTGAACAGCAAAAGACAGAATTGTATATAAATAAGGGGCAAATGGGGAAAAGTGATGGAAGAATGTACATATTGTGTTCATTTGACATTCCTCTTTTGGTGTTTGTTGAATTATCCCTCACTCGCCAAGCATAAAGATGTGGGCAGGAAACGATCCAGAACAGAATATCCATGTACTCATTGTATTAGTTTTGAATGATGTCAGCTGAAACATTTATTCTCTGAGATCTGTGTATTGACCGAGCTATAATGCCAGGTTTGTCTATTGAGGTTTGGTTCAGAAATAGCCGTTGTTCTCTCTAATTAGAGAAGGCAAAGAACCAGAAATCTTGTTCAGCAACATCCCTGATCCCAGTCAACCTCTGTGGAAGCCACGGAGTCATACAGAGGGCTCCTCTGTCGCTAGATGTATCAGCCAAGCACAAGCAAATCAAAATAATTTAAGAAGGATTTAATATAGAGACTATTTTCAAACGGTGTCGGGAGCTCACAGGGGATAGTGAAATACCCTGGGCTGTTACCTGCTCTAGACCCAAGGGGACAAGGTGAGAGAGTAACTATTAAAAACTGGAAGGAGAAGGTCATAGAGAGATGGCCACCTAAGAGGAACTGTGACTTTGAATCAAAGGAATCAGCCTGCCCTGGAAAACACTGCTGAAAGGAAATCTGACTTACTCTCTTCCTTAATTTATTGAATAACCCAGCCAGAAGCCAGAGGATAAGAAAGGTTGCTGGTATCATCTATGTAGCCTCCAGGAGACAAGGAGCAGGGTGGGGAGGGGAGGGATTAATCTGGAGGGAAAAAGGAACATTACCTATCCCACCACAGAACAGTGGTTTTCAGTGTGTTATACCCCTTAACTAAGTTGAAGGACACATAAAGATTTTCCTAGGGGTATGTGGCAAGGGGAGCTCTAAAACACACAAGCTCTATATCTTTGACTTGAATTTGTATTCTTTCCTAATATTGATCTGCCAGAGAATGTGCCTTTTGTTGAGGCTACTTTTTTCCCTACCTCCCCTTCCACAAAGGCCTTAATTAAGCTTTTTTTTTTTAAGTTGTATCTTACCCATCAAGAAAGAAAGATATACCTCTTATCTATATTGATGCATTACCATGAAGTATGAAAACCTTTGAAATGACAAACAAAAGTACAACTTGAAACATTGGTGTCTGTGAACTCTCTTTCATCAAAATTTATAACATATTTAATTTATTGTGATCAATTGTGCACCTGGTAAATTTGCAATGGTTACTCAATCCATAGGAAAAATGTTCTGACATTTAGAGCAGCGATTGCCAACAATGGCTGCACATTATAAAGACTTGGAGAGATTTAAATATACCTTAATGCAAAAAGCACCCAAGACCAATTAAATAAGAATTTTTAGAGGTAGGACCTATATATCAGCAATTTTTAAAGCTCCCTAGGTAATTCAAAATGCAGACAAAAATGAGAACCATTTAATTAGAGACTTAGAGAATTAGAAACCATTGGTCATAAAAATTAAATTCTAAAAATATTTTGTTTAAGAAAAATATTATATGGAAATCACAAGACATTTAAGTCTAAGATTACATTACATAGGGATCCTACATTACATAGGATACTTTTGGAGAAACTAGAATGAAACTATGTAAATAAACCAGTTCAAGGAATGAAAGAAACAGTTCTAACATAGAACTTCTAAACAAATAGATAATGATATTTATCAAATTTTTACTATGTTGGGCTAAGAGAGAGTAGCTTTCAGCAGACCATACTTCTGATGAGGCAACTAGAAAGGCTGGATAAAACACAAATAAAAATTCTCTTGACCTCCTGGAGGTCATCAAAGAACTACTAAGGTAACCAAGACTTGATGAGCCAAGATCTCAGAGCAGAGAAAGAAAGGTGCACTGACATTCCTTGAAACAAATTACAAATTGAGGTATTTGCTGATTTCAGCCCTGGACAAGAGGCTGAAGACTCAAGAAGAGCATCATAGTGAAGAGGCACAGAAATCAGTAGAGCTTTAGGCAATCTTACAGGCTCAGGAGGCAAAATTTATAGTTAGGGATGCCAAGGCATCTAGGACTTGGGGGACCAAGATCTTAGAGAAAGGATGTACAAAGAAATAAGCCCGGTGCAAAGTGTTTTCCCTTCAAAGGAAAGCGCCAAATATTAATCTTCTCAGGGCAAAATGCTATGTATCTAATCCAAACAGCTTCTGAAATGCAGAGTGGTATTTTCAGCGTGTCAGAGGGCGGTAAGATTCACTGATTGTAGCAAATGTACCACTCCGATGAAGGACGTTGATAGTAGGGGCGGCTGTGGGGGGTGGGGTGGGTGGGTGGGGGGTGAGCAGGGGGTATTTGGGAACTCGTTCTTCATGCTGTCCAGTCTTGCTGTGAACCTAAAACTTCTCTAGAAATAGAGTCCATTTCTTAAGTAATGTCAAGCATACCAAGAAATGGGACCAAAAAGAAGAAGAAAAGAGAACTATTGATGACCCAGTTACTGAAGTACTAGACACAGACTTTCATCTGTGTCAACATATTCAAGAAAATGAATGTTAAGATGTAGAATTTCAATAAGAAACTAAAATATATTTTAAAACATCAAGTGGAAATTATCAAAATGAAAAATGCAATAATATAAATAAGGAATTCAATAGATAACCTTGACAACAGATTGGATATAAAAAGGATTAGTGAACTGAAAGACAGAATAATAGATATTCTAGAGAGAGAGGATAAGAATAAGAAATATCTGGGGCATAATGAAATTCCATCAGAGGGACATTCTATACTCTACCTGACCAGCACTCCTCAAAATTGTCAAGGTCATCAAAAACAAGAACTGTCAACACCAAGGGGGACCTAAGGAGACATAACAATCAATGTTAGTTTATTAATTATAACAAACGTACCATATTAATGTAAGATGTTAATAATAAGGGAAACTATGTGTGGCTGTATATGGGAATTTTCTATAATACCTGCTCAATTTTTCTATAAATATAAAACTATTTTAAAGTACAAAGTCTATTAATTAAAAAGAGGACATTATGAATAACTTTATTCCAATACATTTGAAAGTTTAAAAACCACAATTGAAAACCACAATTTTGATAGCTCAAAAACCACAATTTACCAATGTTGATGGAAGCAGAAAATTTTAAAATCTGAATATTCTTATATCTGTTAAAGAAATTGAATCTGTAACTAAAAATCTTCTTAATTACAAACAAAGATATCTCCAATACCACCTAATTTTAGAGGTAAATTCTCCAAAATATTTAAGAAAGAAATGATACCAATCTTAAACAAACTTTTCCAGAGAAGAGAATAATTGCTTCTTTAATGAGGGCATTAAAAATGTGATTTCAAAATATGGTAAGACCATTATAACAGACAAGAATTATAAGCCAATCTCTTAAGAACACAAATATTTAAATCTATGAAAATATTAGCAAATTAAATCCAGATATATATCATACACATACACATATGACAATGTAATTTACCCAGTAGAAGAAAAAAGGAGAAAAATTATATAATCATCTCAATAAAGAAAAATATTTAATATACCAAATCATAATTTTAAAAGTTTAGCAAACCAGGGATAGAGGGGAGTATTTACAAAAATTTTCTTTCTCTGATAAAGAATATTTACCCAAAACACCATATTTAATTAGTACATATTGACAGCTGTCTTCATGAGATTAGGATGAATCAAAGATGCCCACCATCACCTTTTCTATTCAACACTGTATTTGAGGTCTTATCCATTTCAATAAGGCAAGGAGAACAAAGTTTTAATAAATGGAAAGAGAGGAAATTGTCACCAGAAGATGACAGTATTGCATGCATAGAAGCCTTCCAATTAAAAAAACTAATAAAATTAATAAAACATTTTACAAAGTTATGAATAAAATATTAATATATAAAAATTCAATGTACTTCTATATTTCAACAATAAAGAGAAATTTAATTTTGAAGGGATACAATTTATTTGTTAGAAATCTAAAGGAATACTGAAAACTACAAAACATTATTGAGAAAAATTGAGCAAGATCTAAGTAAGTGGTAGACATACCATGTTTATATGTTGGAAGACTCAGTATTAGAAATATATCTTCAAATTAATCTAATATATACTATATATCACAATATATATCGATATAACCTCAGTCAAAATCCAAGCTGGTGTGTGTGTGTGTGTGTGTGTGTTTGTGTATATGTGTAAAACAGATTCTAATTTTGTATAGAAATGGAGAGAGTCAAGAATAATCAAAGTAATATTGAAAATGAATGAGATGGGAAATGTATACCACTAGACCATATTATAAACCTGTTGGGATTAAGATGGTATGGGACCTGCAAAAGAAAGGGCAAATAGACTAATGGAACTGAATAGTCTCCAGAAACAGCCATGCATATAAGGTCACCTAATTTATAAAAAAGATGGCCTTGTAGTGTTATGTTGAAATAAATGTCTTTTCAGTAAATGTTACTGGGTCAATTGTATGTAGGGGGAAAATTAATATTAGCTCTACCTCACACAATGCACAAACAATCAATTCAAATTGACTTTTACCTAATCAATTAGGTAGTACAATACTAGTTGTATAATTAAATGTGGATGCTAAACCAATAAATGTAGATGAAAACTTGCAAGAATATTTTTTTGATGTTGGGTGGATAAAACTTTCTTATACAGGATACAAAAGGTACTAACCATAAAGGGAAATAATTGAACATTGGTCTATGTTAAAATGAACAACTTTTACATTGAAAGACACCACTGGTAGAGTAAAATGAAAGCCAAAGAGTAGAAGAAGATATCTGTGAAAGGTATCAATACATCAGACAAAGGACTTACACAGAGAATATATAAAGAACACCTATAAATCAGTAAGAAAATGAAAAACTCAATAGAAAAATGGGGAGAAATCTGAATACACACTTCACAAAAACAGGATATCTAAATGGCCAAAATTATTGGAAAAAAAGCTCAAATTTCATACACATCAGAATAAGTAAAATGAAAAAGACAGACTCCCAAAGGATGTGAAGCAACTAAAATCATCATGCACTTCTAGTAAAAATGTAATTTGTTACAAACACCCTGGAAAAATGGTGCGTAGTACCAAATAAAGCTAAACATATGCTTGATCTTATGACCTAACAATTCCACTGTTAGATATTTACTTAACATAAATGTTTACACACTTCACAAAAGGCATGCACAAAAATATTTATAGAAGCACACTCATAATAGCCAAAAATTGGAAAGAAGCCAAATGTTCACCAATAGCATAATAAATAAAATGCAGTATATTCCTATCATGGAATACAATACAGCAACGAGAAAGAAGTATTTGCTACATGAAACATAAATCTCATAAAGATAAATCTGAGCAAAAGAAGCCATACTTAAAAGAATAACTACTGAATAATTCCATTTATATAAAGTTTAAGAATAGGAAAACAAATCTATGTTGCTAAAATCACAATAACAGTTACTCTGGGGCAGGGGAATGGCTTTGGGAGAAGTAAAGAGGAACTTCTTGATTTGTTTGTTTGCTGGTTACATGGATATGTGGTTCACTTTTAAAACCAGTGAGATGTACACTTAACACTTGTGAACATTTTTAATGAATGTTATACTTCAATAAAAAGTAGGTTTTTAGAAAAATCACTATGGTATTTTGATGCCATTAGCATCTTTAAAAGAATAAAATAATGGTTGAAATTTTAAATGTTATTTATGGACAACACGCTGGAAAATGATATCGTTTACAATTATTTAGTGTTTTGGTGAAAGTATTTTAGATGTTCACTTAAACATTTGTCAGACAGTATATCACTTTTTTCTTTAAAATATTTTGGTAGATGTCTGAGAAAAAAGATTGAGGACCACTATTATAGTTTGTAGCACTCTCGGTAGAAGAAGCAGAGCTTTATTTGGGTGCTACTTCAGTAAGGGACTGTAGACCTGTATGTATTTAATATTCTCCCAGTGTAGGTCTCAAGTTCATCAAACATTAGGGTATGTTTATAAAGTTGGTGATATAAGTAGGTGAAGTGCTCTAGCTGATGAAAAGTTGTTAGCGAATTCAATGGTCATGCCAGCAGTGCTCTAGGATGTCAATTGTGGGCAGAAATCATCCCTAGGATCAGCAATGCTTTCTTCTCCCTGTCCTTCCCTACTGGTAGAGGGGGAGGCAGTGATCATACAGATGAGGGAATAAACCTTTTTACCGATCCTTTCTTGAATTCTGGGAAATTGTTCCCTGTTAGGCAGGTGAAGTGTCTTCAGTCCCAGCTTTGGGCATATTTGGAGGTAGGGGCAATGGCTTGTTCTGATTCTTCTGCTTCTAGAATTTTCTAGAATTTACTAAGTCCACCTCTTTGATCAGGTCACTCTGCTTCTTCTCCCCTCTTCCTATGCCTGAAGTCTTCAAGAAACTCTCCACATAAAATGTAAGTTACTGGCCAGTTCTACATCTGCCTCTGTGCTGACACCCTCCATCCTCATCCTTCAACCTCAAAATCTCTGCAACTTCCTCCCCCTCCTCCTTCACCTGTGATTGCAATCTCGTCTCTCTCCCCTGTTTCCTGCTTCATCCATTATACTGTTCTTCTATGTACCTTCAATGTCCTTGCTGCCAATAAATTCTTCCCTTTTGTTTTAGCTACAAAGTCTTTATTCTTCCCCCAAATTTCCCTTTTGTCTCTATTCCCCCCTTGGGTACCAAATTTTGTTGTCCATCTCTCTGAAAGAATAGTCTGGTCTTAGAAACACACTTGCACTCCAGTCATTCGCTATGTAAACTCATACTATTTGGATCTTGACCCATAATTACATGGAAAATCTCATGGAAAAGTTGTCTGATGGACAAATCCAATAACCTATTTCAGTCCTCATCTTCTCTGACTCACCTGTGTCATTTTCCCCTGTAGACAAGTCTCTCCTCCGCAGGACAACTGTTTTTGCTTTGATAAGGTGGAAGTTACTGACCTAGTTCCCTCTCTCATCAACTCCTTCTGTGTCTTCCTTTCTTTCTCTTGGCATCCAGCCTTGTAAAACGGGGAGTTCCTTCAGGCACTGCACTAAGAACACCTCTTACTACACCTCACACTCCTTGTGCTTGCCTTCTCATTCATTCCCTGGTGTTGGCCTTACACATAGGAACTCCAAACATGTGTTGCAGTGAGAACTGAGGCCTCAGCGAGGGCTCTTGGGTTGGATCTGTTGACTCTTAAATCATTTATTTATTTACTCACTCAACAAGATGATGGTTGCACGGTGTTTTGTGGTGTTTTGTGTGTGTTTGTATGTTTGGCATTAAGCTGGAATGTTTTCAATTTTAAGGTACCCAAGAGCAGAGGCCATGCATATTTAACTAACTTTCCACTCTTTAGTAATGATGATGTTGGCGATTTGAAAGCTTCATCTTTCTTACTTCTTTAAGTCTCACAATAACATCTCAAGTGGCCCTTTTC
This sequence comes from Aethalodelphis obliquidens, assembly GCF_003676395.1. Lineage (NCBI taxonomy): Eukaryota > Metazoa > Chordata > Mammalia > Artiodactyla > Delphinidae > Aethalodelphis > Aethalodelphis obliquidens. Next base: position 32,375,600 of record NW_020837961.1, on the reverse strand, counting down.
CCTGATAATCCCAGCTTTTCACCCATGACTTGGCCTCTGGATGTAAGGGCAGCATATGGGAAACCAGTCAGAAATAAACAGTGCTTCTCCAGCAGTGCGTGAATCAGCAGCCACAAGTTTACATTTTGGAAATAGTTTTGGCAGTTGAGGAAATGTTCCTGAGCTCATTGGGACTGTTATCTCTGAGTGGAAAGAAGGAGTCATCTGAGGGTGAGGTGGGGCAAAATGAAATCAGTGGAGAAGAGGTAGCAATTAGGCTAACTCAACAGAAACATGGGAAAGGTTAGAAACAAATATTCCACTGAAACTGAATGTGATTTAGAGCCAGAAAATTCCTGGGAAACCACAGGAGCCAAACCTCTCATTTCACAGATAAGGGGCCCAGAACGGTTGTTACACGAATATGTCAAAGGCAGAACCACACCAAGATTCCACAGCTCCAATGCCCAGTCCCTGCTGCCTTGGGATGCTTTCAGGACACAGTCTGCCCAGTGCTGGCCTGACGGTCCTCTCTGGTGGGCCTTTTAGGCTCTCAGGAGTCTTCAGAAACATAGCCAACAACAACTTAGCAATACTTTCACAGAAAAATCAAAGAAGGCAACAACTTTGCAGGAGCTAAGTTGTCCACGTTGTACGTAGATTTTTTTCTTCCACCAGAGTCTTAACATCATCCTAGATGAGATTATCCACGTGTTGACTCAGCCATTGTCCCCGCCTTGTGGTTTCTTGACCTTATACTCCATTCCTACACATCAGTCCCCTCCCAGGCCCACAGTCCAGATTGCCACTGCCAGGAACTGCTGTCTCAGGAAAATTTCACTCTCCGACGTCTGTCTCTGGTTCTTCCACTTCTCACACTAGCTATGTCTGTTCTGTGAATTTTCCAGTCCCACTCTGCCTCCCTACCCTCCCACATTTCTCTTGGCTTCACTTTTCTCACCCAGTTTGGACCCCATAGTCAGTAATTTCAACCACATCCTTGTCAGCATCTTTGAGTCTCTCACCTCCATGGTCTCTGAGTGTTGGGGCCAACAGTTCATAACCTCACTTAACCCCATCACTTCCATTTGCTCTGTTCCTGATGGCCTGCTAAGTTCAGTTGAAGAAAATTACAAAGTTATAAAAATTAGCCACTGGTGCGTATTTATCATTTGCACCCTCACTTGGGCCCTCACTCGAGCTCATCAGTCTTTTTACTCTCAGCCTCTTTCTATCTCCCAGATTGCGAAGTTCTCACTTTAGCTCTTTCACTTGCCTGCCATGACCCTCAGAGATGACCTCATCTCATAAGAGACCAGAAAAGGACCCAATGATGTACCACCCTCAGATTCCACCTTCCCACCTCCAAATAAATACATCTTTACCCACGCTAATCTTCTTCAACCTTCTCTCAAAAAATATGAAGCTATTTAGATACAAACACTTGTGCTTACTCCATTCCAATAATAAGGGAAACCTCCTTATTGCACAGAGACATTAAAAACCATCATTGCACTGGGAGAAGTTAAGCCTTCTGCTTTCCCTCTTTTCACTTGCTAATTGAGTGTCTAGGTCTAGTTTCCTCTAAGTTTTACACGCACACACACTCTAATTTAAGAAGTCTGTATAAGTGAGTAAAATTAATGTCTTTTGTTAGTAATGGATTTTCTTTACAGAGCTCAGGGAAAAATAAATTTTGGTACATGTTAGGTCTGAACATTTGTGTTTCTACACAGTCTCCTAGTGAGTGATTCATATTAGTTCTACCAGTAATGAAATGCTGATTCTCAGCAGTTAACACACATAGTTAACCTACTGACATCGTATGAAGTGAATCTTTTTATTTGCAAAATTTCTAAATTGACAGGTCAGCTTTGGGGTTACTTTATAAGGCATTCCTGATACCTATGATCTCCAGGTATGTTTCCCAGAATTTATTTTAACTAAGCAGCAACTATACACATTACATTTTCCCCATGAATACCATTTCTGCTGGGAGAAATTACTTAGCCATCTGCACATCAGGAAAAAATGGACATTTTGATGGCCCAGGATCCTGGCAAAAAACACACTCTATACTTCATAGGAAAGCTGAGAAAAAATACAAAGGTATGACATCCCCTAAATAAGTATCAGTATTTGTCCCTCCTTATCAAATAAACATAAGAAACATTTGAGTGTTTCTTGACTTATAGCTAGGTTGCCATTAGACAGAAAAAAGAACCCCACATATAATAGGAGAAGGAGATCCTACGTACTTTCTTTGGCTAGCTACCATTTTCAGTTTAGATATTTCCAAACTCCAGGCTGATGGCCATAGCAATGTTCTGTCTTTCATAAATTTGGGGTAGATACACACTCAGAATTCCTAAGCCTTCCCTAGGCAGTTGATCCTGACCTTTGAGGTCCTTAATCTACAGAGGAGGATGGAATGAAGAGACTAGGCCATATGTTACCGTGTTTTATCATGACTTGTTCATAGCTTACTTATTACACTTGGCACATGACATGATGTCCACAGCTGTACTTCTTTCCTGAATTTGTTTGGAGCTGATGGATGATGGCCCCTGAGCCAGGCTGGGCTGGCCCCCATTAATGGTGCCTTTTGCAAAGCTATTTTGTCCAGTATCAGAAATAACTTTGCATAACTTATTGCATTGCTTTATTGAGTTTAAATAACGATGTGTGTCATCTGATAGTTTATGAAGTAATGCACACATGCTCTTAATATGGCAAGCGATGCCCAGAGGTCGGGGCGATTTAAACATTCAACGTCTCCCCTTCTCTCTCTCCCTCACACCAAAAAAAGAAAGAAGAGGGAAAGTTATCTTATTCAGGAGTTAATAGGGAACTCTAACAGTTTCAGGTAGGGTTTAAGGATTTTATGTGTTCTATCTTTTAAAAATAGCCATAAGATGAAAACCTTTGGGAGAGTTGTTTAACCAAGTTTAGGAGAACTTATGAATATTTAGTTCCTATGGTATTTTGGAGAATCCCAGAAAGAACAGGAACCTCTTCCTTTGTGCTTACTGTCAGGGTTTCCACTGATGTTGCTGTGGTTCTGAGCACTTCTGTAGACCAGATCTCAGGACAATAAATGCAGCAAATTAAATATGGCTCCAGTGGTTTTGGACCTGAACCAATAAGTTATCTTTATTAATGCATGCAGAGGAAAAGTTCTCATTTTTACTGCATTGTTTCCTTAATGATAAAGGCAGTAACAACACTGAACCAAAACACACCAAAGAAATCTCTAGCTTTTGGCAGGCAGGTTAATTTCCCTGTGTGCTCGGTACAGTTAGGACTTGGCACTGTCCGACTCACTCACTCCTGTGTTCCAAAAGCAGCCCCCTCCCCATTTTCTCATGCTGCCTCTCTTTGCTTACTCTGACATTTTCTTGGCTTTAGCTGAAATTTTGACACATAAATCCCACTTGTCCAATGATATTGTAAAACAAGCATCCAAGTGTCAGCACATGGCCCTATGGTCTGGGGACCAGAGTAAAATGAGGAGCTTTCATCTGCCTCCAGCCATCTGCAAGTAACTTGAAACCCGTCTCCAGTGCAGCTCGGTTTTTTGGCCTGGTAACACACGCACAGCAAAAAGAAAGTGCCAGAGTCATCAGAACCTGTTAACTCTGTAAAGAGCAGATAAAACTGTATAATTTTTAAACCTGCCTCAGACCCATCCATTAGCATTCAATCAGCTGGTCTAAAGTCTCTTTTCAGTTACAATCTCAGCAAACAGCTCTAGCCTGTTAAGATATCGAATTTGCAAAACACTCCCAGTCTCTTGGTCTCACATCTCTGGACTTGAAAATGGCTAAGACCCTGATAGGACTTCTGTGATCCTTCTGAGTGTGAATCTGAGACACTTCCTTATCACTTAAGGATAAAAACAGAGACTTGAAGTCAAGATGTGGAAAGTATCTTATCAAGAAGCAGGTATCATCTTTTTCTGGACCAATCCATAAAATATCTGTGATTTTTCTTTATTCTTAGCAAACTTAGAGAGATTTCTGTGGAAATTTTGGTTTGCTTTGCAAGAACGGTGCAAAATTCCTGCAAATCAATGAGGAGAAAATCAAGAAAGAGAGGATGTAGAGAGGGAATGACTGCTAGAAAATGACAGTCCGTTCCAGGTCCTTGCCTGGACAAAGTCAACCTCATTGAATATCAGTTTCTTCATCTATAAAACGGGGACGCTAATAGATACTTCAAAATGGCTAAATTGAATCCAGAAAATTTATCTAAACTGCTCAGCAAATGTTAGTATTTATTATCTTCTTCTTTGCACTGCTCTCCCAGCAGTAAGGAACAAGTATAAGAACCAACCAGAGATAGTTTTGTTACTGAATTAAGTCATGTGGAACCGGCTGGGGCCATAACCCAGCCAAGGTTCTCTGTCTTGGTGGGGCAGGGTCCTTTTTCCATTTGGGTTCAGTAAGCTGAATAACGAAACTGCAGCTGAGACCGACACAGCACAAGCTTTATTCAGTTGCCAAAGAATGGAGAAAGGGGAACTAAGTTCATGGCTCAACTTCTCACCCACCTGGTGAGGGATTTAATTTTAAAGAGTAAAGACAAAGGGAGGAGGAGTGAGGCTAATGATGGGGAGGCACATGCATTAGTCTACCTGGGAAGGGGCAGAGCTTTTTTAAGAAAGTGGACTGTCACCCCCTCTTTATCCTTTTTCGGTCCTTAATGTCTGGTCCTGGCTGCTGGTAGGTGTGTCCTTTAATATGCTAATGTAGTCAAATCAGCATATAGTGAAACTCGGGGTCTGCTGGAGATCAGATGTGTCGCCATCTTGATCTTAGTTAGTTCCATCTGGTGCTTTTTGTTTGTAGCTTCCTTTATTATCTCTGGACCCTTTAACTTAAAGATTTATGTTAACTCCTTCACAATGATACACATGATGACTACCCAAACATACACGGACACACCAGTACATGATTTTTGTCTTTGTTCTCCATTATCAGCAGTATGTTAAGATCATTTGAACCTTTAAAAATCAACTTTGTAAACCAACCTAAATCTTGTAAAATGGTTTTAAACTATTTTTTACATGAAAAAAAAATATTTATGTTAACTCCTGCTAAAGGTGGGGTCAGTGGGTTTTGAGCGAAGACTTGGAGCAGCTCTGGCAACAGCTTCACTGTGAATCTAAAGAAGTTAAAGCATCAGGGCCCTTCATGTGAACATTCTCTCACCTAAAAGAGACCCCAGCAGTAGATCAATACACTTGTAAGATTTTAAAAAGTAAAATATGGCTATAGTAACAAAACTAGTTTTTGAATTGACATCACCAATTCAAAAATATTTAAGGTCAATCTTCACACAATAAAACTTGAAATAACCTGAAATCCACAGTTCTTCTGTAAAAGAGACTTGATAGAGATTTTCTTCCAAATTTGACAAGAATTTTTACATAACAATGCCATTAACAAGTCGTGAAGCTGAAAGAATGTTATGAAACCATAATAAAAAAAAATTCTGATCATCCCTGCTGGAAGAAATATTGTTATTTTTCTTTCCTTGCAATGAAAAATGATCAAACAAAAGCATTGTCATAAGAAGCGGTAATTAAAGAGTATGCAGGCCAAAAATGTAGGAAAAAAGCATTTTAGAGGTGTGTCAGAAAGTTAATTAATGGAAATATATATAATTTTCTTGGAGTTTGTAATATGGTAATTACTGTTTTCAAATATTGTGATTTATTGTGTTTGGTCATATTGATGCCGAATCCTGACTGTGTATCCCAACACCGAGTCAAATCTTGGAGACAGAGTTCTGGGTGAAGTAGAAAATAATAGCTTTATTGCTTTGCCAGGCAAAAGGGGCCACAGCCAGCTAATGCTCTCAAAACTGTGTATCCCAACCTGGAATGGGTAGTGGGGTGCTTTATGATAATGGTTCAAAGGGGGCGTGATCAACTTGTGGACATTCTTCTGATTGGTTGGTGATGAGGTAATCAGGAGTCAGCATCAACAACCTTCTGGTTCCAATCAGTCTAGGGTCTACTTGCTTGTGGGCATCATACAGTTAACTTCTCCCATCTTTGAGCAGAACAGGTCAAAGATATTGTTATGTGTATCCCTTGAGGGGGATCCAGGACCATGCCCCAAGTCTGCACTATTGTTTCTTGACCAATCCTCCCGTGTCTCTGCATCCCCTCCCTTTGCTGATTAGCAATTGTTTGAACCTGCCCCTTGGAGCTCAGGAAAGTTCATAGAGGCTGAATGAAGCCTATTGCCTGTAATCAAGAAAACCCGGGACACAGAAAGTCTTTTGTACCCAGGATCCCCATAGGGTCCTTCTCAGTTTCAACATCATTATAAATTAATACTCATTTCTATATCAAGTCTTTTCATAATTTTTATTATTCTTCTCAAAGAGGGCTTCTATAATTGTATGCGCTTCAGGCCCCGGAACACCTAGATTTGCCCATGTGGCCAAGGAGAAAACTACACTCCTGTGATCACAGGCAGGCCGGGCAGGCCCTCAGAAAAGCTTATACTAGTTTATTTTTGGACACAGCTGTCCCTGCTGCCCCTCGTGTCTAATCCTGGTTTCCTCTTTCTGCCTGTGGTCTGGCCCTCTGCCTTTTAGTGTCATTCCACTAAGGCCAGAAACCAACACTGTCCTTTGCACCCTGCTTCCCCTCTTCTCTGCCTGCGTCACTGTCCATATTCACCTATGCAAACTCATCTTCCGGAAACTTGCTAAATCAGAACCAGAAAGCCCTTTATAGTTTACTATGTGACAATCAATTACCTGACTAAATGCTAAACTGTGTAAATTAGCCATGCAATCTTGTTGTTACTGAGTTTCCCAAAACTCTTAAGCTCTCCATCTAAAAATAAGAATACCATTGCTTGGAGACATCAGGGCAGGAGGTACTTTCTGCATCTCTCAGTGCTGGAGCTTCTTTGCTAGTGGCTGGCAGTTAGCTGGAGATCTTTCCAGAACCTAACATACTATAGCTTGTTCAGAGGAGTCTTTAAAAACAACAGCTGCCTGCTTTGTTTCTATTGTTCAGACCTTTTCACAGACTATTACTGAGATGTTTGGATAATGCAGTCATCCCAGAGGACAAACCCATGGGCTTTAGTTTACAAAAGTTTGTAGACTTCCCACTCTACTCTGGGCACAGAAGAAAAACAACCTCTGCACACATTTCCTACTGCCAGACCCTTCCCTTAGCAGCCCTGCCCACCCATTGCATAGTGTTCCCATCACTCACCACCAGGACGATCACAGGGTCTGCCCAATTTGGTCACTGGTCACATTTTCAACCTCATTGCTGCCCATGAGGAGGTCCGTCTGATTCAATGGTCCCCAAACCTTGCTGACTGGCAAAGTGCAGGAGAGCATGTGACCAGCTCAGCAACTCAGCCTCACTGTGAACACACTGAGTTGGGATAAAGAGAACAGGTCTCCAGGTAATGTCGATGATTTGTTTATTCTTCATTCTCAAATATATTTTCCACACTAGTTGCTGGCCAGTCTCTCCTGTGCTCTTTTACAAGCCTCACTATTTGATCACCCTTCTTCCATAAAACCTCAGTCTCCCATCCTACCTGAAAGAGATCCCACACCTCAGTGTTTCAGGACCAGAACATTCATTCAGTAAGTCCCCATCACCGTTCATGTTGCCTGTAATGATCTACTGACCGGCAGTCATTCTGGGCCCTTTATGGGGGCCAGACACACAACAATGAAAGTGATCTTTGCAACATACAAATCTACATATATCACTGAGAACCTGTCCCGGGGCTTGCCTGGCACAGCCTTTCCCGTGTCCGGATCCCCTTTGGCACCATCTGCCACCTCCGTCTCACAGTGCTCCTCCAGCCTGCACCTCCTCAGTTCTTTGAATCGTCCATGTTATTTCCCCACCCCAGGACCTTTGCACATGCTATTCCCCCTCATACATATTGCACAATCAGGAGGCTAAGCATATTCTTAAAGCCAGTAAAGCCTCAGCAACCAGAACCAGAGCAAAAACAGCTTTAGAGCATATTTGGAAATTAAAAAGAAAACACGTCAGGAAAAGGGCACAACTTTGTTGGCCTTCCTATGTTATTTGAAAGTTCAGTTTAGTTAAGTCTTCATTTTTAAACACATGCTACAGGGAGGGTGGCTGGGGAGGAGAGCTCCATCATTTTGTTCTGGGCCCCATTCCCAGAGTTTCTCGTTTAGCACGTCTTGTATGAACCTGAGAATATGTATGTTTAACAATTTCCCAGGTGCAGCTGGCATTGATCATCCAATATTTACAACTCTGAATACACAACAGAGTCACTCGCTGAGCTCTTGAAAATACAGTTGCCTAGGCTCACTCCAGGCATATTAACTAGGAATCTCTGGGGACAGAGCTCAGGAACTTTTATGTTAAGCTTCTCAGGTGATTGTACTGCAGTCAAAATGGAAAACCACTAGTTTAGGAATCACAGTCTTAATCTAGGCAGAGGACTCCCACTCATAGAACATTCCTCCCCTTCAGCTTGTTAATTTTTACCTATCCTTTAGATGTCAACACATGTCACTTCCTTTCTTATAAGCCCTAAGATATCTGTGTCTCTTTCCTTGGAAGGCTGTCTCAGATTGTAACAGCAGATCATTGATATGATGATTTCGGTGCTGCCTGTTTCTCTGCAAGGCTGTAAGTTCCATGGATCTGGGCTCATCATTGAAACCTCAGAGTCTAATGAAGTGCATAGCACATCACAGCTCTTCAATAAGTATTTGTCACATGAACGAACCATAAACTACCTAGTCACCAATCACCTCTCTCGTATCTTGTGATTCTAAGAAACCAATTCTAAGAAACCTGTAGAAGGAGCTTCATAACTTTGCTGGCAGTATGTAGGAGACAGGTCCATCTCATGCCACAGAGCAGCAAGCACACAGATGCATAAGGCTCAGAGTCTTGAACCAGTGCCCACATCATGGAAAGGAACACCTGTTGGCTCATGAAAGAGAAAGGAAGCTTCCTTCTTTCTGTAAGTTGGTGTCCAAAAAGAGTCATCCATGAGAAATCAAAAACCCAGATTTGCCCATGTGTGTGTAAGGACCCCAAACTGATACAATCTGCACAGTTCTACAACACCAAGCTGAAAAGTTTATGGTTGGGGGCCGGTGTGAGATGCAGGTGGACAAAATTTATTGAAGATGCATTCACAATAAAAAAAAAATTTACAAAACTCATGAGCATACAAACCACTATATTGAGAAGCTTAATGCAAAAGAACAAGCAACACCAAAGTCTAAGAGGACAATAAAGATGTGTTTAAAATAAATATACTTTAAAATGATTAAAGATATAAATTAACAAATAAAAACTTTAACAAAAGAACAAGATGTGAATAAAGGGGTATTTAGAGGAGCTTCAGTGTTGAGTATATCCCAGGCTCAAGAGGTACCTCAGTGAACCAGGAAGGCCTCAAAGCACCCCAGATATCCCAATCCACAGGGGCAGAGAAGTGGACAGTCCTAAAGGGAGGGTTGGTGCTAAGAAGGAGGAAATGGAGACAGATCGCTTGCATAGCTGGAGGGGCCTGGAGGCAGAGGAAGGACTGCGGTCCCAGGGCAGATGTGCAGGAGTGCAGGATGATGCTGATGCTGAGAGGACCTGGGCCAGGGAGGGCCAGGCACAGCGGTGTGACCAGAGCCTGTCTCCTAACTCCAGGGGGAAAAGGAAGTCATGCCAGGGGGAAAGGAAAGAAAGCAGCATGGGAGGGACTGAGATTGGCTGAACATTTACCCAAAGGGGCTGACTAATATAGAAGCAACTAACTTCTTTAAATTTTTTTTTATAAGTTTATTCATTTATTTATTTGTTTGTTTGTTTATTTATTTATGTCTGTGTTGGGTCTTCGTTGCTGTGCACAGGCTTTCTCTAGTTGCAGCGAGTGGGGGCTACTCTTCTTTGCGGTGCGTGGGCTTCTCATTGCAGTGGCTTCTTTTGTTGCGGAGTAAAGGCTCTAGGCACGAGGGCTTCAGTAGTTATGGTACTTGGGCTCAGTAGTTGTGGCGCACAGGCTTAGTTGCTCCGTGGCATGTGGGATCTTCCCGGACCAGGGCTCAAACCCGTGTCCCCTGCATTGGCAGGTGGATTCCCAACCACTGCGCCACCAGGGAAGCCCTGACTACTTAAATTGACAAGTTTGTTATGTGCCATGGAGGGAAATGGGGACTGAGTTAACAGAAATAAAGTTTCTCCAGAAATATAGTTGCTGTGCTGTCACGGCTGACTTTGTTTTTTATTGAAACCCTTACCTATTACCCGACACAAGAGGGCTTTTGCTGTTTTGTAGTGAGAGGAATCTTCCTACCACATGAATAATTTCATCCTTGGATTTGTCAGTTTGCAAGGAAAATGCTGGTGTTCCTTTTAAATGTTGTGTCATGATACAAAGGGCAGGACTGCCAGGGAGGGGACACAAGTCTCTACCAAAAATTTTCTCATTTCTTGCCTGCCTCCCCATGGCGCAGTGTGGAGGACGCGTGTGCACCCTAACTCCTAACTTTCTTATGGAAACAGCAGCCGGGCTCTGGGCAGGTGCACCCTCACTGCAGATCGACATGTTGGTGTGCTGCTCATAGGTCAGCCTTGTCACCCAGTGGTGCCAGGCTGTCTTTAAAAGATGGAGTCCTGCTCTCTTGCTGTGCTGAGCAATCCTGTGTCAGAGCCTGCCAAGCTGAAGGTCAAACTTCAGACCATAGAAAATTCCCACTTGGGGTCATTCATCTGGCTTTTCCCCTTAGTACCTCTTGCCCACCCCCATACCTCTGCTGGCCCTGACTAGACCTTCTGTTTGTACATCTATGTGCAAATAACTTCTTGAACCACAACTACCAGGTCAGCACCTGGTGCCCATGTGCCTCCCTGTTTGCTGAAAGACTGATGATCTTTTAATTTTATCTCCACCCCGTGCACCATGACAATTCTTGGCGGTATGGGTTACTAGGGGTCCTGTAGGGTCACTGGAGAAAGGGGGGACTCAGATGCAATTAACCTAAACCAGAAGTGCTTTGTCAATGTATCTATGAGCTGGCTGTAAGGGTGCTGGGTAGCAGCAGGTGCAGTGAACCCAGGGGGCAGCCTCACGTGTGGACCACAGCAGCGCTGTCATTCCCTCTCTGCTTGCTTTCACCAGGCTTCTTGACCAGGTTGAAGTTGAGGCTCTCCCCTCACTTTAATCCTGCCTGGTAGCCCACCTCTGTCACAGTTGGACCTGTAAGAGCCACCAAAACAGGAGAATAAGATGAACTCAGGGGCTTCTAGTCTTTATTAGCAACATTTTCCTAAAAATGTCATCATTGAAGCCTCAAGAAAAAGAAAGAGACTTTAAAATATGCTGAAAGACATATAAGTAGATTTGAACAAATAAAAAGATACACCTTTTTCTTGGATAGGGTGTGTCAACATCATAAAAATGTTACTTCTGTCCAAGTTAATTCACATTCTTGTTAAATTTACTCTAAAATACTTTATATTTTTGTGTGTCTCTTATGGCTTTTATAAATGGTTGGGGGGGTTTCTAACGCAAATTTATATCAGAATAGAACTGGAATCTCTCTTTCTCTTGAAGCTTCAATGGTGATATTTTTAAAAGTCCTTATTTAGGAAAATATCTGTCCTTTAAAAAAACACCTATCAAGCTTAGACATACACTTGGAGAAAATATTTGCAAAACACATAACTGATATAGGACAGGTATCCAGAACATATAAATAACTCTCCAAATTCAATAGTAAGAAGCCAAGCAATCCAACTTTTAATAATTGGGAAAAATATTTGAACAGACTTTTTACCAAAGAAGATACACAGATGGCAAATAAGACATGTAAATATCTTGATATCATAAGTACTTACAGAAACTCAAGTTAAAACCACAGTGAGATACTACTTTATAACTCTTATAATGGCAAAGAGAAGGAAGCATGGAAAGATGAAAAGAAGGAAGGAAGAGAAGGAGGGAGGGAGAGAAGAAAGAAGGAAGGAAGGAAGGAAGGAAGGAAGGAAGGGAAAAAAACTTTGACAGTAAGTGTTTGTTAATGAGGACCCAGGATGTGTAGAGCAACTAGATCTAGAACCCTCACAAGTTGCTGGAAGGAGTGCAAATTGATACAGAAACTCTGGAAAATAGTTTGGCAGTCTCTTACAAAGCTAAAAATACACTTCAAATAAAAATCAACAATTTCACTCCTAGCTGTTTACCTAAGAGAAAGATAACCTATGTCCATACAAATGTTTATGGTGGTTTTATTCAAAATCATTCCAACGTCTAAATGTTAAATAGATTTTTTTTTAATGTGTGCTCTATCAATACAATGAAATACTACTCATCGACAAAAAGGAATGATAAAAGGGATCTGTTAATTCTTACAACGTGGATTAAGCTGCATTATACTAAGTGAAAGAAGCTGGACTCAACAATCCAGGGCAGTTAAATGACATCTGGAAAAGGCTAAAACATAGTGAGAGAAGACAAGATTATGGGCTGCCAGGGGCTGGATGTTGAGGGAGGGGATAGAATAGAAAGGAGAATGAGGAAACTTATTGGGTGATGGAAATGCTCTACGGCTTGATTGTCGTGTGGCTACCTGACTGTATACAGCTGTGAAACCCTCATAGAACTCTGCCAGGGTGAATTTTACTGTGTGTAAAGTAAAATTCACTTAAAAACTGTAAACATGATCAGAGACAATAATTAACTGAATTTACTTTGGAATACAATTTCTCTGATTGTACATCCTCTGTGGAATATATTCTAGGACAGAAAGAACAGAAATGAAATTTTAAGCTTAGTATGCTTAGTATTTGCAGTAAAACTGATATTGTAATTATAAAACTATCTTATGTATAGTGTAGGATAAAGCAGTTAAGTAAATATATTAATATTATTAGGAACTAGTATTTGAACTAAAAGAGGAAAGAAGTATTAATATAAAATTAAAGTTAAAATCTTGTAATTTTTCATTTTTAATTGAAATTAGTATGAACTTACAACTTATATGCATTCTGGCATTGTCTACCTAAATCAGCTGGAAATAATGACACCCCAATAGGAATGAACAGAGTTAGTGTTTAGCTATTGATTTCTAAAGATAGTTCCACACTATACAGTGATTGTTACAGTGATAGCTAATTCTGGATCTGGGGCAAGGAAAATAAAAGGGGCAGTGTAGAGTAAGACAACAACAAACTGCTCAAACACTAAAGGCACTAAATCAAAGAAACACGGGAGCCTTCTTGAATTAACTTCTACTAACCAAATCTGGAACATTTGAATGTCAAAAAGAGCAGTGGTGACAATGAATTATAATACACTGAATTTTTTTATTGAGTCCATAATCATATTAGAGGAGGAGTAAGATTGAGAAATAAGAAAATCTCCTTTTTGTGGAAGTATACCAGTTAATATATGAAGAAGGAATAATGGAATGGGAAAAATTACCATTTTGCAATCACCAAGTAATAATTGTAACAGGCAAAAATTATTGATAGAACAAGAATATGTAAGATGAAAGTGAACACATCATATTCCCCCCACAGATTATTTACTAATCTCAAAGAGGGAAATGTACTTCACTATGGAGAGATCACTCTAGTCACCACTTTAACCAAGTGACCAAATTTGGGATCACTGGTGGTGGGACAATATGACATCATGTACCTCCTGGTGTAAAGCATTAAGAAATATACACCATAGATATAATGTTCTTGCCAAAGCATCTGAATCTAACAATGAAAAAATCAATCAGGCCAATTCACAATGTACACGATTCCATCAGACTAGCCTGGAATCTTCAGAAAAGTCACTGTCATGAAAATTAAAGAACAAACAAAAATGTGGGAGACCTGTTCTAGATTAAAAGAGACTGAAAAGACAACCAGATGCAACCCATCAATTATGATTGAATCCTACACCAATAAATTAATAAGTACAACAGAAAACATTTGGAAAGTAATTGGGGAAATTTTAATATGACCTTTATGTTAAATGATACAATGGACTTATGATTAACTTGGGAGTGTATGATAATGGTGCTGTGGTTATGTCCTTATGCTTAGGAAATGCATAATAAGGTCCATAGAGGTGAAGTGTCATAGTGTCTGCTAATTACTTGCAAATAGTTCAGTAAAAGTACATAAATAAATAAATACATAAGAAAGAAGTGTGAAAAATGGATAAATCTAGATGTAGGGTATGTGGATTTTTTATTGTAGTAGTCTGTATCTTTTATGTACTTTGGAAATTTTCAAAATAAAAAATTTGGAAGGAAAAATAAATAACTGCCTCAATCAATGAAGCTAAGGCCTGAGATGTATTTGCACCACATTGAGCAATGCATTCCTTATTGTGGTTTGGAGAAAGAGGTTAGCTTCTGAGGTTACTGACCTGTGGAGGGCTTTGGTGCTGTTGGGAAAACCTGAGGCACTGATTTCCATGCCTAGGGTTCCACTGCCCAAGGCCAGAGTGCAGACTTTGCATTTTCCCAACCGAGAATCTGGAAGGCGCATGCAATACTGAACAACAGAGGTCTGTGCTTCCCAGAAGTTTAAGCAAAGGCATTGGGCCAAAAAGTTATTAGTCTTAATTCTAGCTAAACCGCTGGCAAAAATGGATGGCTCCTCTCAAATTCCTTGGGAATTGATGGAAAGTACAGGCTTCCTTGGAAACCTGCAGTAGGATTTCTGTGGGATTGCTTTGGGAAGTGATTTTCATTTGTTAATTAGTTTAACAAAGAACCATTTACCGTCACTCATTTTTAGCTACTCATTAGCATCACATCTAATCAAATTTAGATACAAGAGGAGACAAAGTCTTAGTATGAAATTACATTGCTTTTTTTACTTTGACAAACATTTGTGAAAGTATGCATTTTTTGTTTTTTTTTTTTTTGTTGTTGTTGTTTTTCTCCTCTACTAGATGTTTTATGGAGAGCTAAATGTTCTTCAAAGAATATTGTGGGGAGAGAGGGCTCTGGCTGGACAGAGAGATGAAAAAGCAAGGTTTCCAATGAAACAAATGGAAGAAGTTCTCCAAACCATGTGTATACCAAGGGCCCATCCCAATCAAAGAACTCAATCCAATCCGCTCCAATTATAAAAGGAGGTTTTCAATACTCAATTTCAATACAATTCAAGCCAGGCTTTTGGTTGCTCAATCTTTGTAACCAGGTGCCAAAAACTTGGCCAAATGTATGGAAATGGATTTCTCTTCTATGAATGGCCGCAAGAACTTTGATGCTTATGCCAAGCAGAAGGAATCTAGGTTGATTACCCTCTCTTCCGAAAGACCACCCCTTTCTTGGTAAAGGGCATTCTTCCTCATTTATCCAGGTTGGAAGGACACCATGAATTTGGAGTGCCAAACCTACTTGCTAAAAATCTCTTCCTTTTTTTTGATCAACCTTAAGAATCAAAAATTCTCACACAACAAAGTAATTAACTTTTGCAATTTTTTTCCTGATAAAAATCTGTTTTTAAGATAACCCAAATGTAATGTGTATTAGCATTTTCAGGGTATTATTTCTTTTTAAAAAGCAGCAAAATTAAATCCCTTTGATACTAGATTTCATAATTTGAAAAGTGAGTTTGCCTTGTGTTTCCCTACTCACCTGAGGTTTCTCCTGAGAAACTCTTGTACAATGTACTGCCTGTTATTCTTAAGACTCAATTGTATAATGTAAAACTATAACTAACTAGATATTCCAATGAAAATCCATGTAAATACCTCAGTATGTAACATTTTTAAGGAGTTACTACATATAGTACCTCCTCTCCTTAGCGCTCATTGAAAACATCTTGTTTTAATTAAACAGCTGGCATTTTTTCAGACTTTGAGCACTCTTGATTAATTTCTGAATCTCAGCTGACACTCCTAAAAGGGTGAAAGAATTAAGTATTCTAATGTCATTTCAGATAAGACAAGAGCGGGTTTTAAAATGCTTGTTTGGCATGTGGGATTGGAATTTAAGACATCCTGTATATAAAATTTCTACACAGCAATTGGGAAGTTAGTCATGGACCCGGGCACTAGAAAAACATGTTTGTTTTTTGATACCTCTGCAAGGCAAATTTCATTATTCCCTCATTAAGAGTTATATAGGATCGTTACACAGAACCTACCATCATCACTTGTAAAGAGAAAACTCGATGCTTGTTTATTGTATGCATAGGTACAGCCAACCAAACATGCTAAACCACTTAAAGCAGTTCATTGACACTGGCGAGAAACAACAGTTTAGAAAAGCAAATGATGTAGACTGTATATTGTACAGTTTTCAAGGTTTCTCCAAGCCCCCCTCCCGCCCTCTACTTTTCTTTAGAACAGCTTTCTACATTGAAAACATGTCAAGAATTTGGAAGCAACAAGCAATCAGGTTTTTTTTTTTCCTACTAAAGCCATAATTTGGTTACGTGCCCATCTCAAAGTGGACTTTTCAAATTTAATCAGTTTCACTTATTCAAAATGTGAAGGTCTATCCAACAATGAATACATATAGGTATTGGTTAGGTCTTTTGAGCCTGAACCAGTGAGCAGAAATCAAGCTAAAGATTTGCAAAGAGCACCTCTATCATCACCAAATTCCAAAGTGAAAAAAATAGTGCTAATAACATTCACATATTCAGTTTTACTTTTGACCAAACACTACAGTTAATTTTGTGTTCTATGTGAAAAAGTAAAATTAGCCTCAGTCTACAAGCACTCAGTGAATAGACTTCCTTTAAAAGATAACATATGAATCTTAGGATATGGATTTTGGCAGAGTACTATGTGATGTGATGATTATATCATCGTGTATCATTACTGAATCACCAGGTCCCACCAGTTAACATTTTGTTAACATAATGGATGAGAACACTACCAAACTGGATTTTGTCCTGTCATTTAGCAGTTCTGTGACCTTGGATAAGTTAATTAGCCTCCTTCTGCCTCAGTTTCCTCATCTACAAAATGGGGATAATAAGACCTTCTCTTAAGTAGACTACATGAAGATATGAATGAGAAAATATCTGTAAAATCATTAGTACAGCTCCTATCACATAATGAACAGTTATTGAGAGCTATTTCTTTTAAATTCTAGAAGACTTCTTTCTGGAATAGTATTCAATTTGGTTCATAGAACAAATACATCATTCTAATTCACCCACAGACATTTCCTTGAGAAATCTTGATTTTTTTTCTGACCGCATCTGACTCCTGTCTAGCCTGCCAAGGCTTCTGCATTCCCAAGGAGAAAGGCAGCATTTGCATGCCAAGCAAGTTAGATTTGGAAACTCATTATTCCTCCCAATAATCTTGAGGCAAGAACCATGATTATTCCCATTTTATAGCTGAAGAAACCGAGGCTAAGAACTTTCCTAAGGTTACACAAGCAGTGAAGAGGTGGGGGCGGCACTCAGATCTGTGAAATGACATTGGATAATAATCACCAACTTAGAATCCGTCTGGCCCTATATTAAATTATTTAAATTATGTGGTAGAGAAGAAAAAAATATTTAGCAGGTGGAGAAGGGGAACCGTGTGCTCGGGGCTCACACTAGGAAGTGAGGTTTGGAGTTTGCGTTTTAGCACCTGCAGGACAACAGAAACATCTCATGGTTCAAGAACACTGACTCTCCTGGTTGAGAGGGGCAGCCATCGCGTCTGTATACACGGCCCACGTTTGAATCCCATTCCAAGTCTGCCATTGATTTTGCCTTTCTGATCCCGGAGTGTGATAACAAAATACAGATTCACATAGCTAATGTATTAATGCTCCAAGTCAGAGATAGATTGTAACAAGGTGAGGACAGTGGGATTAAACCTCTACCATTTCTACCTCAACAAACAGAGCTGCCTCGAGACTTTGGGCCAAATATCAGCAACTGCTCTGGTTCTCATCATTGTGCAGTTTGCACTTGACGGAATGTGAAGCAGTCCTAGTGTTTTGTGTTTATTAACTCATTTAATTCTCACAAGAACCCTAGGTGAGGAAACTGAGGCAGGAGAACTTTGCACAATGTGCCTCACGTTGCAAAGTCCACAGATGGCGTGGGCAGGATTGAAGCCAGGGGATGTGACAGCACCACCTCATCTCCTGAGCCCCACTGACCATGAGTCTGGAAAGGGAAATGTCCGGTACCTGTGTGATTCACTACACACACTCACACACCTTCACACTTGCTTTCAAAAAATAAAGGTAAGTGATTGCCAGGGACTGTGGGAAGAGGAGAATGGGGAGTCAGTGTTTAATGGGAATGAACTTTTAGTTTGAGAAGATGAACAGTTTCTGGAGATGGAAGACCACTATCCATCCATGATGGTTACACAGCAAGGTGAATGTACTTAATGCCACTGAACTGCTCACTTAAAAATGGTTATGATGGTGTATTTTATATCATGTATAAATTTGATACCTACAGATTTTTTTAAAAAAAATCAGGAGCCAAAGGAGAAAACTTGCACGAGGTTAATCTGGCTGAAAGTGTCAACTGTGCTCAGGCTAAGAAACCCTGGGTCACAGAAGGGGTGACAGGTAAGTGACAGTGTCCTGCTACACTGGGCATTGATCGGACTGGTTTTATTTTGAGAACATGAGTGTTTGCTGTCTGCTCTTTCCCAGAGAGAATACAGGCCAGAGGTTGTTAAGCTCCTGGGAAATTCAGCAGCTTCTATTGGAAGAGGGCTTGTTTCAGTAGCTGGATTTCCATGGCTGGGAACACAACTTTCATAGAATAATGATGGTCATTGTCCAAAGTGGCTTCTGGGCTGAGGTGGCCTTGTCATCTCTCGGTGTTTTTTTGGAGAAAAAGTGATGTATCTCCAATATTATCTCTGCTCGTTCATTCAAAATTGTAGAACAACCTTCAAGTGAGAACAGATTTTCAGATTTAGAAAATTGTTTTTGCCCACTAATCAGAAAGATGGAAAAGGAGAACAAAACTTTGGAAATGGCTAAAACCCCAAACTGTGGCATCCAGGCCTTTTGTCCATAAGGATCCCGTCTCTCAATGAATCAAAACCTTACCCTTGAAGGTCAAGGTTTTCATACCAACCAAGACAAATAAAACTACAATTGTTTTTTTCAGAATGTCTGTTAGAAATATAATTCCACATACCTGCTTTTTAAAAAAATCCAGTCTTAAAGATGGAAAATAAAATTTAATACCATGTTATTACTTACAGTTGTCATTGGCAAAGCTTCTAGCTGCCTTCTGAATTTTCAAGCACCACCCAGAGTTGTTTTCCTTTCAAAAAAGATTTTTCCCTCTAGATTTTATGAAGATCTCTAAGTAGAATTGCATGCAACCCTATGAAGGGTATATTTTATTCATTTTACTTCCAGTTTGATTTTTTAAATGTTAACTTTGTAATTTTCCAGATGCTGCAGGATTTACACCATATGTATTCGCGTGGCCCTGTGCCTGGGAATCTTATCTAAATCCGTCATCCCTACGGGCCCCAACTGGGACTTTATCACTGGAACCAAAGTGCTGGAAAATCTTTTGTAATACTTTAGCTTTTATTGTGTAAAGCTGTTGATGGTGATAATAATATAGATATTGAGAAAAAGTAAAACAGAGTGTGCATAACACTTTTTGCAAGACCTAAACTATTTCTAGTCGTTTCCTCAAGCCTTCCTCTCATGCATCCACTCAACAAATGTGCATAGATCATTGTTCATGTGCCAGACTGTCCAGGCAATGTCAAGACAAAGGTTCAGTTTGTCTTGAACAAAACGGTTCAGTTCCATCTTTGTGAAAATGCATTTTAGTAAGAGGGTTAGACCTTATACTACCAATTAGACAATAATTCATTAAACTGTGAATTATTTAATTATCATTGTAAGTGCTCCAAAGAGAACCAGAGGGCATTGTGAAAGTTTAACTGTAGAATCTGGCCTTGTCTGGAAGTCAGGGGTGAAGACTTCTTTGAGAAAGGGATGCTTGTGCTCAGTATCACCCACCGGTCCAGGCCAGAGCCCCTGGCCCTGTGCTGGAAAAGAGCCCACAACCCCAGTTCCAAACCATGCTCAGGGTACCCTGAACCTCTGAACCCCTGTCCAAAATACCTCAAGCCTGGTTCTGAGGTTCATGTAGGACTAATCTGTGTGTCTGCCATCCCAAGGGGGGCTGCAGGCAAGTGGTTCCAGGGGAGCCCAGGAGGGACCACTGACATAGTGTGAGTGTGCACTGACCTTGATGTGCCCACAGAGATGTTCACAAGTCCTTTCATGATGTGCAAAGGAACCAAGGATGGGGAAGGAGAGTCGTTCACACGTGGAACTCGTATGGAGGAGTCTGAGAGTCCAAATCCCATTTATAGTGTGTGACCATCCATCTGTACTCTTGCCTTGAGCCCTGAAAATGTTAGGGGTGGTCCAATTTGACCTGGGATTTGCAAGCTGAGTTGGGATTGACGGGCAAGGAGAGGGGGAGCGATTCCAGCAGAAGGGCACACATGGGAGCTGTTTCTGAGTTGGGAAAAAGATGATGTATGTAAGGAACTGAGACGAAGCCACTGCGTCTGGGCCATGCAGAGTCTCCCAGTAGCCTGACTGCAGAGCTGTGCAGGGCAATGAAGAACATCCTTGGAGAGGAGCAGATGACATACGACGCGACCATAAATGAAAGTTCTCCACTGCATATTGTTGAGTAGGTATTTTAAAAATTATGAAATGATTTGTTTTGCTAAACTATAATTTCTATGCCACATATATAAAAAAAATTGAAACAATTATTTTGAAAGTACTTTTCTTTCAAACACTGAATTATCAATGTTCCAATCTCTTCATAATCCCATGAAATAGAAATGATCCTTCACCACATTCCTCAAGTCTCAGGCCTAGGAAGGCGGATCTGTTCCCCACTGTTACTCAATTTTTATATTCAATAAATCTTCATAATATGCATTCCTTTGTTTACTAGTTTAACTCAGCTGTAATTTCCTCAGTTGCAATATAGGAATAATAATTATTAATATCAATAATAATAAATTAATTATTATTAATAATAATAATAGTATAACAGAGATGTTGAAATCTCTCTGTTGGGAGGATGAAATAAATTTATATATATATATATACACATATATATACACCTATACCTATACATACATATACATACACATACATAAATATATATGTGTATATATATACACACACACACACAGAAACCACCAGGCACATAACAGAATGATATGGTTCCTGTACCCACAGGAGCTTCCAATTAGCAATAAAACAAATGTACAAGTAATTCTATGATAAGTATATAAGAGTAGGAAGATTCTAAAACCACAGAGAAGGAATTGATTCCTTCTACCTGTAGAACAGGATAAGGTTTCATAGAAGAGGAGATATTTAATCACAAAGATTTCAATAAGCCCAGAAGGGAAAGAATAGCTACCCTCTTGACAAAAAGGATGAAGGAGAGTGTGGGGGGAGACTGGGTCACCAGTGTAACACAGGATGGATGGATCTAGTGTTGGGAGTTGAGCCTGGTGACACTCAGAATTGAGCCAGATTAAAAGGGATTTATAACATATGCTGGGAAGTTGGACCTGGCAGTGTTTCTCAAAGGGTGGCCCTTGGACATTAGAATCCCTTGGTATTTGTTAAAAATGAGGGTTCATGTGTCCACTACAAACTTAATGAATTGGAACACAAACTTTCCAGGAGATTCTTGTTCATGTTCATGATTGAGATACTATGAAGCATTAAAGGAAGTTTTCAAACATATAATTTATACAAAGAGCTTTCTCTGAGACAAGTGCGTGGCTACATCCATACTATTGAGAAAACCAAGAAGCACCCCTTCAGAAATTCAGAAATGTGAGTTTCTCAGAAACTAAATCAGTGGCAGATGTTTATCGGGTAGATACGTTAAGCTGGGGGGAGAAACAATTTGAAAGCAAATATATTTTTATTTACTTATACTCACTGTTCCCTAGGATCCTGATATCCAAGGGGGAAAAGATATGAATTCTCCTAAAAATATCATGACATTAGTTTTTCTCTATTATGTAATACCTATTAAAGACCCCTAACCTAAAATAACCTCAAGGTTTGTGAAACACTGTTTAGATAATAACATGTCACAAAACAATGGCAGGTATGAAAATTGGTAATGTTTCAAATTTCTATGAATGAAGGTCAATTAAATGCAACACTTTCAAACCTTCTTCCTTAAGATGTGTCATCTTAAAATGTTATATGTTGCTCAGTATAAGCTCCTTGAGTTTAAGATGTTTACAGCTTTGCAGCTCTCTTCCTAATAAGCTTGTGTTTAATAAAGGGAATAAAGAGATTTTGCCAAAATCGAAACACATCACATAGTTCTGTTTTGTTGATTATTACCCTTTATACTATTTATGGAACATAACACCTTCAAAGAATATTTAACAACATGGGAAAATTAACGTAATATAAAAGAGGAGGAAAACATACTATATCTATACACACACACACACATATATAGTATATATACATATATATGTGTTTATATAGTCATTAGTTCATTAAAACTAAATCCCTAAGTGTAGATTAAAGATTAGAAGAATATAAAATAGCAGTTAACTCTGTGAATCCAGGGATGGTGGCATTACAAGTGACTTATATTTCCTTCTCTGTGCTTTTTTATAATTTTGAAAACCTCTAGAATAAATTAGCCTTAGTTCTACAATTTGAAAAAGTCCCCAAGTGTGTACATGATGATGTGGTGGGGTGGTACAAGAAGCAGGAATGAGACACAGCAGTGGGCGATGACCACCTTGGGCTGGGAGAAAGATGAAACATCCCCCTGCCCAAAGCAGACCCAACTTCTCCTTCCTTTGTGACCCCCCTCTGTTGGGATCTGCCTCCTTCATAACTGTGAACTGCCTGTAACTTGTACCTGTAAGGCAGCACCTAAGGCAGAGTCTGGACTTGAGATGTTCCATGGTGACTTCAATGAATGACTGGTCTTAGTTCTGCAGAAGCCTGTGCTGACACCCCATCCGGCCAAACCAGGCTCTGGATTCTGCTGTTGGGAGACGCCCTCTTCACTTTGGGAGCTGATCTCAGCTCAAGCAGGATGAATGGAAATGATGATTTCGTGCTCTGCCCCAGAGAGCTGTGGACAGAGCTAGGTGGCAGGTGCTAAGGAGAGGGCTCCTTGTTTTAAAATACCTACACTGGCTCCTGGCATTCTACCATCATAGCTTCATTCCTTAGGGGTCTGAATTCTTGTAACAGTCCCCTATAAAAATGCAAATGCCTCTGGGAGGTGTTAAGCCTTTGTCAGCAAACACCAGGTTTATTAACTTACCCCTGAGCTGACAGCCATCTGAAAGCAAGTGCCTGTGGGAAATCGATTCTCAGAGAGCTGGCAGCAATTGGAGGACAGCTGGGACCCTAGGGTAACTAAGCTCAGAATGGTCCCAAGATTTCTAGGGATGGAGTTGGTCAGCGGGAATGGGTTGGGACTCTACATTGTCAGCAAGGTGGCAGGGAGGGCTCAGGGGGCCTGTGTCTCTTTGGCTTGGTGGTCAAGGTGAAGACCCAGGTGGGGCATATGGCAGGTAGGCTGTTCTGGGCCTCAGCGCTCCCAGCCTCACAGGCAGTTTCACTTTCTCATCAATTTCCATGGCACCTAGAATTAGAAACAGAAACTTACTGATAAAGTTTTTTGGGGTTTGACCTGGTCTGGTATGATTTGGTTTGTTTTTTGTTTTATTTGTTTGATTGGGCAGTTTTGTTTTTATTTTTTTAAATAAGATTGGTTGTGATTTTTGAGTTCTAAGCATAAATTTTCAGTGTTTGGGCCCCAGCTACGCATCTCAGCATTTAAGTTATTAGTGTAGTAGCTATTTTCTCCTTCATCTTTCATAAATTGATTCACACATATTTAATTCCTCTCATGTCTCTTCAAAATTCAAAGTCTTCATTTCTTTTTTTTTTAATAAATTAAATTTTTTTGTCTGCATTGGGTCTTCGTTGCTGCATGCGGGCTTTCTCTAGTTTCAGTGAGCAGGGGCTTCTCTTTGTTGTAGTGCTCGGGCTTCTCATTGTGGTGGCTTCTCTTGTTGCGGAGCACGGACTCTGGGCAAGCTGGCTTCAGTAATTGTGGCACACAGGCTCAGTAGTTGTGGCTTGTGGGCTCTAGAGCACAGGCTCAGTAGTTGCGGTGCATGGGCTTAGTTGCTCTGCGGCATGTGGGATCATCCCGGCGCAGGGCTCAAACCCATCTCCCCTGCATTGGCAGGCGGATTCTTAACCACTGCGTCACCAAGGAAGTCCCCAAAGCCTTCATTTCTGAAGTATTTTAAAAACTGTTCTATGAGAGCCCTCCTGTCTATCTGTGTCTTTCTGGAAATGCCATGACTAGAGAAATATGCTGAATTTACCCACTTTCATATGTATTATTAGTCACCACGGGAGAGCTAAATGGCACTCTGGGTGAGTGAATAAGAATAAGGTTTACTGAACAGTTTTCAAATATTTGGGGTTCAGAAAAACCCAAAATGTGTTTTGCCAAAGCATTTGCTTTCCTCTTCTTTTTTTTTAAACCCATGTTTATTTCAAGGAGCATTTATTCCATGTGTTTTTAATGTATTCACCCTCAGTTCATTAAAATGCTACTCTATAACAGTTCCTTGGTGTCCGAGAGGCCCACGGAGCCCTTCTGCTTTGAGAAGGTGGGTGTGTGGTGCCTGCCCCACCCCACCGGTTGGGAGGACTCAGCTGCTTCCTGGACTGGCACAAGGAACTAACTTGCTCCCCAGGCCTTGGCTCCAGGGAGCCCTGTCAACCTCTACTGTGCACTTGGGCCGGTTAGTGGTCAGGAAGGTCCTTGACATTTTAGTGCTCTGGTCAGCATTTAAGTGTTTAGGACTTCTGTCCCATCTTGCCTTTGTGAATCTTGGTACTGCTGAAGATTCAAAGGCCAGGCTGCAGCACCCAGGACCTTCTTAAATGTCAGTACTGAGACTGAGAGGGGGATTAGGAGCTGAGGAAGTTCCCATTGAGTCCAGTCCTGTAGTGGTGAGGAGTGACTCAACCCTCTAGAAAAGATCATACAGATTTGGTAAATTGAAGTTGCCTAGTAACTTGCAAAGGTACCCTGGATTGGCCATCTCCCTGTTTTGTTCTGGATGCATTGTCCTAGCCTGAATGCCATTGGGTTTCTAAAGGGAGGGGGATGCAGAGGCAATCCTAAAAAGAAGGGTGTTTGGCTGCCTGACATTGACGCACTGGTAGACTAGCTTCCAGTAGAATGTTTCCAAGATAAAATGTCTCCACGCATGCTTTGGGCTGTTCTCCATTTACACGGTCTTACAATGTGTCTAGCACTGGGCTCACGTCTCTGCGTGATCCCATTATATCCTTCCCACAGTCCTCCAAGGTAAATGTTATTATCCCCACTTTGCAAATGAGCAAAATGAGGTGCAGAAAAGAGCAACTTGCCTCAGGTCATGAGGCAAGGGGCAGTGGTGGGCAGGGTTTGCTTTGGTTCTCAGACCAGCTGGGTTGTTCCATATGAGGGTCCAGGCCAAAGCCAGTCCCTCCAACACAGGAAACACCCAAGGAGAGCAGCCCTTGAAGAAAGGCAAATATTTTGAGAGGACTTGAGAGGATGGCAGTGCTGGGGAGATGGAGGAATTTTCCGAGGACAGCCTTAGCTTTGGAAGGGACCCCAGAGATTACTTTGTCCACCTTTCCTCAACTCTTTCTCTGTCAAAAAAAAAAAAAAGTGCTCTAGGTTCTCATTTTCCCTATTAAAGTATAGGTCATAGAATGGAACACAATCCTGCAGGTATGGTCTGGACACCACCAAAGGGTAGGGTTGCCTGGCCCCCTGCTTTTGACAACCTATTAATAAAGCTACACTTCTCCTGCTTCCCAAGCTCACTCACTGTGCACTTACCTCATCGTGCTGTTGCTTCCTATTCAGCTACCAATTAATAAACACACTTAACATTTTATTTTTTGTTTACTGACTTATTTTCTCATTTCCCCCAAGCCCCCACCTCAGTTAAGTTCAAGGTGGCCTACACGTTTCCTCCTGCTCCTGAGTTTCCAGTAGTCTCATCTCACTGGGTCTGATGACCCATTTCAGGTTCTTTCTCATTCACAGGAAATGTGGGCATGGCTGGAGTGAAGGGGTTCTGTCTTATGAGCCTATCTGTTTACTGCTCTGCTGTCCCTGTTCAGAACCCTAAGCTTCCTTTTTCTTCTCATTCAGTCAATATTTTGAAAAATGTCCCTTTTCAATGTCTCCTGTGTTTTTAGAAAATGTCAGCTCATTCTGATGCTATTTCTTTGACATTTTGTCATAGGCCAGGCCATGATTTTGTATTCTCCTTAATTTTGGGGCCAGCTTCCACCTTTAGAATGAGTCCTTTCCTAGCCCCAAGGGCAAGCTGAGAAAGCTTGATGATTCCTTGAACCTTTCCTTTTTGTTTTTTCTCTCATGTTTTAGGTTCAGAATTTTGCCTATTTAGACCCTTCCTATCTTTTGGGCAACTGCCCTTTAGAAACTCTGGCAGTAGAATTATACAAACTTTTCATGAATTTTTTGAAACCTGTTTTTCCAAATCCCAGGTTCTGGTCAATGCCCAACACATTCATTTTTTTGACAGAATTATTCAATGATAACATGGTCACACTTTTCTCTGGTTCCTATTATTTCCAGATTCCCCCTTAATTTACATTACGGCTCAGAATTAAGACCAAGTAGCAATTCCACTTATTGCTTCCCTTGAGTGCAGCAAAGGAAACAAAGCCTCTACATTGCACAAAATGAGCCATTCAGCAGACATCCAAATTGATGAAGTCTTCTATCTCTATCACAAGGTGCTTCCGTGATGGTTTTGTAATCTACAGGAGGAATGAGTTACCCATTTCTTGGAGGTGGCAGGGTTGCTCAGATTTACTTCCTCCGTGATGTTTTTCTGATCACTTTCTTTTTATTGTCTCCCAAGTTCTCTTCAATATCCTTCCACGTAAAGTCTCACAGAATCACAATTTCCACGTATTTGTGAAAATGGCCCAGAGTTTGGAGTAGAAGATCTTGGTGTATAACCACTCTTGCCACTTCTGTATATTGGATATTGGAGGTGTAAGTACTTTCCTCACAGGGATGTTGGGAGGATTAAACATGGCAATGTTTGGGTGAGGGTCTATGCAAATTGGAAAGAGTGATAGAAATGTTTGTAATTATTTTTACTGAGTTATTATTTCTCTGCCTTTTCAATGAAACATGTCTGTGGAATGAGATATACCTCTCCTTCACAGCATTCCAAACTTGAGTCTTATTCTATGACTCTTCATAAAACCATATTTACCTTCCTATGTTAGATTGTCAATGTCTCATTGCTGATTAGACCTAATCAATGTGTTACATAATAAGAAAAAAACTTCTCAAAGACAAGGAGCATCTTTTATTTTGTAACACCAGGCACCAAGCATATACTAGGATCAGGTTTTAGGTGTCTGGAGAATATAGCTTTTTCCTCTTCACCCTGTAGTTTTTGCCTCAACAATCAAGCTCTGCATGAAAAGGGGAACTAACTATAGGAGGTTGGCCACTTGTAGGTAGAAAAGATGATACATCTGTTTTACTATCAACCAAGCAAGGAGAAATAGGAAGAGAAAATAAATTATTACATAGTATACAACTTAGATTTCCCAAGTTAAAGCCATAATATTTATCTCTAAATATCTTTATTAAGATACAATTCACATACCATAGGAATCATCCATTTAAAGTATACATTTTAATGGCTTTAGTATATTCACAAATATGAGCACCATCACCATAACCTAAGTTTAGAGCATTTTCATCACCCCAAAAGAAACCCTGTACTCATTATCAATCACTCCACATTTCCCCCCAACTCCATGCCTCCACAGCCCTAGGCAACTGCTAATCTACTTTCTCTCCATATAAATTTGCCTAGAGTAGACATTTCTATTAATGGAATCAATATGTGGTTTTATGTGTGTGACTGGCTTCTTTCACTTAGTATGGTTTCAAGTTTCATCCTTATTGTAGATTGTCATTATTTTGTTCTTTTTTAGTACAGAATAATATCCCACTGTATGAATATCATACTTTATTTATCCATTTGTCAGTTTGAGGTGGTCCCCAATTTTTGACTATTATGGATAATGCCACGATGAACATTCATGTACAAGGTTTTGTGTTTTCACAAATGGAAAACATGGGAATTAGTGTTTTCATTTCCAGGGATATGTTTAACACTTTGAGGAATTGCCAAACTGTTTCCCAGAATGTCTGTACCACATTACAGTCTCACCAGTAAATTTATGAGGGTTCCCATTTCTCTATGTCCTTGTCAACACTTGTTATTGTCTGTCTTTTTTTTTTTTTTTGTATTATAGCCACCCTAGTGAGTGTGAAGTGGTATCTAATTATAGTTTTGATTTGGGCTTATGTAATGACTTATGGTATTAAAACTTTTCTCATGTCCTTATTGCCATTTGTAAACCTTTCTTGGAGAAATGTCTATTCAAATCCTTTGCCCATTATTTAACTGAGTTGTCTTAATTATTGAGTTTTTTAATTCTTTATATATTTTAGATACGAGTCCTCTACAGATATATGATCTGTAATTTTTTTTTTTAATTCTGTGGGCTGGGTTTTCACTTTCTTGATTGTATCATTTTCAGCACAATTTTTTTTTAAATGATGTAATTCAATTTACCTCTTATTTCTTTGATTGCTTATGCTTTTGGTATAGGATCTAAGAAACTATTTCCTAATCATATGTCATCAAGAGTTATTACTATAATTTCTTCTAAAAGTTTTATAGTTTTAGCTCTTAAATTTTTATATATAATCCATTCTGAGTAAATTTTTGCATGTGGTGTAAGAAAGTAGTTGAGCTTCTTTTCCATGGGGATATACAGTTGTCCCAACACCATTTGTTGAAAAGACTTTTCCCCCAATAAATTGCCACGGCACCCTTGTTGAAAATCAATTGACCATAAATGTAAGAACTTATTTCTAGACTCTCAATTCCATTCCATCGATCTAAATTTTTAAACTTACGCAACCACCAGACTGTTAACTACTGTATATTTGTAGTAAGTTTGAAGTTGTGAGTGTAAGCCTTCCAACTTTGCTCTTTTTCATGATTGTTTTGGCTATTCTGGATCCCTTGCATTCCCATATGAATTTTATGATCAAAAGGCTTTCTGCAAAAAAGGCTATTGGGATTTTGATAGGGATCACATTGAATCTGTATATCAGTTTGGAAAGTATTGCTATCTTAACAATATTAATCTTCTGATCCATGTACATGGAATGTCTTTTTATTTATTTAGGTCTTTCTAAATTCCTTTCAACAATAACTTATAGTATTCAATGTACAAGTCTTGCACTTCTCTTGTTAAATTTATTCCTAAGAATATTATTTTTTGATGTTATTTTATTTATTTATTATTATTATTTTTTGTGGTACGTGGGCCTCTCACTGTTGTGGCCTCTCCTGTTGCAGAGCACAGGCTCCGAATGCACAGGCTCCGGACGTGCAGGCTCAGCGGCCATGGCTCACGGGCCCAGCTGCTCCACAGCATGTGGGATCTTCCCACACCGGGGCACGAACCCGGGTCCCCTGCATCAGCAGGCAGACTCTTAATGACTGTGCCACCAGGGAAGCCCTGATGTTATTTCAAATGGAACTGTTTTCTTAATTTCTTTTTCAAAATAGTATATAGAAACACAGGTAATTTTATATGTTGATCTTATATCCTAAAATTTGCTGACCTTGTTTATTAGTTCATATAATTATTTAGTAGATTTATTAGGATTTACCATATATAAGATCACATCATCTGTGAATAGGATACTTTACTTCCTCCTTTCCAATGTGGATGCTTTTATTTATTTTTCTTGTCCAAAGGCCCTAGTTAAAACCTCCAGTGCAGTGTTGACTGGAAATGGCAAGAGCAGATATTCTTGTCTTGTACTTGATCTTAGGGAAAAAGCATCTAATCTTTCACCATTAAGTATGATGGCAACTGAGGGTTTTTCATAGATGATCTTTATCAAGTTGAGGAATCTTCCTTCTCTTCCAAGTTTGATGAGTGTTTTTATAATGAAATGTATTGGATTTTGTCAAGTGCTTTTTCTGCATCTATTGAGATAATCATATGGTTTTTTTTCTCCTTTATCCTATTAACATAGTTTACTGTATTGATTGAATTATTTGGATAATTTCCACTTGGTTGTGGTATATAATTTTCTTATGTGTTGCTAGATTTGGTTTACTAGTATTTTCTTGAGGATTTTCGTGTCTATATTCATAAGAGATATTGGTCTGTAGTTTCTTTTCTCGTGCTATCTTTGCCTGGTTTTTGGTATCAGGGTAGTCATAAAGTGAGTTGAGAAGTGTTCCTTATTCTTTAATTTTTTTGAAATCCTCTATAAAAGATTGTATTAGCTCTTCTTCCAATAAAATTCACCAGTGAAGCCATCTGAACCTGAGCTTTTCTTTATGTGAAGGTTTTAAACTACAAATTCTATCTCTTTACCTGTTATGTCTATTCAAATTTTCTATTTCTCCTTGAGTCACTTTCAGTAGTTTGTGTTTTTCTATGATTTTTTCTAGTTCTTCTAAGTTATCTAATTTTTTGCCACTTAATATTTAATTTATTTTTATATCCCTTAAATATAGATTTTGGCTATAAACTGGTACAAATTTTTTTTTACCATATGTCATAAAAACACACACATTTTTGTGTATACGTGTCATTACAACTTTACCATTTAATCATTTCTCTTTATGCCCCTTAGAAGGCTGGGTTGACTTAGATATGCAGCTCAATTTAAAACACATCCTCCAAATTATTATAACTTTTGTCTAATGGTGATATTAGTAGAACCAACACTGGCTTAGAATAGCTCTTTTAAAGCTGTGAGCTAGGCTGTCTTTTAAAATGTATTTCCATGTTCATTCTCTGCTACCTTTGGTCAGATGTGGAAATTCACACATATAATATACATTGCAAAAAAAAATCACAAATTCAAAAACTCACTTTCTTTCTTTCTATTTTTTATTTTTATTATCTTTGAAATACTCAGAAGCAATGAGAAGGGAAGATAATTTGGTCCTTGGGATTGTAGCTCTCCAGTTTTATGTTTTGAGAACTCTCCTACCTCAAGTCAGAACTCCTAATATTGCTTTTATTTAGCAGTAATCATAGTGCTTTAAAGGCTAGGTTCACACAGATAGACATACATGACATAAATTTAAGCAACTCGTATTAATTTGTATTGTTAGCTTAAAGAAGAATTTATGTTCCTTCTAGACTTGATTCAATAGTCTGAGAGATTCCTTCCAGGGTCATAAAAATTGAGGGCAAAAAATGATATTCTTGTTTTTGCATTTCACTGAAAGAACAAAGTACATACTTAACTTTTACCAGAATAGAAAAAGCAAAGAAGCTTCCTTGTTTTTAAACATAGCAGTAAACACTGAAGGAACATTGTCTCTGTTATATAAGCACAAATCCCATAATCACTCAGGAAGTCAGATGTCCTAGGTACCACACCCTCTTCAGTCACTCACTGAGGTGCAGTGAGCCTCCTCACTGTCTCTATGAGGGTTAATGTCTGACCATCTTATCTAATGTATTTTCCTATTCACTTCTGAGGAAAAATCTCCTGACCAAAAGAAAATATTATGTGGATTTGGGTTTTGCCTAGGAGTCTTTCCATTTCATTCTATTTCCATTCATTCTTCTAAGTCTTGTTCATTTTCAGTACAGCATTAGGCAAGTAATAGATCTGAAATTGAAGTAAAAAGGTCTGACTGGCTACTTATATCCACCTTAAGCCCTTTCCTTTCCAATTAAATCTATTAGGTAAACTTTTTTTGGTGGGATTCTCAAGCCAATTTTCCCCATTTTTTGTTGCAGGAAAGAAAACATTTCAAAATACAATCCAGAGAACAAAAACGAAGCTTCCAGAGAAAGCCCCAGGAAAAATTTGAGTGGAAGAATACGAAGTCCTTCCCCACAAGACCAGATCTAGCAAATATTTGCCAAAGGTGATTACTCTCAACTCCACCACCTACCAGCTCAGTTTCTCTCCCAACTGTTCCATTAAATACCTGCCCTCAGTGGAAAGCAGTGTCATGACCTGAAGACCTGGCCTTGTTACCCCATGAGGCACTTAGATCCTATTCCCCTCTCTTGCCATGTAGGCAAGCATTCCACCTGCCCCTGGGACACAGGACATGGATGCTTTGCCTTGTTCTGATCATACATCCTCAGTGCATATGCTCTGTGACCCAGCAGCATCAGCATCCCCTGGGGGCTTGTTAGAAATGCAGAATCTCAGCCCAACCCAGACCTAATGAATCTGAATTTGCATTTTTATTTAACAAAATTGCCTGGGGATTCCCATGCACCTTAAAATCTGAGAAGAAATGTTCTAAAGCAGCGGTTTCCAAACTTTAGTGTGCACCAGAATTCTCTAGTGGGCTTGTGAAAACACAAATTGTGAGCCCCTCCCCCTGGGTTTCTGATTCAATGGGTTTTGAGTGGAGCTTGAGAATTTGCTTTAAAAAGTTCCCAGGTGACGTTGGTTCCGCTGATCTGGGAACTCAACTTTGAGAAACACTTCCTTAGAGGTCTCCCATCCCACCAACGACTAGGCATGTGGAGGAGGCTTCAGAATCCAAGATGATATGATCGGAACTGATTATAAACAGCGCATAATATGATTGGAGCTGCCTCCGTGATTTTTCTGCTTTGCCACATTCTCCTACTACCTGCTGGAAGTCTGCTGGGCTTGTTTTCCTCTGACATCTCCCAAGTTGCCTCACCCCACAGTGCCAACCCGCCCTCCCTCACCCCCATGCTGGAACACAGCAGGCGTCTGCCAAGTTCTGTCTGGCCTGGCATCGATGGGAGAGACTTCTCTCCTGCCCTACCTTGGGCCACCTCCCAGTGAGTGAGCCCCAGGACTGTCCACTGCCACCCTTCTACCCCTGGCTCTCCCTCCCATTTGTCATTTTCCTCCATGCAGAGTCATTTTACAATCCTGAGAAGGAAGTCAGTTCAGGGTCAGTACCCCTAAACTTCAATGCACCTCTCTCCCCATTTTTCTCCTTAGCCTAGTCAGTTGTACTGTTTTCAAGAAATTTCTATCTCTGACAGGGTTCTAACACAATTTTGGCAGTTTACAAGTTTGCCAGAAAGGACCCAGAGCCGAAGTTGGACATTACTGGAAATGCTAACTGGCATGGCTTCAGACTCTGGGATAGATCAGGGTAGGAGAGTCAGTGTGGTCTGTTCCCTACAGGCAACCAGACTTGGAAAGTGTGCCCGTTTCCCTGAGGAAGCATCTAACACCCTCAAGTCGGTTGGAAAAGTGGTCTTGTCGTGTGTATGCTCTCGGGCCAGTTTTTCAAGCCACAGCTTAAATCCATCAAAATGTTTAGCTAAAATGTGTTCAAAGTGTGGTTTATAGGAGTCCTGCTTCAACCTCAATCAGTGATGAACTAAGGCTGCAGAGAGACTAGAGAGCACTTCCAAATCCACTTTTTAGAGCAGTTTCTACTTCCAAGGCAAGGAAGACTATTTTCTTTATATAAAAGCACTGCCACCTCACCCTTGTCCCCCAAAGCAGTTTCATGTAAAACTCTCCCATTTGCCTGAATGAGAAGAACATCTTTAATACAGTTGTAGAAACGTGATTTCCTCACTGGCGAATATGACATTTTTGTGGGTTCGCAAAAAAATAAAACTCCTTTTCCTTTTGGCTGAAAACTGCTTATGAAAAGGAAAGGCGGTTTGGGGTTTTGGTGCTTTCTTTCCCAAGGAGGACATGGGTGTTTTTTCGGTGGTGAGAAACTGCCTCTGTGATACACACAATCAGTTTTCACCTGCAATCGGTTTCACATTAAATTTCCCATTTGGATGAAGAAAGCATAGTTTACCTGGTGAACTGGTAACATGTTATCCTGGACCAAACTAGTCAGCACCTATAAAACTGTCATTCACAGAGGAATTTTCCCCACAAGCCAGGAAACACGAGGACCTTTTGCAATGAAACGAGGTGAAAAATAATTCAAATCTTCAATCCAACTGAAGGCAAATCATGTCCTCTTGGGATGCCCAATTATCCCTGATGGCCGGGTGGGATCTCAGAGATTTGTCCTTCAACTGAGCCACCAAGACACTCTGCAAGGGCTTTTCTCCCCCCAGGGCAGCACTTAGTCTCCTCCACCTCAACCAACATTTAAGGAAGCCACAGATGAGAGGAAGGGCAGTGAGGTGAATTCTTACTCAGGACAAATTGTCCTTTACAAATCATGGATTTACCAGACATTTTGTTTCTCTCACATTGGATTTTTGTTTTCTGGGTTTTGGTAAATTCCTTTTCTCGTGGACCCCTTCATTCATTGAGGCGCTGTGAGGGAGGAGGGACCCTGACAGCAGTGAGATGCTCTCAACAGCCCCCGCCGGTGAGAATGAGGCTGCTTCCTGGGTGCCGCCATCTTGCAGTAAGGTGAGACCAGAAGCAGTGAGGTGGGACCGGAAGTCAGCGGCCAGGACCAGCCCGCGGGCATGATTCCGCTGCTAGAATCTGCTGCCCCCGGTGACTGGCTACAGTAAGTCCCCTACATGGGAGCCTTCAAGTTGCAAACTTTCAAAGGTGTGAACATGCATCACAAAAGTTAGTTCACGTGTCTGGTGTACATTGTCATGTGCGTGCATCCTCTACAGTAGCTGTGCTTTTGTGTACTTTACTGTACAGTACTGCATAGAGTACAGGAATACAGTATCTTTATTTCAAGCCCAGGATGTCTGGAAGCAAGCGTAAAAGCAGCAGTGAAGTAGCTGGTACTTTTCAAGGTATCTTACTGTAAGATGAAAAATGTTTTCTTTATTTTTTGTGTTTGTATGTATTATTTGTGTGAAAAGTATTATAAACCTATTATAATACAGTACTATATGGCTGATAGTGTTAGTTGGGTACAGTTTCACCCTCTCTAAAATGAGGAAAACACAGTGGAGTTGCTTCTAGGGTGGCAAGGGAGATGGGTTCCAAATTTTGTACTTAAGGCAAAACACATGTATAAGCAAAATTGCCCTTGAAAATTTCCAGCTTGAAACAGCTCTGTTTCTTTTATTGAGCTTACATTCAGGGCCACATTAAAGGGAGTTGTGTAGAGCTTTCCTCTGAGCAAGGCGTTCTTCCTGTGCAGAGAACAGGAGAAACAGATCCCAAGGAGAGCAGATTCATACCTCAGGCTGAGGCCTGGACTCACTGAGGGGGAACAACGCGTCTTCCTCCTGTGTCCCCTCCTCCCTCCCTACCCACCCCCACTGGTAGAAATTGTTTATGGAATTCAATTGAGTACATGTATAATATGAAATACTATTGTATTGTCTATGAATGTGAGAATAACCATGATGATGATGGTTTATATTTGCCTAATGTTCTAGAGTTCATAAGACATTTTTATATTTATCTTCAATTCCATTTTCACAACTCTATGAGGTAATTATTACTAATTTTATTTCACAGACCAGAGCAGAGAGGTTCAGAGAGGCAGGGCTGAGACAGGGCCCCAGACTCGATCTGTAGCCAAGATGCTTCCACAGGAGAGCACCTGCCTCAGGCTGGACACAGAGAAAAGATTAGGATTACAAATCAGCCAACATTGAACACAAGACTCCCGCATGCGTTCCATTTAAAGGTTTTGTTGTATGATTTAAAGTTAACAAAACTAACTGAATTTATCATTTGCAATCACTGTAACCACTGTCATAGTCTCTGATGCATTCATAAAATGTACACATAACAAAACATTTCTGCCTTTTGGGCTTATTAGTTACTATATCTCATCAATATAATTTCCATGCCTGCTCTGTGGGGAATCAATAACGCTTACAACAGTGTGGCACTTAAGCACCTCGATCTACTTCACTCTCTAGCTTGAGAGTGTTTTTAAATGGTTTCAATTTCAGTGTTATTTATAATTATAAAAAACTTATAAACAAACTAACTCCAACCATGGGAGATCCTACTAGTATGTGTTTTTACTTCCAACAGGACTTGTGACACCAAATGCATGTTTTTGTTTTTTGTTTGTTTGCTTGTTTCCCCACACTTACCATATCTCTGACACAAGCTGGGTGTCCTACAACTCAGTTCAATTCTGATACTAACTACCTGGAGTGAGTGGCAGACACCACAAGTGAAAGGCTCAGCCCCACAAAACTGCATCTACTTCAGACACCAGTCACAAGTCCAGGCCACCCATACTTCTGATATATAAATTGGGGCTCCCCCAATCCCCTACTCAGGTTTGATAATTTTCTGAACTGGCTCACAGAACTCAG
Organism: Aethalodelphis obliquidens; assembly: GCF_003676395.1. NCBI lineage: Eukaryota > Metazoa > Chordata > Mammalia > Artiodactyla > Delphinidae > Aethalodelphis > Aethalodelphis obliquidens. Next base: position 32,339,255 of record NW_020837961.1, on the reverse strand, counting down.
GAAAGCATTTTACTTACAATTAACAGTTTGTTATAAAGGATACTGCTCAGGAGCAGCCTGAAGAAAGAGATGCACAGGGCAGGGTATGGGGATGTGGAGGGAAGAAGGTACACAGGGAGCTTCCTAGCCCTCTCCAGGTGCACTGCCCTCCCAGGACCTCCATGTGTTCACCAACCCAGAAGCTCTCTGAACCCTATGGCTTATTGGAGGTCCCAGCATGTAGGCGCAGTTGATTAAATCATTAGCAGTTGGTAATTAACTCAGGTCTCCAGCCTCTTTCCTCCCTCTGGAGATTGAGGGGTTGAGGCTGAAAGTTCCAACCTTCTAATTCTGCCTTCCTCTTTCCGGCAATCAGCCCCCATCCTGAAGCTGTCTAGGAGGCCCCCAGGCACCAGCCATCTCATTAGCACACAAAAGACTCTTATCACTGCAGAGATACCAGGGGCCTTAGGAGCTCTCTGTCAGGAACTGAGGATGAAGACCAAGTATATATTTATTATACCACAATATCACAGGAGATTTACAAAATAAATTACAATGAGTACAGGGTACATGCAATGGAATACAAGTACTGATATTAAAAATTCATATTGTAGAGGGCTACTTATTGGCATGAGAAAATGGTCATGATTACAGAATAAAGAGTATGCTATCTAGTGTACAGCTGGACCTCCATATCCATGGGCTTTACATCTGTGGATTCAACCAAATACGGATCACGTATATTTGTAAAAAGATTCCAGAGAGTTCCAAAATGCAAACTTTGAATTTGCCACACACCAGCAACTATGTACGTAGAACTTACTTTGTATTTATGACTATTTATGTAGCATTTGCAATGTATTAGCAATTATAAGTAATCCAGAGATGATTTAAAGGATACAGGAGGATGTGTGTAGGTTATACACAAATAATAGGCCATCTTATATAAGGGACCTGGAATCAATCCCTGGAGGATACAAAGGGATGACTGTATACATTTTTCAAAAGTAGTTATGGTATGTATGCATGCCAAAAAAAAGAAAACTCTAGAAGGTCATATAACCAGAGTTTACCCCCAGAAAATGATTTTTATTTGTTTTTTTATATTTGTCATTTTCTGTGTTTCTCAATTTTTCTACATCAAGGATATTTTAGCTTTGAAATTGAGGGAGAAGCATTATTAAACAACAAACCCCATAGCTTTAACTGCACAAATCTTGAGGTACATTTGTGCAAACAAAAGAAGAGGAAAGAGAGTTTTACTCACCATCTGAGTCTTTAAAGATTAACCTGCTGTGCTTGCTGACCAGCAGTGCACTCAGTGCTTCAGGCAGAAGAGGTTAAGGAAATAACAAGATGCTCTGTGCTTTGGACAACAGGCCCATTAGATAGTCAGATGTATCTCAGGAAGAATTTTAATGAACCCAGCTTCTTGCATCTTCCCATACATGGAAAAGCACAATATTCATTTACTTGAGACATTTGTTCTTTGTAACTAGCAGTAATCTTTTATTAAGATGCATGCTTGACTACATGTATTCCCAACCTGGCCCCAAAAATCATATATAAATTAGCCTCTCCCCCTCCCCTCAACCCCAACTTCTTCAGGGCAGTTTCTCAGAGCTACTGAGAGGCTGTCTCCCAGGCTATAGTCCTCAGTAAGGCCCTGAAAAAACTTAACTGACAAGTCTCACATTGTGCCTTTTCTTTCAGAGACATTTGTAAGGGTGCCAGCCACACCATTGTCAATGACAGCCTGGAGGGTGTTGAGAACTTTCTGACACCACAGAACAGGCCCAGGTCCCCTTGAGACTGACCTCCCCAACATGCACCACCACACTGAAGGATTTTCTTCCCCCTCAAACTTCTTTATACAGGTTGGAATTTCCCTCTTGCAAAAGAACATATTAAGACAAGCTAAAGTTTCCGTACTACTAATATACCTATTTTCATTTTACATCTTTGTTCTCTGGTAAGGTAAACGGTACATGAGAAAATGGAAGATTAAAACATTTAAAAATTACATAATGAATGTAAAATTATACAGTATTTGTGCGTGTGGTATTTGAGGGTGGTGGTTGGGAGGAAGTTGACAAATTATCCACAGAATTACCTGTTTGCCCTCACTGCTAATGGGTCAAGCACCATTTAATGGTAATCTAAGTTTAAAATGTTATGACTTTTATAATTATATGAATTAAGGAAGTGCAACAAAATCTCCTAAGCATCTGTATTTCTAGTTTGAATTTTTAATAGCTCTTTAGAAAGTAATTTGTAATATCTGTTATTTGAATCAAAACCTTAAACAGTTTTATCAAAATAAGATTGTTTTTCATTTTCTATGAAATCTAGAACATAGAAGGACTTCGACAAATTCGAAAGGACATTCTTTTTTAAAGAAATCCTCACGATCCTTATCTCCAGGGAAGAAAATCTGTGGTATGGCCTTCTAAATGTTTTTTTTTAATGAAGTTGAATTCCAGAATTTTCACACTAAATTTCATGTTTCAGTCGAGTTCCTTAACTGGTAAAAAGAAATGCTTGTGTTCTGGCAATTCTGTCTCTATCAAGACTTTACAGTGTTCCTTGATCAAGTGATTAAAAAATACATTGTCTCTTTAAAAGAAATATTTTGAAGATGAATCTTTTAAGTATATATCAAATCTCTTTTTGCCTCCACCAAAAGCTTGTATGCTTCCAAGGAATAGCAATTTCATTCTGACAGAATATTGTAAAGATTTTTCACAAAGCTTATTGCAGATCTTTTCATCCATTCTTGCATTCAAAGCCTCACTAAATTCAAAGGTGGCTACAAACTCACATTCTGTAGAGTACCATGATGGATCCTGGGGATGGTGCTGAGAACCAACCAGCAGATATAAGTCAGTGAGAGTTCACAATTCTAACCCCTCCCCCACATAAACTTGAAATTTCCAGTTAAAACACATCTACTTTTCCCATTGTCCAGGTTGATTCCACATGGACTTAGAAAATACAGTGTTCATGTGTAAATATGATTTTTTTTTTGGCTGTGCCATACAGCTCATGGGATCTCAGTTCCCAGACTCGGGATCGAACCCAGGCCTTCGGCAGTGAAAGCACGGAGTCCTAACCACTGGACTGCCAGAGAATTCCCTGTAAATGTGATTTAAAATATGAAAGCAATTAAACAATATATCCTGGTTTTAAATTCTTCTGCTGGACCAAAGCAACACCCCAGCCTACTAATGAGATTATCTGTTTTTGTTTTTTTTTTTGTCTTCCCTAAAATGAGAAATAAGAACTGCTGAAGAGGGGAATGATAAGGATTAGAACTGACAGGTATCTGTCTTCATGGTGTGAGTTAAGAGACTCTCTAAGTTTTCCCAGACCAGAATATCTTCCAAACTGGAGGAGCTTCATCTGGGTTAGATGCTGCCAGAACTCAGGTATCCACCAGCCCCTTATCTGGGAAGGTGGGCACAGGGAGTGAGAGAAGACAACACATTCTTAGAGGACAGTAGGTTTTATTTTCTTTTTTAATACTTATTTATATATTTTTTACATTGGAAAATAATAAATGCTAAGTACATATTTAAACATAAAGAATTATTGAGAAGATGTAAAAAATTATGAAAAAATCTCACTACCTAGAGAGAAGTAAAAATGAATATTTTGGGGTAGCTTTCACATTATTCTATAGCCATCTGCCCATCTATCCATCTATATGTTTGATTCCACTTGCTTCACTAACTTCAGGTGAATTGTATCTCTTATTTTTTAAAGTGTTCTTAGATAGGAAAAAAACCAAGCATCTCTGTCTTGAATAAACCAAGAACACTGGCATTCCCTCAGTCCAAGGAGCTTAGTCCTTCCCTGCAGTCTTATCCATTTCCAAATAAGTGGGTTCAGTTCCCAGCACACAGAGTCACCACTGGACACTGTCCCGTCTCCCCTCAGTCCAATGGACCTATGACAAGCCACGGCCACTGCCATTCCTGGGATGGCTTAGATCCCCTACACTGGCAGCTGGGGTAACCCTCAGCTGGGTTCTAAGGTTTCAGTTCTTCTAGGTTTTACTCAGAGGTCTAGTTTTTCACCCTGTACCAGGATGACTGGACCCGACACCTTCTGGGCCAGATTCAGCTTTCACTCAAGAACACTTGGGCTCTGACATGAGCTTCATTTGTTCAATGATTGCTGAATATTCTGTTATACACATGCGACAATTTACTTAGCCTTTCTCCTCCTATTGGATATTTCAGGCTTTTACTTCTAATTTTCCTAATATTATAAATAACCATAATAAACATCTTTGTTCATATGTCTTTGAACACACCTCTGATTACTTTCTAAAAATAGAATTGAAATCAAGCAGGATCCTGTGGGGCCCTCCTGGGTACAAAAGCCTTTCCATGTCCCCCATTTCTTGTTTGTAGGAAAAGGCTTCAGTGTCCTGACCTTCCCCATGTTCCAAACGGCAGATTCATACAATTACTAATTATGGAAGTGAGGGAATGTAAAAACAAAGGAAAGGCAAACAATAGTGCAGCAATGGGGCAGGGTCCTGGTTCCTCCTCGGGGGATGTGCCTAGCAATCTGATACACATCTCTGAGTTCTCCTACAGGAGCTGGGGCCCACACCCAGGTGGAGGATGGTAACTTCAGGCTGAGCACAAGCTCGGGGACCCCAGACTGGTTGGAACAAGAAGGCTGATGATTGAGATTCCTGGAGCACCACCCTGTTACCTCACCACCAACCAATCAGAAGGAAGTCAAACACCCTGCAGCCCTGACACCAGATTTATCGTTAAAAACTCTTCCCTGAAACTCATTGGGGAGCTCAGGTCTTTTGAGCATGAGCCACTCATTCTCCTTCGTTGGCCCTGCAATAAACCTTTCTCTGCTCCAAACTCCAATGTTTCAGTTTGTTTGGCTTCACTGTGCATCAGGCACATGGACTTGGGTTCAACACAGAATTCCTAAGTCAAAGTGTATGAACATTTTAAAGCTCTTTTATACATATTGTAAAGTTGTATAGTAGAATCTTCCAATCAAAACCATAATGAAATGTCACCTCACACTGGTTAGAATGACTATCTTAAAAGAGACAAGAGATAACAAGTGTTGCAGAGGATGTGGAGAAAAAGGAACCTTTGTGCACTGTTGGTAGTATCGTAAATTGGTGCAGCCACTATGGAAAATAGAATGGAAGTCTCTCAAAAAATTAAAAATAGAACTGCCATATGATCCAGGAACTCAAGTTCTGGGTACTTATCTGAAGGAAACAAAATTACTGTCTTAAAAAGATATCTGCACCCCCATGTTCACTGCAGCATTACTTACAATAGTCAAGACATGGGAACAAACCTAGAGTCCATAATGGGATGGATGGAAAAGAAAATGTGAAAATATTACTCCCTCTCTCTCTCTCTCTCTCTCTCTCTCTATATATATATATATATATATATATATAGTAATATAGAAAATGTGAAAATATTACTATATATATAGTGATATCATTTAGCCATAAAAAAAGAAGGAAATCTTGCCATTTGTAAAAACATGGATATGCTAATGAAATAAGCCAGTCAGAGAAAAGCAAATATTGTATTGATATAATAGCACTCATATGTGGAGACTTAAAAAAACCAAACTCGTAGAGAAGAGATTGCTGGTTTCCAGAGGCACAGCATGTGGGGTGGACAAAATGGGTGAAGTTGGTCAAAAGGTACAAACTTTCAGTCACAAGATAATGACTTCTGAGAATGTAATGTACAACATGGTGACTATAGTTAACAATATTGTATTGTATACTTAAAAGTTGCTAAGAGAGTAGATCTTCAAAGTTGTCATTACAAGAAATAAAAATTGTAACTGTGTGATGATGGATGTTAACTAAACTTACTGTGTGAATCATTTCACAATATATACAAATATCAAATCTTTATGTTGTACACTTAAAACCAATACAATGCTATATATCAGTTATATCTCAATTAAAAATAAGTTAAGATAAAATAAAATACTAGAGTAATGGTACAATTAACAACAACAGGAAGTTGGAAAGTAAAATAAAATAGAATGAATAAATGGGAAAAAAAAAAGCACACAGGTGGAAGCACAAAAATCCAAACACAAATGCAGTGGTGCCTACTTCCCCATGCGCAAGGCTGATGTGACCAAATGAAATCAGTGAAAGAAATGCTATCACAGTTATATTTACATGGTTTTATATTATGTGTAGGTACTCATCTAATAACTGATTTTTTTAAAATTAACTTAATATAATAAAACAAACCTTGCTAATTGGATATATGAAAATTGATGTCATTGTTTCAATTCGCATTCTTTAATTTTGAACATAAAAAATACATTTGTCGGCTCTAGTATGCCCTTTTTCTGTGACTTCTGTGTTTCAGAGAGAAGCCAAAGTTTTTTGTGCCCTATATAATCAGGGATAGTCCACTTTTATTTGCTCACCCCAGTCAGCACTCTGAAGAGATGAGGACATTTGGTGCCTTGGGGAAACAGTGAATCAACTTCCGATCTCCATCATCTGACTGAGCTATTTGCTTTGGATTGCAAAAGGATGGTATTTTGAAATTCTTACCTAGGAATTCTGGTTTTTCCATCATTTTTTCATTTTTTAACCCATGATTTTATTTCCTTCCTAGTTTTGCCTTCTGATAGAAATCAGTGGTTAAGAGTTAGTACAAGCACAAGATAATAAAGCGATAGCAATTCACACAGTTAATCAGAAAATTTAGCCTTTTAAGTTAATTGCAACTCATGTTGCTTCACCACGTGCTATGACATGAAAAACTGATACTTTGCCTGATACCATCAAAATAATTACAGTCAACCTGTGACTGGTTTGATCCTGGCCTGTCTGTAAATGCTCACATAAAACTGTTCTGAGACAAACTCTTCTGGGGTCTTACTCTGGTGTAATTCATAGACCATTTTTGTGGTGTTTTTTATTAGAAAAGTGACAGAGGCCAGTTAAGAGGGTTTTAGAAACAATTAAGATCTTGTTTTGTAATAAAAGAACATTGCCAAACTCTGGGACATTTCCTAGATATTCCTAGGTCCAAACAAAAAGTGAATATTCCAGAAGAAAATTTGTTCCACCTTTGAAGAGTGTTTTAAAACTTGAGTCTAAACTTTATTTTATTGTTTTGCTTTTTTGATGTTTAACTTTTTCAGGCAAGTAAAATGAAGTCTTCAGAACCCTGAGAAACTCACACACTCAAAGATGGTCACTTTTTTATTGGAAAGATTCATTACTTGGATTTTCCATTTTTAGTTCAACTAGACCTTCCATTTATAAACTTCAAACTCCATTCATTTGTTGTTGTTGTTGTTGTTGTTGTTTACTGGCAATGTCTCTTCTTCTGCCACAAACATTGTACATGAACCAATTCCAAGCATCCCCTTGTAAAAGGCGCTTAATTAAACCAACAAACAAACCAGCAGGGTAAAGAATTATAGGGGACCTCTCTGAGAAACACAGGGTCCCAGCATTATAAACAACATGGAAATAGATCATAGAATTCTGTCAAGTATCCCAAATCTAATTTATGTGGTTAATAATATAATTCTTTCCATCTCTGCGAGAAACTTATCCACCACACTCCTGTGACTATATAGTTTGAGTACAATTTCTCCTCTAACCACGCCCCCATTAAAATGTAACACATGTCTATAGCAAGCATTAAATCAAAAGACAAAGTACAGGAAATTGTTTTCATGTGTTGCCTGTGCTTTAAAAGAATGGAATAGAGGAACCTTTGCAATTAATGCTATCTTAATGTTTTATGGCTCAGTATGAAGAATCATGCCTGTTCCTGACCTACTCTCTACTCCTCTTGAGAAATGATGCAATCACAATCATTCCTGCTCTCAGGTGAACCAAGAGGTTTGTATTTGGTGAATGGTATCTAAATAGACTTTCTTACATGAAACTAAAAGTGAAGAATATTTATGTGTACATTTTCCCCATGAGTGTAATTATAACCAGACACAAAATCTAAAGTGTTACTACAAGTTTTAGCTGCCTGTCCCAATTTCTCAATAAAAGTAGGAAACCCCTAAAAGAGTAACTATATTCTGGAAGGTGCTAAATATCCTCTAAGAAGAAGGAAGTAAAGGCACAATTGCTTGTAAAACCAGCACGAGTGTCGACCTCCTACTCTCAAGCATGGTGTGTCAGATTCACTGCAATGGATGAGGGCTAGGGCAGCTCCCCACCATGGCCCAGCCATGAGACACAGCCTGTCACTGGTAACATCATGGTCAAGGTCATCAGTCTCAGGGGGTTGGGACAACTTAAGACACTTAATAATGTCGCTGTCACATGAGCATCCAGTTGACCTAAATGGAAGCTCAGAGGCATTGAGTCTGAACTAGCTTTTTAAGAAGAGGTATACAAGCATTGCTAGTTTGGGTTTTTTTTTTAATGTTCATTTGTGAGAAAAGCAAAACTCCCACTTACTTAGGTAGTCCATGAATTGAAAAAAGATTGATTTTCTGTTCCCTCCATGTATGTAATGCAATTAGATGCACCGCTCATGATATAAATATATATGACACAGCTCCTTTACTTACAAACTGGCTAGTTTCTGGAAAGTTTTCTCAAATTCAGTTGTTTATGAGACCAAAATGATTTTTATAAAAGGGACTGTTATCCCCATTTGCTGGCAATGGACAGAGTCACGGTTCTTATGCTCTTGCTCCTACCTTTTATAAGCATGAAAATGTGTAAGGTTAAAGTTTATAAGAGGTAAGTGTCAATACTACAAATAAATGTATAACCCATGTGTTAGTTCCCTAGGACCGCTGTTACAAATTACCACAAACTGGGTGGCTTAAAACAACAGAAATGTATTCTCTCACATTTCTGGAGGCTGGAAGTCTGAAAATCAGGTGTTGGCAGGGTTGGTTGTTTCTGGAGCTTCTGAGAGAGAATCCATTCCATGCCCCTCTCCTTGCTCCTGGTGGTTGTTGGCAACCCTTGGTGTTCTTTGGCTTGTAAGTGCATCTCTCCAGTCTCTGCTGCCATCTTCTCATGGTGTCCTCCCTGTGTGTCTGTGTCACTCTGTGTCAAAATATCTGCTTATTAGGTTATTAGTCATTGGATTAGGGCCCAGCCCAATCCAGTATGACCTCACTTTAACCTGATTACATCTGCGAAGACCCCATTTCCAAATAAGATCACACGCAGAGACAGAAGGGGTTAAGACTTCATTGCATCTTTCTTGGGGACACAATTCAATCCATAACATCCATCATCTCCCAAACAGGGTGTTTACATTCAACTAAAACTGCTAAAATTACCTTTGTGTAGATGAATGAACAAATTTTGAAAACTTACTACTTATATCTTACACTCTACTGGTGGCTTAACATATATATCTACTTAGTTTGAGAAACATGCATATTCTACTATCGACATAATAGCAAAGCCTTGTGTACATATATATTAAAAATTTTTTATTGAAGTATATTTGATTTACAAAGTTGTGTTAGTTTCAGGTGTATAGCAAAGTGATTCAGTATTCTTTTTGAGATTCCTTTCCATTATAGGTTATTTCAAGATATTGAGTATAGTTGCCTGTGCTATACAGTAGGTCCTTGTTGTCTATCCATTTTATATATAGTAGTGTGTACATATTAATCCCAAGTTCCTAATTTATCCCCCTCAGAGTTCATGTATATTATTTATGGAGATACATATGCACCCACTCATCTCACCCACACAAACACACACAGACACACAATCATTTTGTACTACACACTGCCTGAGAATGTGATGAAGCTTTACTGTGGTGTTTCTCTTGCTTTGCACATATACACGTATACAAGTTGGGCATATCTAAGAAGACTCAACCATCTTTGAACACATTCCACAAATCAGTGTCTGGTATTGGAAAAGGTTATTGCTCCATTAATCAGATTCACAGTGCATGTTTATTAAAAAGTGGAGGATCAGGTTATCAAATAACACATTTCAACTCGTACCCTTTTCCCTCACTCCTTTTTGTTTCTTGAATTGGATGTTCATGGATGTTATGGCTAACTGTTCACCAAACCTGTTTCTTCTTCATCCTGTGTACACGTCTAGATGACACTTTTTAGCCAGGTAGATGTGACCGTAGACCTGACTTCTAGTCCATGGAATGTAAGCAGAAGGAATGTGTGCCATTCCAGGCTTGGCTCATGAAAACCTCCTGCACATGGTCCCCCTTCCTTTGTCTTGAGTCAGACAAGCAAAGCATCTTTGGAAGCCCTGTGCTGAAGGGGAAGGAACCACAGGATGAAAGGAGCCTGCGTTTCTGAATCACTGCTTGGTGATCATGAATTCACACTTTGAGCTTTATCATGTTTGAGCTCTTATATAACTTGGGTTTGTTTGTTACAATACCCAGCATTACCTTAACTTAATACAGTTGCTACAAACAGGTACTTGAGCTTACATAACTCAGGGTAGAATGTGGGAGAAGACTGAAAAGGAATATCATTATTGCTTCTTTGCAACGCTCTCCCCACCCCACCTGTGCCATGAAGCCCGTGAAGCTGATGGCTCCCTCAAATGACTTCCATTGAATCGCTGAATTCTGCTCATAGTTTCCTATGTGCCTACTGCCATGCATATTTCTCTCATGTCAAATCTTAGTCTTTTCTCCTTAACTAAATGGTAAACATGTTGAGGACTTTTGCTTTGTCTCTTACAGCTCCTAGTTCAGGGTACAGCATTATTGAAATGCTTAATATATGTTTATTGATTTGTGGGTGGACTGATTCTTAACAAAGTCAAGGGCAAATTTTACCAGCTAAATAAGTTTTGGTGTACTTAATCACTGTTAAAACTGGTTTCAAGGCCATAAATGAATATATATATATATATATATATATATATATATATATATATATATTTAAAGTATAAACATTAAGAACCATAAATGCTATTAAAATCTATTTAAATGTGTTGCTCTTTTCATTCAAGAAGATGAAAGAGGTTTTATATGATATCTCTCATAACATTTTGAGAGAAGGCAGGACATTTTTAGACATAATTTATTTTGAGCTGAAATTTTCAATGTATTTGCTGCCACACCTCTGCTAATTTATCAAATTACAGTTAAAATTAAATTAAAGGGGGAAATAACACACTATTTCTCAGGTTTAATCACAGTAAATAGGCTCACAAAACTAAATTCACACTATCTGTAAATTACTTCCTATCCCTGTGTAAATTCTGTTTCCCAATTGGATATTATACTAATGAAAATATAACTCAAGTCCAAATCAGATTAGACTCAGTTAGTTTAAACGGCCTCTGTGAAGACCCATAAGCTTTTTTGTAATACTAGGAGATGAATGGAAAGACAAAAACTAATAGAAGGTAGAAGGTGGGGATTTGTCCCTGTAATGGCTGTTGTCTTTTTCAGACCAGCTTTTCTTCTTTTTTTTTCTGGTAACATAACCTACCCCCTCAGCTTGATTAGAAATCAGAAGACCTGGACCCCTCCAATTATAGTGTCCTTCTGTCCTCAGACATTGTGGAAGCCAGGATGACAAGTGATGGTCAGGGAATGCAAACAGATCTCTCCTGAAATTGTTCCACCTGAAGTTGATGGGACAGAACTTCTTTAGATTTCTGATGGCAGAGCTATAAGGATGACTTGAAAGATACCTTTTCCCATCACATGGAGAGAGAGATAAGAAAGGATGTGGGCAGCACAGGTAAAAAGCAGAGATGACAAACAGAAATAGAGAAAGGGATAGACTTAACAACGTTGATGGAGTGTCTTGAGAACATTCAGGGATGATATTGAGTCATTCCAGAGGCCAATACTATCCTTTGTCCTGAGACTGATTTTGTAAGCCTATAACCTCCCATTATTGAGTGAATGCTAGCTTGTGTTTTATTATTGTCACTTGAAACTAAAAGATGTTCCTATATTAGTGGCCCCCAAAGCTGAAGTTTTCTTTTCACTCTGGCATGGGATACTTGGTTTCTGCTAGTTTGGTTTTATTCTGCCCTTAGTAATCTCAATTTTTGCTATTGTTCTGACTATTTTTCCAAACTGTTTTCCAACAAGACCTTAAAGGATATACTTTGTACTACATATGCATAGTGAATGTTCTGGAAGATTAAGGATATTATCTTTGTATTATAGAAATCTCAGAAGTGTTTGTGTATACTCCACATAAAATTCTGGATTTTCTACCTCACGGCACCCCATTTCACAAGCCACTCCATTTAACAAGCTGGAAAATGGCTTGCAAAGTAAGCTCAATGGAATTCTATCACTCCAGGAGAAATCTTCACTGTTTTAGGAAAAGAATGCTTGGCTGGAACATAAAACATCTTTTAGTCTTCTTTCTAACATCCTGTAAGGATTGGGATTCTGGGAAAGTAATACAATAAAAATAGCAAAAATCGCATTTTCCAGGATTCATAAGTAGTTGGGAGCCAATCGTTTTGTAAAAGAGTATTCACTGAATTTAGAATTAGAAAACCTCTGGGACATATTTGATTATAAGTGAAAGAAACATAACTCCAGTGATCTCATACAACTTTAATAACCATTAGTCTGGATGCAACTGATACTGATCATATCAATGGCTAAGTCAAAGTCACAGAGGAATTTACCATAGGAATACAACCATTTCTTGTCTGTTGATAAATTTTAATTTTTTTAAATTCCAGCATTTTCCCAGTCTTTGTACCATCTGAACTCTTGATATACAGCATGGGAGGAGGTCAGTGTTATTATCTAAAAATTCATTTTCCAAATCCTAACAACTAAGAATTTGAGAAGAACCATTAGTCAGCATAACATTAAAATATTTACTAATCAACAACTCTGCATTGATAACATTATTCCCCACCAAAATATCCCACCCAGCTTCACACTGGTGTCTATTTTGCTACTTCTGGTCCTGATGTCTTTCCAGTTGTGACATGAAATTGCAAATCTTGCAATGTAGGAGTTCTACCAAGGTGAGGAAAGTTTTTTAGAGAATTGCTGGAATCATATGGAAAGCTATTTAAAAGTGAGACTCTAGCAGGCTTACATGCCATGAAAGCTATCAAAGGAGACAAAAGTCAATAAATATAGGGATGCAAAATAAAATGATTTGGATATCAAAATAAAATGATATTAATGAAACTCATATTTTTTGCAAAATAAACCATCTATGTGCTATTACTCTTCTGCTATAATACCATTTGTCAACAAAAGGCTATTTTGATCCATTCCTTATATGTCTTAATAATTGTAATATACATAAAATTTAGTGATAATCTAAATTTTGTTTAATAAATAAAAATTGTTTTTAGTTTTAATTTTCAAGACTAATTCTCAGACAAACCTTACTTCTCTAATTTACTTGGAAAAGCTGATCTCCACTTTAAACGAATTCATTTTTGAGTGACCTTTTCTTGGTTCCAATTTTCTTTTGGTAATAAGAACGTTTGTGTCTCTCTGACAGCACTCATTACATTGTTGATGTTTATGTTTCCCATACCAAACTATGAATTCTTTAAAGTCAGGTACCTTCTTTAATTCATGCTTGATTCCTCTAATGCTTAGCTGAGTACCTGCTCATAAAGATGGTGGAATAAATGAATGTATGAGTAGATGAATATAATAGGTATCAGCAGCTATTTGTCAAAGGACTTGGATTTTTCTTTTCTTTTTTTTTTAACACCTTTATTGAGGTATAATTGCTTTACATCGTTGTATTTGTTTCTGATATATAACAAAGTGAACATGCTATACATATACATATATCACCATACCCCCTCCCTCTTGCGTCTCCCTCCCAGCCTCTCTATCACACCCCTCTAGGTGGTAACAAAGCACTGAGCTGATCGCCCTGTGCTGTGCACGTGCTTCCCACTAGCTATCAATTTTACATTTGGTAGTGTATATATGTCAATGCCACTCTCTCACTTCTTCCCAGCTTACTTTTCTCCTTCCCATGTCCTCAAGTACATTCTCTACGTCTGCGCCTTTATTCCTGTCCGGCCCCTACGTTCTTCAGAACATTTAAAATTTTTTTTAGATTCCATATATATGTGTTAGCATATGGTATTTGCTTTTCTCTTTCTGACTTACTTCACTCTGTATGACGGACTCTAGTTCCAACCACCTCACTACAAATAACTCAATTTTGTTTCTTTTTATGGCTAATATTCCATTGTATATATGTGCCACATCTGCTTTATCCATTCATTTGCTGATGGACATTTAGGTGGGTTCCATGTCCTGACTATTGTAAATAGTGCTGCAATGAACATTTAGGTACATGACTCTTTTGAATTATGGTTTTCTCAGGGTATAAACACAGTAGTGGGATTCTTGGGTTGTATGGTAGTTCTATTTTTAGTTTTCTAAGGAATGTCCATACTGTTCTCCAGAGTGGCTGTATCAATTTGCATTCCCACCAACAGTGCAAGAGGGTTCCCTTTTCTCCACACCCTCTCCAGCATTTATTGTTTGTAGATTTTTGATGATGGCCATTCTGACCAGTGTGAGTTGATACCTCATTGCAGTTTTGATTTGCATTTCTCTAACAATTAGTGATATTGAGCATCCTTTCATGTGTTTGTTGACAATCTATATATCTTCTTTGGAGAAATGTCTATATAGATCTTCTGCCCATTTTTGGATTGGGTTGTTTCTTATTTTGATATTGAGCTGCATGAGCTGCTTGTATATTTTGGAGATTAATCTCTTGTCAGTTGCTTCATTCGCAAATATTTTCTCTCATTCTGGGGATTGTCTGTGTGTCTTCTTTATGTTTTTCTTTGCTGTGCAAAAGCTTTTAAGTTTCATTAGGTCTCATTTGTTTATTTTTGTTTTTCTTTCCATTTCTCTAGGAGGTGGGTCAAAAAGGATCTTGCTGTGATTTATGTCATAGAGTGTTCTGCCTATGTTTTTCTCTAAGAGTTTGATAGTTTCTGGCCTTACATTTAGGTCTTTAAACCATTTTGAGTTTATTTTTGTGTATCGTGTTAGGGAGTGTTGTAATTTCATTCTTTTACATGTAGCTGCCCAGTTTTCCCAGCACCATTTATTGAAAAGGCTGTCTTTTCTCCATTGTATATTCTTGCCTCCTTTATCAAAAATAAGGTGACCATATGTGTGTGGGTTTATCTCTGGGCTTTCTATCCTATACCATTGATCAATATTTCTGTTTTTGTACCAGTACCATACTGTCTTGATTACTGTAGCTTTGCAGTGTAGTCTGAAGTCCGGGAGCCTGATTCCTCCAGCTCTGTTTTTCTTTCTCAATATTGCTTTGGCTATATGTGGTCTTTTGTGTTTCCATACAAATTGTGAAATTTTTTGTTATACTTCTGTGAAAAATGCCATCGGTAGTTTGATAGGGATTACACTGAAACTATAGATTGCTTTGGGTAGTATATTCATTTTCAGAATGTTGATTCTTCCAATCCCAGAACTTGGTATATCTCTCCATCTGTTTGTATCATCTTTACTTTCTTTCATCAGTGTCTTATAGTTTTCTGCATACAGGTCTACTTAGGTAAGTTTATTCCTACGTATTTTATTCTTTTTGTTGCAGTGGTAAATGGGAGTGTTTCCTTAATTTCTCTTTCAGATTTTTCATCATTTGTGTAATGGAATGCAAGAGATTTCTGTGCATTAATTTTGTATCCTGCTACTTTACCAAATTCATTGATTAGAATTAGTAGTTTTCTGGTAACATCCTAAGATTCTCTATGTATAGTATCATGTCATCTGCAAACAGTGACAGCTTTACTTCTTCTTTTCCGATTTGGATTCCTTTTATTTCTTTTTCTTCTCTGATTGCCATGTCTAAAACTTCCAAACTATGTTGAATAATAGTGGTGAGAGTGGACAACCTTGTCTTGTTCCTGATCTTAGTGGAAATGGTTTCAGTTTTTCACCATTGAGAATGATGTTGGCCATGGGTTTGTCATATATGGCCTTTATTACGTTGAGGTAAGTTCCCTCTATGTCTACTTCTGAAGGGTTTTTATCATAAATAGGTGTTGAATTTTGTCAAAAGCTTTTTCTGAATCTATTGGGATGATCATATGGTTCTTCTCCTTCAATTTGTTAATATGGTGTATCACATTGAGTGATGTGCATATATTGAAGAATCCTTGCATTCCTGGGATAAACTTCACTTGATCATGGTGTATGATCCTTTTAATATGTTGTTGGATTCTGTTTGCTCGTATTTTGTTGAGGATTTTTGCATCTATGTTCATCAGTAATATTGGCCTTTAGTATTCTTTCTTTGTGACATCTTTGTCTGGTTTTGATATCAGGGTGATGGTGGCCTCGTAGAATGAGTTTGGGAGTGTTCCTTCCTCTGCTATATTTTGGAAGAGTGTGAGAAGGATACGTGTTAGCTCTTCTCTAAATGTTTGATAGAATTCCCTGTGAAGCCATCTGGTCCTGGGCTTTTGTTTGTTGGAAGATTTTTAGTCACAGTCTCAATTTCAGGGCTTGTGATTGGTCTATTCATATTTTATATTTCTTCCTGGTTCAGTCTCGGAAAGTTGTTCTTTTATAAGAATTTTTCCATTTCTTCTAGGTTGTCCATTTTATTGGAATATAGTTGCTTGTAGTAATCTCTCATGATCCTTTGTATTTCTGCAGTGTCAGTTGTTACTTCTACTTTTCATTTCTAATTCTATTGATTTGAGTCTTGTCCCTTTTTTTCTTGATGAGTCTGGCTAATGGTTTATCAAGTTTGTTTTTCTTCTCAAGGAACCAGCTTTTACTTTTATTGATCCTTGTTATTTTTTCCTTCATTTCTTTTTCATTTATTTCTGATCTGATCTTTATGATTTCTTTCCTTCTGCTAACTTTGGGGTTTTTTTTGTTCTTCTTTCTATAATTGCTTTAGGTGTAAGCTTAGGTTGTTTATTTGAGATATTTCTTGTTTCTTGAGGTAGGATGGTATTGCTATAAACTTCCCTCTTAGAACTGATTTTGCTGCATCCCATAGGTATTGGGTTGTCGTGTTTTCATTGTCATTTGTTTTTAGTTATTTTTTGATTTCCTCTTTGCTTTCTTCAGTGATCTCTTGGTATTAAGTAGTGTATTGTTTAGCCTCCATGTGTTTGTATTTTTTACAGATTTTTCCTGTAATTGATATCTAGTCTCATAGCACTGTGTTCAGAAAAGATACTTGATACGATTTCAATTTTCTTAAATTTACCCATGTTTGATTTGTGTCCCAAGTAATGATCTTTCCTGGAGAATGTTCCATGAGCACTTAAGAAGAAAGTGTATTCTGTTGTTTTGGGGTGTAATGTCCTATAAATATCAATTAAGTCCATCTTGTTTAATGTATTATTTAAAGTTTGTGTTTCCTTATTTGTTTTCATTTTGGATGATCTGTCCATTGGTGAAAGTACCGTGTTCAAGTCCCCTCTATGACTGTGTTACTGTCAATTTCTCCTTTTATGGCTGTTAGCATTTGCCTTATGTATTGAGGTGCTCCCCTGTTGTGTGCATATATATTTATAATTGTTATATCTGCTTCTTGCATTGATCCCTTGATCATTATGTAGTGCCCTTCTTTGTGTCTTGTCATAGTCTTTATTTTTAAGTCTATTTTGTCTTTTTCCATCCCCTCACTTTCAGACTGTTTGTGTCCCTAGGTCTGAAGTGGGTCTTTTGTAGACAGCATATATATGGGTCTTGTTTTTGTATCCATTCAGCCAGTATAGACTTTTGGTGGGAGCATGTAATCCATTTACATTTAAGGTAGTTATTGATATGTATGTTCCTTTTACCATTTTCTTAATTGTTTTGGGTTTGTTATCATAGGTCTTTTCCTTCTCTTGTGTTTCCTGTCTAGAGAAGTTCCTTTAGCATTTGTTGTAAGGCTGGTTTGGTGGTGCTGAATTCTCTTAGCTTTTGCTTCTCTGCAAAGGTTTTAATTTCTCTGTCGAATCTGAATGAGATCCTTGCTGGGTAGAGTAATCTTGGTTGTAGGATTTTTCCTTTCATCACTTAAATATGTCTGCCACTCCCTTCTGGCTTTCACAGTTTCTGCCAAAAGATCAGCTATTAATCTTATGGGGATTCCCTTGTATGTTATTTGTTGCTTTTCCCTTGCTGCTTTTAATATTTTTTCTTTGTATTTAATTTTTGATACTTTGATTAATCTGTGTCTTGGTGTGTTTCTCCTTTGATTTGTCCTGCATGGGACTCTCTCTGCTTCCTGGACTTGACTTACTATTTCCTTTCCCACATTAGGGAAGCTTTCAACTATAATCTCTTCAAATGTTTTCTCAGTCCCTTTCTTTTTATCTTTTCCTTCTGGGACCCTATAATTTGAATATTTTTGTTTTTAGTGTTGTCCCAGACGTCTCTGAGATTGTCCTCAATTCTTTTCATTCTTTTTTATTTATTCTGCTCTGTGGTAGTTTTCCACTATTTTATCTTCCAGGTCACTTATCTGTTCTTCTGCCTCAGTTATTCTGCTATTGATTCCTTCTAGAGAATTTTTAATTTCATTTATTGTGTTGTTCATCACTGTTTGTTTGCTCTTTAGTTCTCCTAGGTCCTTGTTAAATTTGTCTTATATTTTCTCCATTCTATTTCCAAGATGTTGGATCATCTTTACTATCATTACTCTGAATTCTTTTTCAGGTAAACCGCCTATTTTCTCTTCATTTGTCTGGTCTGGTGGGTTTTTGCCTTGCTCCTTCATCTGCTGTGTGTTTCTCTGTCTTCTCATTTTTCTTACCTTACTGTGTTTGGGTTCTCCTTTCACAGGCTGCAGATTCGTAGTTCCTGTTGTTTTCAGTGTTTGCCCCCAGTGGCTAAGGTTTATTCTGTGGGTTGTGTAGGCTTCCTGGTGCAGGGGAATGGTGCCCATGTTCTGGTGGATGAGGCTGCATCTTGACTTTCTGGTGGGCAGGGCCATGTCCAGTGGTGTGTTTTAGGGTGTCTGTGACCTTATTATGATTTTAGGCTGTCTCTCTGCTAATGGGTGGGGTTGTGTTCTTGTCTTGCTAGTTGTTTGGCATAGGTTGTCTAGCACTGTAGCTTACTGGCCATTGGCTGGAGCTGGGTCTTCACGTTGAGATAGAGATCTGGGAGAGCTCTGGCCAATTGATATTACTTGGAGCTGGGAGGTCTCTGGTGATCTAATGTCCTGAAGTTGGCTCTCCACCTCTGAGGCTCAGGCCTGACAACCAGCCATAGAACCAAGACCCTGTCCCCAACATGCCTCAGAATTAAAGAGAGAAAAAAGAAGAAAGAAAGAGAAATGAAATGAAACAGAATAAAATAAAGTTATTAAAATAAAAAAATTAGAAATATTATTAAAATAAAAAAATTAAAAAGTAATTAAAAAAAAGAGAGAGAGCAACCAAACCAATTAACAAATACACCAATGATAACAAGCACTAAGCACTAAACTAAGATAAACATATAAATCAGAAACTGGTCAGTGGCATACAGGAAAACCCAAGTCTACAGTTGTTGCCAAAATCCACCACCTCAATTTTGGATGATTCATTGTCTATTCAGGTATTCCATAGATGCAGGGTACATCAAGTTGATTACGGAGATTTAATCCACTGCTCTTGAAGCTGCATGGAGAAATTTCCCTTTCCCTTCTTTGTTTGCACAGCTCCTGGGGTTCAGCTTTGGATTTGGCCTGCCTCGGCATGTAGGTTGCCCTCTTGCATCTGTTCTTTGCCCAGACAGGAGGGTATAAAGGAGCGGCTGATTAGGGTTCTCTGTCTCTCTCAGGCCAGGGGGAGGGAGGGGTATGGAATGCGTGGTGAGCCTGCAGTGACCAAGGCCAGCGTGAAATTGCAACAGCCTGAGGCAGGCTGTGTGTTCTCCCAGGGAACTTGTCGCTGGATCACAGGACCCTGGCAGTGGTGAACTGCACAGACTCCCGGGAGGGGAGGTGTGGATAGTGACCTGTTCTTGCACACAGGATTCTTGCTGGTTGCAGCAACAGCGTTAGCATTTCATGCCCCATCTCTGGTGTCCACGCTGATAGCCACAGCTTACTCCTGTCTCAGAAGCTCATTTAGGCAGTGCTCTGAATCCGTTCTCCTCACACACCCCTAAACAGTGGTCTCTTTCCTCTTAGGCAGGTCTAGAGTTTTTCCTGGACTCCCTACCGGCTAGCTGTGGCACACTAGCCCCCTCAGGCTGTGTTCACGCAGCCAACACCACTCCTCTCCCTGGGATCTGACCTCCAAAGTCCGAGCCTCAGCTCCCAGCCCCCACCCGCCCCAGCAGGTGATAAGACAAGCCTCTCAGGCTGGTGAGTGCTGGTTGGAATGGATCCTCTGTGGGGGAATCTCTCCACTTTGCCCTCTGCACCCCTGTTGCTGTGCTCTCCTCTGTGGCTCCAAAGCTTCCCCACCCACCCATCCCCCTGTCTCTGCCATTTAAGGGGCTTCCTAGTGTGTGGAAACTTTTCTTCCTTCACAGCTCTCTCCCAGAGGTGCAGATCCCATCCCTCTTCTTTTGTCTCTGTTTTTTCTTTTGCCCTGCCCAGGTATGTGGGGAGTTTCTTGCCTTTTGGGAAGTGTGAGGTCTTCTGCCAGCATTCAGTAGGTGTTCTGTAGGAGCTGTTCCACATGTAGATGTATTTTTGATGTATTTGTGGAGAGGAAGGTGATCTCCACTTCTTACTCCTCCTCCATCTTGATGGTTCTCAAGCTCTGGAACTTTCATTTAAGATTGATGTCCTCAGTCCTGGAGGTCTTAGTAGTCTATTTGTAGAGTCATAGACCTGGAACAGATAATCTCTTGAAGCCTTTAAACTTTAGCAATTCCTAAACTATTTTGCATTTGGCTTCCTTTGAAAATATAATCATGAAGTGTAGTTTAAATATAGATAATTATAACTCACATAAAAAACAGGTTCCCAAGATATCCAAGGGAACTGATCCCTTACAAAACTATTTCTTGTCACTAAGAAGGGCCAACTTTTAGATGAGAAATCAACAAGCATATCTTCCAAGAGTTACGATAAACACTTGAGAATGATCTAGTGTCGATTCAAGGAGTCAGTGGCATGGTAAATTGCTGCCAAAAAGGTCTTGGGACAGCCCAAAAAGTGGCTCAGAAGCTGGCTGAACTTGGAATGATGTTGGCCCCAGAAGTGTTTGCACACTCAGCCCTAAGTTGGCGACATGCTTCTTTGATTCACTTAATGGAAAGTAACCCTAAAGGGAGCCTCTCTTGCTGGCCTGGAAATATATGGCTCAGACTAAACATATTAAATTCATTACAGCAAATTGATCTTTGGCCCCTGGTGGCTGCAGGGCTACAGGGAGGACAAAAAGCCTTGCTGCTGTCAGGACATTGGAAATCTGCCACTGGAGATACAGATGGAGGTGGGAATGGATTTTCCACAGATTCAAAAATGGGAGTCATTATGCAATTAAAATTGATTGATTTAATGGCTTAGAGGATGATATAATGTGCCCAGGAGGGACCCACAAAGGGCTTTTGTGGGCTTGAACAAGCACTCTGAAAAAGCATCCCTGGAGTTCCATGCAGAGCTAAACAGCTCTGCATTTGGTGACACTGAATGCCACACACAGGTCAATATTAACAAGAATACTTTACATCATTTCTCTGCCCTAAAGAGAGATCAATGAGAGGTGACAAATGCAGTTCAATTTACTGATCACCTACTATGTCCCAGGTGTCCTTCTAGGCAGTGTGCTGTGGACATGTCTTAGAAGTGCTCTAAGTTCTGAATCAGGCTTCTAAAAAGGGCCAAAGGAGGAAGTCTAAAGTACTTAGATAGCTCTGGTTCAGCTGACTCCTACATCTGCTGTCCATCCAATTCAGATGTTTCTTTGGATGAAGATGAGGAGGCAGTGAGCAGAAAATCTGTGACAGGTCCAGGTACCGTTGGCAAAAGCAAAGTATATTCAGAGTTGTGCAACCATCACTATGATCAAATTTAGAACATTTTTATTGCCCCACAAAGAAATCCCATGTTGGAGACCTGATGTCATCAAGACGGTGACATGGGTTGTTCCCTCCTTCAATCTCCCTTACAAGAGGACCAACTAACTACTATAGAGACAATACACCATTGTGAAAATCCCAGAACCTGAGGGTGAGGCTGAAGCACACCCCTGGATCCCGGAGACCTAGAAGGGCCACATTAGAAGGGTAAGAGGGGTAGTTTCAATTTCATCCCTCCCCCAGGCTGGCACAGTGTCACAATGAGAGGGTGCTCTGGGCCTATGGTTTCTCCAGTGAGAAGGGAAATCCCAAAGTGGACATCCAGCTCCCCAAGCATAGTGAGACACTTCCCAGGAGACCCACTAGGGTCTTGCCTCACAGGGGTCACTGGGGAAAACTGCAGGCCTTGACCACTGGGAGCAGATAGAGATGAAGAAGAAGAGCAAGGCTTAGAGCAACCAGCGCTCAGATCTCGGAGACAATGTTAGTGCTTTCAACTGTGCCCAAGAAGACATCCCAGCTAGTGACTCTCCCCATCTGTAGAGTCAAGTCAGTGGCCCTGTCTGTCCAAAGAGCTTAGTTGGCAGTTTTGCCTGATTTGGGTCCCTAGTCAATGGGTAATATGAGTCATGGAGCCAGTTCTATGGCCCCACCCAGGCAGAGAAGCAAGTTTGAATCTCCACCCAACTGCAGACTGTAACCTTCAGCCCCAACCCTCAAGGAAGTTGGCCAGAGAACCCAGGCAGTGAGGAGCCCATCTGACAGCCCACCTCAGAGAGTGAGCCAAGCCAGCAGCCTTGCCCAACTGCTAAGCACAGCCTCTGGTCCCACAAAACCAGGGTACCTGAATAGTCACTGTGAGCAGCCTCAGAGACTAGCCTACCATACGCCCAGCCAGGGAGCATAGCTTAAAACCCCACCAAGAGCAAAGCCCAGCATTAGGGCCTGCCTGATTGCTGAACACAACATTTGGTCTCCCTCAGGAAGGGAGCCCAGCCAGTGACCTCACTCAATCTTGGTGCATAGTCTAGAGCCCCACCCTACTAGAACTCAGAGACCATGCCCAACTGCAGAGCATAGTCCCCAACCCCACCCAACTGCAGGATACAGTTGACAGCCCTGCCTGACAAGAAACCCCAGCCAGTGACCTAATCCAACAGAAGAGCATAGCAAGTGGCCTACCTGATCACAAAGACTTGCTTGCAGCCCTGCTTGATTACAGGGCACAGCCTGAGGCCCCACCTGACCAGGAGACACTGGGGATCCCAGCCTGTAGCTCTGCCCATCACAGAGTCCAACCAGTGACACTGCCCTACCAAGGAACAAAGACTGCAAACTTGCCTGGCCAGAGGTGCTTACAGGACCCAGCTAATGGTCTCAAAATAGAAGAGACAGCAGCCCGGCCCAACAAAGGAGCTCATACAACAGCCCTGCTTGAATATGGAGCCCAGGAAGCAGGCCCATCCAACTTTCAGGAGCCAGAGAGCAATACCTTCCCCTAACTTCAGAACATGGACAGTGATCTAGCCCAACTAGACATCGCAATAGAAAGTCTTGCCTACTTGCAGGAATGACCACTGACCCATCTAATACACCAAGCTGAACTGACTGGTGTAGGTCTTTCCCTGGCAAAGCAAACCTGTGAAGTCTAGGAAAAAAGACCACTTACTCAAATATGGAGATACCAACAGGAAGATACAAGGATCATGAAGAATCAGGTAAACATAAAACCAACAGAGGTCTAATAACTGACTGTAAAAAAAAAAGAAAATCTATGAACTGTGTCACAAAGCATTAAGAATAATCCTCTTGGGCTTCCCTGGTGGCACAGTGGTTGAGAGTCCACCTGCCAATGCAGGGGACACAGGTTCGTGCCCCAGTCCAGGAAGATCCCACATGCTGCGGAGCACCTGGGCCTGTGAGCCATGGCCGCTGAGCCTGCGCGTCCGGAGCCTGTGCTCCACAACGGGAGAGGCCACAAGAGTGAGAGGCCCATGTACAGCAAAAACAAACAAACAAACAAACAAAGAATAGTCCTCTTAAAGAAGAAATGTTGAAAGGAGTTCTTCCAGCTGAAATGAATAGACACTGAATAATAACAAGAAAACATGAAAATATAAAACATGCTGGTAAAGGTGAGAATATTGTCAAATTCAGAATATTCTAATATTGCAATAGAGTGGTGTTTTAATCACTTAAATGTAGTACAAAATTTTAAAGGGCAAAAGTATTAAGAATAACGATAGCTACCATAATTTGTTAATGGATACACAATATAAAAGGAAGTTAATTATGATATTAAAAACATAAATTATAGGGTAGGAGGTAAGTGAAAGAGTAGAGATTTTATATGTGACAATGTTAAGTTGTTAGCAGCATTAAATAGACTATCTATAAAATGTTTTATGTAAACCCCATGATAATGTCAAAGAAAACCTACAGTTAAAGGCATAAAAGATAAAAGAAGGGAATCAAAACATACCACTATGAAAAATTATCAACCTACAAAGAAAAACAGCAAAAGAGGAAGAAAGGAACAAAGGAACTACATAACAGCCAGAACAAAATAAGATGACTATAGGAAGTCCTTACCTACCAGTAATTACTTTAAATGTAAGTGGATTAAATTTTCCAACCAAAAGACACAGAATGGCTGAAGGGATTAAAAGAAAAAGATCCAACAATATGCTGCCTATAAGAGATTCACTTTAGGTTTAAGGACACACACAGGCTGAGAGTAAAGGAATGGAGAAAGTTATTTCAAGCAAATGGTAACAAAAAGAAAGCCAGGATGGCTATACTTACATCAAACAAAATAGACTTTAAGCTAAAAATGGTCACAGGAGACAATGAAGGTCATTATGTAATGACAAAGGAGTCAATCCAGCAAGAAGCTGTAACAATAGTAAATATTTATGTACACAACATTGGAGGAGCTAAGTGTATAAAGCCAATACTAACAGAACTAAAATGAGAAATAAACAGCAATACAATAATAGTTGAGGACTTTAATACCCCACTCTCAACAATGGATAAATCATCCAGATAATCAATAAGGAAACAACTGATTCAGACAACACCATCAACCAAATGGACCTAACAGACATATAGAGGACACGCTATCCAACAGCTGCAGAATACACATTCTTCTCAAGCACCAACAGAGCATTTTCTAGGATAGATCATATGCTAGGCCACAAAATAAGTCACAGAAAACCCAAGAACATAAAAATTATATCAAGTAACTTTTCTGACCACAAATGGTATGAAACCATAAATCAATAACCAGAAGAAAGCTGGAAAATTAACCAAAAAAAAGGAAATTAAAAACACACTCGTTAATTGTTAAAGAAGAAATAAAAACAAACAAACAAACAAAAATGAGATAAACAAAAATGGCAACAACATACCAAAACTTATGGGATGCAGGAAAAGCAGTTCTAAGAGAAAAATTTGTAGCTATAAACCCATACATTAAGAAAAAAAGATCTTAAATAAACAACCTAACATTAAACCTCAAAGAACTAGAAGAAGAACAAACTAAGCCCAAATCTAGCAGGAGGAAGAAAATAATAAAGATTAGAGCAGAAATAAACAAAATTGACAAAACTGTAGCTGGACAAACCAAGAAAACAAAGAGAAAAGACTCAAATAAATAAAATTATAAATGAAAGAGGAGACATTACAACTAATATCACAGAAATACAAAGGATCAAAAGAGACTATTATGAATAATTAAACATCAACAAATTAATCAACATAGAGTAAATGGATAAATTCCTAGAAATGTACAACATACTAAGACTGAATCATAAAAAAATAGAAAATCTGAACAGACTAATAATGAATAAGGATATTTATTAGTAATCAAAAACCTCCTAACACAGGACCAGATGGTTTCACTTGTGAATCCTACCAAATATTTAAAGAAGAATTAACACCAATTCTTCTCAAACTCTTCCAAAATATTGAAGTGGAGGGAATACTCTCAAACTCATTCTAAAAGGCCAGCATTAGCCAAATTCATCTATCAAAGCTAGATAAGGATGCTAGAAGAAAAGAAAACTACAGTTAATGTCCCTAATGAATATACATGCAAAAATTCTCAACAAAAATACTAGCAAACTGAATTCAACAGCCCATTACAATGATCATAAACCATAATTAAGTGTGATTCATCCCTGGGATACAAGGATGGTTCAACATACACAAATCAATAAATGTGTTACATTACATTAATAGAATAAAAGGTAAAAATCCTGTAATCATCTCAAGAGGTTCAGAAAAAACATTTGACAAAATTCAATATGATTTCATGATAAAAACTCTCATCACATTAGATTTAGAAGGAATGTACCTCACTATAATAAAGGCCATATATGGCAAGCCCACAGCTAATGTGAAAGGTTAAACAGGTAAAAGTTGTAAGTTTTTCCTTTAAGACCAGGAACAAGGATGCCCACCCTTACCACATACATTCAATGTAGTACTGGAAGTTCTAGCCAGAGCAATCAGGTAAGAAAAAGAATTAAGAAGTTATTTAAATCAGAAAAGAAGAAGTAAAATAGTGCCTGTTTGCAGATGACATGATCTTATATATAGCGAACCCGGGAGAGTCTACCAAAAAACTGTTAGAACTAATAAATGAATTCAGTAAAGTTGCAAGATACAATGCCAACATATAAAAATCAGTTGTATTTCAAAACACTAACAAGGAACTATCTAAAAAATACATAATCTCATTCATGGTAGCATCAAAAACAATAAAATACTCAGTAATATTTTAACCAAGGAAATAAAAGATTTGTACACTGAAAACTATAAGGCACCAATAAAAGAAATTGAAGAAGACACAAATAAATGGAAAGATATCCTTTGTTCATAGATTGGAAGAATCAATATTGTTAAAATGTCCATACTACTCAAAGCCATCTATAGATTCAGTGCAATCTTTATTAAGATTCCAGTGACTTTTTTTACAGAAATAGAAAAAACAATTCTAAAATTTTTATGGAACACAAAAGACTTAGAATAGCCAAAGCAAACTTGAGAAGGAAGAACAAAGCTGGAGGCATCACATTTCCAGATTTCAATCTATATATAAGCCTATAGTAATCAAAACAGCATGGTACTGGCATAAGAACAGACATATAGATCAATGCAATAGAATAAAGAGCCCAGAAATAAACCCATGCACACAGGGTCAACTAATATTTGATGAGAGAGCCAAGAATACCCAGTGGGGAAAAGAGAGTTTTTCAATAAATGGTGCTGGGAAAACTGGATATTCACATGCAGAAAAATAAAACTGGGCTCCTATCTTAAGCCACTCACAGCAGGAGAAACTGGTGAAGGTAGTCAAAGGATACAAACTTCTAGTTATAAGATGAATATGATCTGGGAATGTAATATGCAGCATGGTGACTATAGTTAACAATAATGTATTGTACACTTGAAAGTTCCTAAGAGAGTAGATCATAAAAGAGTTCTCATCACACAAACACACACACACACACACACACAATCATAACCACGTGAGGTTTTAGGTGTGTTAACTAACCTTAACCTTAGTGGTAATCATTTCACGGTATATACACATATCAAATCATCATGTTATGTACCTTAAACTTAAACAATGTTATATGTCAGTTATATCACAGTAAAGCCTGGGAGTAAATGTGCTCCAAATCTTATCAAAAAGAATATTTGTCCAGAATGCCAACTAGATGTGGCCTGAACACAAAGAAATTCTATTGAAATGGAGTATAAGAATATAGGCAAAACACTACTTAACATTAAGGGTGATTGGAACAGGCCACCACCAATGTTTTTAAAACCTCATACTTATAGGTTTGTTGAGCAGGTCCATCTTGAATAATTTGTGTCTAGAGTTGGGATCTTCTCATCAAACTTCCTGGAGTCCTCTTGAAGTTAGATCTATTCAAGAGGAAATTTAGAAGATTTTGGTCCTTTTAGTGTAGTTTTCAGGGGATTATGGATAAGGTGCAAATTCTGGTCAAGCATTTCACCTAGAATGGGAGATGAATTAGTCCAAGACTGCTTCCATCTAAAGGGCTGCTGAAATCCTTGGTTGTAGGAGCTGTGTAACATAACATCTATCAATGTATTGAATATACCTATTTTTCTCTTTCAAACGAAATTTTGAGTTGCCTTACAAAAAGGGCAATCAACAAAAGATTAGTAAAATAGAAACACAAATTCATAAACAAATAAAAAGCGAGATTGCACATATACTACTTCAAAAGTGTAAGCTAAAAATTTTCCTATAAACTTGCTTCTAACCAAGGCAAAAAGGACACCACAATTTACGTTACTCTCATTTTGGAAAGGAGGAGTCAAATCAGTTTTTGAAAAAGAAAAAAAAAATATTCTAGATGTTAGAAGAAATTTCTCACATAAGAATTTGTCCAGAAAGCATTAAGTGATGTAATAAACAATCCTCATATCTTTCTTTATAGCAAATTAAAAAGTAAATGATGGGTTGGTTCAAGATGGCAGAGTAGAAGGAGATGTGCTCATTCCCTCTTGCAAGAGCACTGCTGAACAATCATCAAGAGGAAGACAATTCAACTCACCAAAAAAGATATCCCACATCCAAAGACAAAAGAGAAGTCACATAAGATGGTAGGAGGGTGCAATCACAATAAAATCAAATCCCATAACTGCTGGGTGGGTGACTCACAAACTCGAGAACACTTATACCACAGACGTGCACTGACTGGAGTGAAGGTTCTAAGCCCCACATCAGGCTTCCCAACCTAGGGGTCTGGCAACAGGAGAAGGAATTCCTAGAGAATCAGAATTTGAAGGCTAGCGGGATTTGATTGCAGGACTTTGATAGGACTGGGGGAAACAGAGACTCCACTCATGGAGGGCATACACAAAGTAGTGTGTGCATCAGGACCCAGGGGAAGGAGCAGTGACCCCATGGGAGACTGAACCAAACCTACCTGCTAGTGTTGGAAGGTCTCTTGCAGAGGCAGGGTGTAGCTGTGGCTCACTGTGAGGACAAGGACACTGGCAGCAGAAGTTCAGGGAAGTATTCTTTGGTGTGAGTCCTCCCAGAGTCCACCATTAGCCCCAGCAAAGAGCTAAGCGGGCTCCAGTGTTGGGTCGCCTCAGGCCAAACAACCAACAGGGAGGGAAACCAGCCCTACCCATCAGCAGACAAGTGTATTAAAGTTTTATGGAGCTCTGTTCACCAAAGCAACACCCAGCTCTACCCACCACCAGTCCCTCCCATCAGGAAACTTGCACAAGCATCTTAGGTAGACTCATCCACCAGAGGGCAAACAGCAGAAGCAAGAAGAACTACAATCCTGCAGCCTGTGGAACAAAGGCCACATTCACAGAAAGACAGACAAAATGAAAAGGCAGAGGGGTATGTACCAGATGAAGGAACAACATAAATCCCCAGAAAAACAACTAAATGAAGTGGAGATAGGCAACAATCCAGAAAAAGAATTCAGAATAATGATAGTGAAGATGATCCAGGACCTCGGAAAAAGAATGGAGGCAAAGAACGAGAAGATGCAAGAAATATTTAACAAAGACCTAGAAGAATTAAAGAACAAACACCTAGAAGAATTAAAGAACAAACAAACAGAGATGAATAATACAGTAACTGAAATGAAAAATACACTAGAAGGAATTAATAGCAGAATAACTGAGGCAGAAGAACGGATAAGTGACCTGGAAGACAGAATGGTGGAATTCACTGCCATGGAAAAGAATACAGAAAAAAGAATGAAAAGAAGTGAAGGCAGCCTAAGAGACTTCTGGGACAACATTAAATGCAACAGCATTCACATTATAGGGGTCCCAGAGGAGAAGAAAGAGAGAAAGGACCTGAGAAAATATTTGAGACATTATAGTGGAAAACTTCCCTAACATGGGAAAAGATATAGCCACCCAAGCCCAGGAAGCACAGAGAGTCCCAGGCAGGATAAACCCAAGGAGAAACACACCGAGATACATAGGAATCAACTTGAGAAAAATTAAAGACAAAGAAAAAATATTGAAAGAAACAAGGGAAAAATGGCAAATAACATATAAGGGAACTCCCATAAGGTTAAGAGCTGATTCCTCAGCAGAAATTCTACAAACCAGAAGGGAATGGCATGATATATTTAAAGTGGTGAAAGGGAAGAACCTACAACCAATATTACTCTACCCAGCAAGGATCTTATTCAGATTCTACAGAGAAATCAAAACTTTACAGCCAGGAAAAAGCTAAGAGAATTCAGCACCACCAAACCAGGTCTACAACAAATGCTAAAGGAACTCTCTAAGTGGGAAACACAGAGAAGAAAAGGATCTACAAAAACAAACCCATAAAAATTAACAAAATGATAATAGGAACATACATATCGATCATTACCTTAAACATGAATGGATTAAATGCGCCAATGAAAAGACACAGGATTGCTGAATGGATACAAAACAAGACCTATATATATATATATGCTGTCTACAAGAGACCCACTTCAGACCTAGGGACACATACAGACTGAAAGTGAGGGGATGGAAAGAGATATTCCATGCGAATGGAAATCAAAAGAAAGCTGGAGTAGCAATACTCATATCAGAAAAGATAGACTTTAAAACAAAGAATGGGGCTTACCTGGTGGTGCAGTGGTTGAGAGTCCACCTGCTGATGCAGGGGACGTGGGTTTGTGCCCTGGTCTGGGAGGATCCCACATGCTGCAGAGTGGCTGCACCCGTGAGCCATGGCTGCTGAGCCTGCACGTCCGGAGCCACAGGAGAGGCCACAACAGTGAGAGGCCTGCATACCACAAAAAAAAAACAAAAACAAACAAAAAAACAAATAATGTTACAAGAGACAATGAAGGACAGTACATAATGATCAAGGGATCAATCCAAGAAAAAGATATAACAATTATAAATATATATGCACCCAACATAGGAGCACCTCAATACATAAGGCAACTGCTAACAGCTATAAAAGAGGAAATCGACAATAACACGGTAATAATGGGGGACATTAACTCCTCACTTACACCAATGGACAGATCATTACGACAGAAAATTTATAAGGAAATGCAAAATTAAAATGACACAACAGACCAGATAGATTTCATTGATATTTATAGGACATTCCATCAAAAAACATCAGAGTACACTTTCTTCCTAAGTGGACACAGAACATTCTCCAGGATAGACCACATCTTGGGTCATAAATCAAGCCTCAGTAAATTTAAGAAAATTTAAATCATATCAAGCATCTTTTTGGGTCACAACACTATGAGATCAGAAATCAATTACAGGGAAAAAAGAGTAAAAAACACAAACATATGGAAGATAACAATATGTTACTAAATAACCAAGAGATCACTGAAGAAATCAAAAAATCACTGAAGAAATCAAAAAATCACTGAAGAAATCAAAAAAGAGGAAATCAAAAAATACCTAGAGACAAATTACAATGAAAACACGATGATCCAAAACCTATGGGATGCAGCAAAAGCAGTTCTAAGAGGCAAGTCTATAGCAATACAAGCCTACCTCAAGAAACAAGAAGAATCTCAAATAAACAATCTAACATTACACCTAAAGGAACTAGAGATAGTAGAACAAACAAAAGCAAAGTTAGCAGAAGGAGAGAAATCATAAAGATCAGAGCAGAAATAAATGAAATAGAAACAAAGAAAACAATAGCAAAGATCAATAAAACTAAAAGCTTGCTCTTTGAGAAGATAAACAAAATTGATAAATCATTAGCCAGACTCATCAAGAAAAAGAGAGAGAGGATTCAAATCACTAAAATTAGAAATGAAAAAGGAGAAGTTACAACAGACACCGCAGAAATACAAAGCATCCTAAAAGACTACTACAAGCAACTCTATGCCAATAAAATGGACAACCTGGAAGAAATGGACAAATTCTTAGAAAGGTATAAACTTCAAGGACTGAACCAGGAAGAAATAGAAAATATGAACAGATCAATCACAAGTAATGAAATTGAAAATGTGATGAAAAATCTTCCAACAAACAAAAGTCCAGGACCAGATGGCTTCACAGGTGATTTCTATCAAACATTTACAGAAGAGCTAACACCCATCCTTCTCAAACTCTTCCAAAAAATTGCAGGGGAAGGCACACTCCCAAACTCATTCTATGAGGCCACTATCACCCTGATACCAAAACCAGACAAAGATACTACAAAAAAGGAAATTACAGACCAATATCACTGAAAATATAGATGCAAAAATCCTCAACAAAATACTAGCAAACAGATTCCAACAACACATTAAAAGGATCATAAACCATGATCAAGTGGGATTTATCCCAGGGATGCAAGGATTCTTCAATATACACAAATCAATCAATGTGATACACCATATTAACAAATTGAAGAATAAAAACCATATGATCATCTCAATAGATGCAGAAAAAGCTTTTGACAAAATTGAACACCACTTATAATAAAAACTCTGCAGAAAGTGAGCATAGAGGAAACCTACCTCAACATAATAAAGGGGCCATATATGACAAACCCACAGCAAACATCATTCTCAATGGTGAAAAACTAAAAGCACTTCCTCTAAGGTCAGGAACAAGACAAGGATGTCCACTCTTGCCACTATTATTCAACATAGTTTTGGAAATCCTATCCACAGCAATCAGAGAAGAGAAAGAAATAAAAGGGATACAAATTGGAAAAGAAGTAAAACTGTCACTGTTTGCAGATGACATGATACTACACATAGAGAATCCTAAATATCCCACCAGAAAGCTACTAGAGCTAATCAGTGAATTTGGTAAAGTTGCAGGATACAAAATTAATGCACAGAAATCTCTTGCATTCCTATACACTCATGATGAAAAATCAGAAAGAGAAATTAAGGAAACACTCCCATTTACCACTACAACAAAAAGAATAAAACACCCAGGAATAAACCTACCTAGGGAGACAAAGACCTGTATGCAGAAAACTATAAGACACTGATGAAAGAAATTAAAGATGATACAAACAGATGGAGAGATACCACATTCTTGGATTGGAACAATCAATATTGTGAAAATGACTATACTACCCAAAGCAATCTACAGATTCAATGCAATCCCTGTCAAACTACCAATGGCATTTTTTACAGAACTAGAACAAAACATCTTAAAATTTGTATGGAGACACAAAAGCCCCTGAATAGCCAAAGAAGTCTTGAAGGAAAAAAAACGGAGCTGGAGGAATCAGACTCCCTGACTTCAGACTATACTACAAAGCTACAGTAATCAAGAGAATATGGTACTGGCACAAAAACAGAAATATAGATCAATGGAACAAGATAGAAAGTCCAGAGGTAAACCCACACACCTATGGTCAACTTATCTATGATGAAGGAGGCAAGGATATACAATGGAGAAAAGACAGTCTCTTCAATAAGTGGAGCTGGGAAAACCAGACAGCTACATGTAAAACAATGAAATTAGAACACTCCATAACACCATACACAAAAATAAACTCAAAATGGCTTAGACATCTAAATGTAAGTTTGGACACTGTAAAACTCTTAGAGGAAAACCACTCTTTGACATAAATCACAGCAAGATCTTTTTTGATCCACCTCGTAGAATAATGGAAGTAAAAACAAAAATAAACAAATGGGACCTAATGAAACTTAAAAGCTTTTGCATAGAAAAGGAAACTACAAAGAAGACGAAAAGACAACCCTCAAAATGGGAGAAAGTATTTGCAAACAAATCAACAGACAAAGGCTTAATCTCCAAAATATATAAACAGCTCCTGCAGCTCAATATTAAAAAAACAAACAACCCAATCGAAAAATGGGCAGAAGACCTAAATAGACATTTCTCCAAAGAAGACATACAGATGGCCAAGAAGCACATGAAAAGCTGCTCAACGTCACTGATCATTAGAGAAATGCAAATCAAAATTACAATGAGGTATCACCTCACACTGGTTAGAATGGGCATCATCAGAAAATCTATAAACAACAAATGCTGGAGAGGGTGTGGAGAAAAGGGAACCCTCTTGCACTGTTGGTGGGAATGTAAATTGATACAGCCATTATGGATAACAGTATGGAGGTTCCTTAAAAAACTAAAAATAGAATTATCATATGACCCAACCATCCCACTACTGGGCATATACCCAGAGAAAACCATAATTCAAAAAGACACATGCACCCCAATGTTCATTGCAGCGCTATTTACAATAGTGAAGTCATGGAAGCAACCTAAATGTCCATCAACAGACCAATGGATGAAGAAAATGTGGTACATATATACAATGGAATATTACTCAGCCATAACAAGAAACGAAATTGTGTGATTTGCAGAGACGTGGATGATCTAGAGACTGTCATACAGAGTGAAGTATGTCAGAAAGAGAAAAAGAAATATCATATATTAACACATATATGTGGAACCTAAAATAATGGTACAGATGAACCAGTTTGCAGGGCAGAAATAGAGACACAGATGTAGAGAACAAATGTATGGACACCATGGGGGGAAAGTGGAGGGGTGGTGGTGGTGGTGTGATGAATTGGGAGATTGGGATTGACATGTATACACTAATATGTATTAAATGGATAACTAATAAGAACCTGCTGTATAAAAAAATAAATAAAATTAAAATTAAAAAAAGAAAAAATTTTTAAAAAGTGCATGCCATCTGTTTGTTTCTTGTAGCAAATTTTGCTAAAAGCTAAAAGAATACTATTAAGGCAAAACTTGCAGTGGATAAAGTATTCTTCATTCAAATAGCCTAATTTGAGTCAAGGTTAGAACTTAGAGAAATAAGTGGATCCTCATAAAAGTAAATGGACAGCTTAACTCTTCATTTTAGAAATCTCACACTTTTTCCTCTCTTCCCCCAGAGTTTATAATTACAGCAATAATATGTCCTACAAAACACAATAATTTTCAAATAAGTGGGACAAAGGCAATGGAAAGGCACTAATATATATTCTGAAAGACTGATCTCTTGAGAATTTCTAGTTCATATAACTTCCCTATATAGTTTCTCTCATCTTTATTTCCAATGGGCGCACAGTAGAAGACATTTGAAGTTATTCTCTTAGATGGGAGTCTAAGTACCAATTGCAAGCACATACTATAAAGAAACTCCAATTACCAGGAGAACATTGATAGTTCCACCAGTGTTTTGCTTAGAAGACAGATTGTAGGAGCATCTGTGAGCAAAGTAAGGAGTTTCCTGATGAATATAGTTATATATTCACTTTGGTATTTGAAAAAAAATCCTGAATTCAGTCTCCAAAATCTCTCATTCTAGAAGGCAGAAATGGTATTGGCCTTGATGTTCTTCAAAGTGTAGAACTGCTGGCTTCATAGAAAACCCCCAATAATATTCCTGTGGAACCTGCCAGAATGATGCCATTTCTCTAAAGGAGTGATCTCCACTCTTCACCACTGTCCTGGATCCTGAGCTGCATGGGGCAACACTGCTAGATGATTACTGCTGGACGACACTTGACTAGGGAAGAAAGACATGAACCTAAGTGGTGCTTTTTACCTACTGAACTACCATCTTTTCCCATCCTTTCAACCCAGGAAAAAGGTGACTGAAGAAGAAGGAAAAAAGACCTTCAGAACATTCTATAGAAGAAGCAGAGTGACATGAAGTCACTGCACCAAGAGACCTCTCACTTTCCCCACTTGGATCCTCTGGATCAGGTGGGTGGCAGGGGTTTAGAAATTACTGTTTAATAAACATGGTGTCCTTGACATTGAATGGGAATTAATTAAATGAATTACACTTCTTTTGAGCCCAGAATATTAAATAAACAAATGGAATAAATAAAGGTATATTAAAGATATGTCCTTTGTCATCCACAAGGAAAGCATATGTATGGGACAACTTTCAATGCTCTTTTTTTATGAGCTCAGCCCATTAAATTTATGATGTGGAAGAATGTAGGGAAAGGAGTAGAAACTCTAATCATGGAGGTTGGACTTGACCATAATTTTTGAAACAGTTTAGACCATAAAAACTTCTGTTTAGCTCAAGAGATCTGCTATCTTCCTACTAATTATTTATCTCTTGTTTTTCTCCTATGTACATGAAGCTAAGAATCTAAGCTTCTTATTGTGGAGAAGGCAATACTGAGCAGCCCACAAACAAAGAGGCACTCAACATACCAGGTGGAAATGGATCCCTGGCAGAGGCATTTCACTTGCATTATTTCACTCAACTCTCACTTCTACTGAACAAGTCCATGTGACTTGGCCTCTTCAGTATCTCATGTCTTCCAAGTCTCTCCATTCAATTCATTGGTTCTGGCCTCAGCCACAGTCATCTATTCCCTGGCTACTGTAATTGCCTCCCAGTTGATCTCCCACTTCCTCTCCAAGACCTTTTCACTTCATCCACCATAACTGGACTCACAAATATGAGCATGACATTCACCTGGTTAGAAATCTTCTATCGCTTTCCATTATGTTAAAACGCACACACTACACACACACACACACACACACACACACACACACAAAAGAGCCTCAGGGCCTGGGGGCCTCATCTGAACCCCTTCCCTTCATGCTCTATCCTGCAGACACACTGGGCTTCTTTCAGATTTTCAAACATACCTTACTTCTTCCTGCCCCAGAGGATTCACACACGTTGTTGCTTCCACCTGCCAATGCCCTTTCCCTGAATAGCCCATCCTCCAGGTCTCAGCTAAAATACTGTTTCCTCCTTGACTCTGGCCTTCACAGACTCCTCACACGAGTTAGGAGTCTCTTTATCAATTCCTGCAGCCCTTCTCCGTCAGACCTCAGAGCACTTGGAGCTACTTATTCAATTGTCTTTTACAATAATTGAAAGCTTCATGAGAGAAGAGGCAAAGTCCTTTCTTCAAATTTGTAGCTACAAAATCTAACATAGTGGCAAGTATTATTTCTATTTTAGAGATAAAAGTATTGAGAGTTGAAATTATTTGTCCAGGGTCTTTAAAGTAGTAAGCAAAGCTGAGCATTTAATCTTTATCCATTACGCTAAAATGTTTATGATATTTCTATTATTTCACTTGCCTCCTTATCTTTTTTTCATGGACAAAGAAGTAGAAATGTAAGAAACAAGTACTGAATGCCTAGTGTGTTCTAGATTTAGGCTGTTTTCATTAATCCTCAATACCCCCACGTACTATTCTGACCTGTCTCCGTGACTAGATGTAAATCTCTTAAGGTCAGGGACTGTGTTTTTTTTTTTTTTTCTTTTTTTTTTCCATACTTGGCATGTAGAATTTGGTTCTAAGCACAAGAGGAGAATAATGTGCTAAGTGATAGTATTTAATGGCTGTCTGAAGAGTAATAGTTTGGAAAACCACCTTTTGGAAGACAGGGGTTGGGAGGGGCTGTAAGGGAGAAGTCTGGTCAGGATGACAAGGTAGTTCATGTCCAAACACACACACACAGAAACATCCTCTACATAGAAATATAGCAACAATAGATAAAATATATAAAGAGAGACCAAGAGAACATGGTTGGGCTTAAAAAATGACACATCTCCATTGACCAGAAATTGATCATAAATGCAAACAGATGAGTGGGGCTGCTGGGCCTGGGCCTGGAAGGTGGGAAGCAAGAGTGGTGCTTAATAGAAAATTGACTCCTACAGAGTGACTGCAACTAAAAATGTTTGCTTGTAAAATGAAGTAAAGAAAGAGAAATCAATGACTGGGATATGAATTTATCCAAGATGAAGCTAATCATATAGAATAGTGTATGGTCAGGACACTCAAGGTGGCTGTTCTCTTGCTCTCTGTACATTCCCTGCCTGACCAGTGCCTGCTTCACCTACACCCTACTCACAAGACTGAGCTTCCTGTGTGATTGTTCTTATCAAAGGGACAGTGAGGGGTGGGCTCCTCTACTGCTTTCCCTGGTAAACAATGAGTCAATCTGACATCAGTTCCCCCTATAACTGGTAACCTCCCCCTGCCCCTTGGAGTGAAGCCTGCAACAGCCATGTCCTGCCCTCACCTCAGCAGCACATGGTGGGGTGTTGCTCCAGGACCTTGTTTCAGACGTGTAAGCTCCCCCATCCATTAAACCATTGATGTCTCTGTTGCTGACTCTGGGCTCTTTCTTTGGTCTTAAAGCTGGGCAAATACAGGCCCAGTAGGGTGCTGCCCAACAAACAGTCTGACAAAATATTAATAGAAATGTGTTTAGAAACTCAAAAGATGGGAAATAAAGAAGAATAAGATATCGAGGATAAGAATAAGAAATAACAAGACAATAAACGTAAATTAAGTGCAGAAATCTTAGAGATAAAAAGTAATACATATGAAATAAAAATACAATAGACTGCACATATGATAGACAAGAAATAGTTGAGTGATTTAGAAAATTACTTAATGCTTTAAGTACTTAATGACTTGAGGAATTTAGTGAATTCATCCAGAATACAGAGGCACTGAAATCAAGACTATGAGAGAGGAATCCATAATAATAGTAAGGGATTTTGACACATCTCAATCAGATAGCAATAGATTATGCAGAGAAAAAATTAGCAAGAACTTAAAATTGGAACAAGAAAAACTAACAAGCTTGAGCTAATAGATGCATTTATAGAACTGACCACATTCTAGGACACAAAAGATATCAACAAATTTCAAAGATTCAACATCATACAGCCCAGATTCTCAAACCATAAATTGATTAAATTACACATCAAATAAAAATATCATTTAAAAAATCTCATATGTTAGAAAATTTTTAATCCAAATCTTAACTTACTCATGATATAAAGAGGAATCACAAAATCAAATATTTAGAACAAGATGTTAATAAAATTAATTCACATAAAAATTTAAAGGAAGCAGATAAAGTGGTACATGTATCAGTTTTTTAAATAAGAAAAATTGAAAATAAATGCATGAACCAAGCACCTAGAAAAAAAAAAACAACTATAGAATGTAGAAGAAAGAGAAAATAAAGAAGGGAGTGAATATTGATAAACAAGAAAAAAAGAAAGTATTAAGAACATCAAAAGCTATCTTTTGGAAAAATCTAGTAAAATACACAAATCTCTAGCAATACAAATAAAGAAAATAGTGTGAATATGTACAAATAAACATTACCAGAAAAAACAGGAGAACATAATTATGGAAACAGTAGAAAGTTTTAAAACTCGTAAGAGAATATTAAATGCAACATACATTCTAATTCATTTTTTAAAACAGACAGTATCTTATAAAAATACCAATTATTAAAATAGTCTCAAGGAGAAATAAAAAACCTGAAAAAATCAGTAACCATTAAAGAAATTGACAAAGTAATCAATTCTTCCATTAGTGAGAGTGATGGCGGGGTGGGAAGATAGAAAGAAATTGTTTTGGAAGGAAGTTGTAATGAATCTACAGCAACAGATAACTTGCATTTTGTAAAGACTGTTTCAGAGAATTGAAAATGAAAGAAAGCTTTCCAATCCTTCTGGAAGGCTAGTTGGCCCAAAATGAAAAGGGACAATACAATTATAGTTCAAGAATTATGAATATTACGAATAGAGATGCAAAAGTTAGCTGAATTTAGCAGTGTGGGAAAAGTATTTAGAGGATCTATAACAAAAACTGTGCTTATCTCAGAATGGTGAGATTACAGGTATTTCTGGTTTATTTGTTTGTTTGTTGTTTAGCATTGTGTATTTTCACAAGTGAGAAAGTAAGAAATAAAATATAGCCCCTAACACGTGTCAGTTGGGATCTGAGCTGGCTCTTAGTTTTCTACTAAGGAACATAAACCATTTCATACTTTCATCTGTGACCATGATGCAACAAGACAAACACAAGACCATTCTCTAAACATGTCTGAGCACAGACAAAAACAAAAACACTGTGCAAACCACAAACAGTCAAACAAAGGGACTGTGGCTTCTTTGCCAATTATAACATTAGCCCACTCTGCTCCTTCCCAGATAAAAACTATTAAGATACCCAATCAAAGAACTTCCCTTCTTCCACATCCTGGCAGCATCAATCCACGGCAAACCTACATGTCCTTGAACCCTACCCTGTATCACCTAACACTGCTTAATTCTATAACAAGCCCTGAAGCATGCTCTGGCAATGCTTCCCAGAGGCCTCCCTGGCTGCAGACAGTCTAACTCTGTTTCACTACAGTTCTGTTCCTGGTGGCCTTTGGCCAAAGATGGTCATTGACAAAAGATGTATGTATAGAGCATGTATCCTTTTGTAATTCAAAATATATATACTTAAAAACTGAAATTAAATCATCTCCAGGTGACTTTAGACCTCCAGGAAAGATGCAGACCCTCAGTTGCCCCTGGGATCTTGCATCTATAACCAGACAGCCCTCCAGCCCAGCATAGGAGCTGAGCTTCTTAGGTATCATCAGCTTTGAAAACCATCTAAGGTTCTTCAGGCACAGGTCAAGCAGAATTTCTTAACAGCAACCCTATTGGCATTGGCACCAGACAATTCTTTGCTGTAGGGTGTTGTCCTATGCATTGTGAGCTGTTTAGAAGGATAGCTGACCTCTACCCACTAGATGCAAATAGAACCCCCTCTATAGTGACAACAAAAACTATCTCCAGACAATTTCCTCCTGAGGCAGAGGTGGGGGCAAGGTTGCCTGCAGTTGAGAACCACCAAGGAGGATGGAGGGCGATGGGAAGAGGAAAGGTTGGGGATGCGTTATTAGGAGGCTTGGGGTTGGTTCTCTGCCTCTGTGGTCATGGAGATCATCATTCTTGCCCTGCCTGCCTCGTGAGGACAGTGTGAAGAGTGACAGAAAAGTAATAAACAGGCTTGAAAGTAGCTAAAGAGATAACCATTTAATCAATACAGATTTGTCAAGTGTCTTCTGAGTGTATATGATGTTCTAAGTCCTATCAAAGAGCTCCAAATGAAAAGGTACTGAACCCTAAGTCTGACTCTAAGAAAACAAGGAAATGACATTATTAAGGATGATTCAAAATTATACAAAATAGCAACAACAATGATTACCTCAGAAATCATCATATACTTGAGGTAAATTTATTTAATTTGTACTTGTCTGATGCAGCTTAAGAGGGAAAACCAATTTTCAACTAAGAAATTAAGAAATCAAATTATTTGTCCCCAAAGCAATCTTTCATAGAGTTTTCTAAATCTTGGCATCAATTTTCATGCAAATCTACAAACTGCAGTCAGCTAACACTGACTCACTTGATGGATTTATTGAATCAGTAGAAGGAGGGAAGAAAATAAGCAAAGAGAAACTTAACACAGTATGTTAATGTGTACTTACATGCTAGGGACAATCATTTCTTGAGCTTCTAAGTGGGTAAGAATAATAGGGCAATGGTCAGAAATGAAGAAATGTGGGCTCACAAGATAATAACTTGGCTAGCTTTTAAGAGCAGCATAAGCCAAAATTAATGGATGTAGAGATGCCTCATGTAAGTGGCATAGTTTACTATGTGAGCTGCTTCAAACATTGTAAGAAGGTATTCTAAATAATGAGGTTAGCCTTGGAGTCTTAATGAAACTGAGGAGTTCTCATGTTTTCTTTCTAAACATGATGGGTTTTATTTTTCTTTTCTGTTTTCTGAAAAATAGAAATCAGCTGTTTTTATTTATAAATATTTTATTGAAAATGCGTTATGAGGGACCTTTTAAACCAGCTCTTAAACAACCAAATGGAATCCTTGTCCTTCTTTGCAAAGGATCAGATGTTTCTTATCTCACTTTTTAAAATGTAAAAAGGGAACTGGTCTGGGGTCATAAATAAGGTTTCACAGAACTGAGATGCCAAGATTAAAATCTCTCTCTTACTTATTTAATGCAGTAATTACAAAGGGAAAATGAGAGAGTTCAAGACTAGATTCCAAGAGTTGAAAGAGTTTACATTTAAGCTGTATAAAAGACTCCAAGGATCACCTGGTCCCACGAGGTAATTGTTTGAGCTTTGGGGCTTCTTGTTTACACTGTAGATATTAGAAAAACAAGTTTTGGTGAGCAGATGGTCAGCTTGGTGAGGACATGGTACAGCTCACTCGCTGAGCTGACAGTGGCACCATCTTGCCTTTCCCAGACCGACCCACCACCCGCTGTCACCCCTTCACTCACCCCTAGCTTCACAACTCACAGAAAAAATGCGTCTCAGTACTGGAATCTGGTATCATTTTTTTCCTTCTTTTACATTCCCTGTTGTAGTTCCACATTTTTCCACTTAGAAGTATCTGGCAAAGATTACAAAATAAATGAAATAAAAAGGGAAAGATCTGTGATAATTTCAAGATACAGAAATGGTTTGTAAGGGGACAAAATCTCATCATGTGGTATTTGTATCTAAGTAGAAAACTTTACACAATAATCTGACCTAGTTTTACCATCTTCTGCATTTTTTTTTTTTTTTTTTTAAGAAAACACTCCTGTTTGCAAACAAGTCTTTTTGGTCAGTATTGTAGACAATAGGTTGTGCCTATATTCCTTCAGCAAGTTGCCCTTGACACCTTGGATTCCAGGACACTTTAATTGGGGATTGTTTTCAGAGCTGAAGCACTTCAGTGTTTACTGTGCTTTTAAATCAAAGATGACAAGTCAATCTTCACGTTTAGAGACTTATGCACTGTGTGTATTTCCTAATGCACTGTCGTGACACAGAGGCATGAGGGATTAGGATACATGTAAAAGATGTCACTTCCTATTATTGAATTAAGTCATATGGACCCTGCTCTGGCCCTAGCCCAAACCAAGCTCTGTGACCCAGCAGGAGGACAGTTTTTTTCTGTTGGGGTTCGAGCAGCTGAATAACAAAACCAAAGCTGAGATGGATGCAGCACAAGATTTATTCAGTAGCCAAAGAATGGAGAAGTGGGAACTAAGTTCCCAGCTCAACCTCTCCCCCACCTGGTGAGACAGATTTAGTTTTAAACAGTAAAGACAAAGGGAGGGCTGGAGGGGAAGATGGCGGAAGAGTAAGACGTGGAGATCACCTTCCTCCCCACAGATACACCAGAAATACATCTACACGTGAAACAACTCCTACAGAACACCTACTGAACGCTGGCAGAAGACCTCAGACCTCCCAAAAGGCAAGAAACCCCCCACGTACCTGGGTAGGGCAAAAGAAAAAAGAATAAACAGAGACAAAAGAATAGGGATGGGACCTGCACCAGTGGGAGGGAGCTGTGGAGGAAAGGTTTCCACACACTAGGAAGCCCCTTCACAGGCGGAGACTGCGGGTGGCAGAGGGGGAAAACTTCAGAGCCGCGGAGGAGAGCACAGCAACAGGGATGTGGAGAACAAAGTGGAGAGATTCCTGCACAGAGGATCAGTGCCGACCGGTACTCATCAGCCCGAGAGGCTTGTCTGTTCACCCGCTGGGTCGGGCGGGGCTGGGAGCTGAGGCTTGGGCTTTGGTCGGAGCACAGGGAGAGGACTGGGGTTGGCTGTGTGAACACAGCCTGCAGGGGGTTAGTGAACCACGGCTAGCCAGGAGGGAGTCCGGGGAAAAGTCTGGACCTGCCAAAGAGGCAAGAGACGTTTTCTTCCCTCTTTGTTTCCTGGTGCGTGAGGACAGGGGATTAAGAGCGCTGCTTAAAGGAGCTCCAGAGACGGGCGCGAGCTGCAGCTAAAAGCGCGGACACCAGAGACGGGCATAAGACGCTAAGGCTGCTGCTGCCGCCACCAAGAAGCCTATGTGCAAGCACAGGTCACTATCCACACCCCCCCTTCTGGGGAGCCTGTGCAGCCCGCCACTGCCAGGTTCCCAGGATCCAGGGACAACTTCCCTGGGAGAATGCAGCACCTCACGCCTCAGTGTGGTACGACGTCATGTTGGCCTTTGCTGCCGCAGGCTCGCCCTGCACTCTGTACCCCTCCCTCCCCCCGGCCTGAGTGAACCACAGTCTCCAAAGCAGCTGCTCCTTTAACCCCGTCCTGTCTGAGCGAAGAACAGACACCCTCCAGCAACCTACACGAAGAGGCAGGGCCAAATCCAAAGCTGAGCCCCGGGAGTCGTGCGAACAAAGAAGAGAAAGGGAAATCTCTCCCAGCAGCCACAGAAACAGCAGATTAAATCTCCACAATCAACTTGATGTACCCTGCACTTGTGGAATAATACATGAATAGACAACGAATCATCCCAAATTGAGGAGGTGGACTTTGAGAGCAAGATTTATTATTTTTTCTCCTTTTCCTCGTTTTGTGAGTGTGTATGCTTCTGTGTGAGATTTTCTCTGTATAGCTTTGCTTCCACCATTTGTCCTAGGGTTCAATCCGTCCGTTTTTTTTTTTTCTTAAAAAAATTTTTTTCTTAATAATTATTATTTATTT
Organism: Aethalodelphis obliquidens; assembly: GCF_003676395.1. Lineage (NCBI taxonomy): Eukaryota > Metazoa > Chordata > Mammalia > Artiodactyla > Delphinidae > Aethalodelphis > Aethalodelphis obliquidens. Next base: position 32,295,001 of record NW_020837961.1, on the reverse strand, counting down.
TAATAACTTTATTTTATTTTCTTACTTTATTTTATTTTATCTTCTTTCTTTGTTTCTTTCTTTCCTTCCTTCCCTCATTTCAGCCTTCCTTCCTCCCTCCCTCCCTCCTTTCTTTCTTTCTTTCTTTTCTTCAACCCTCCCTCCCTCCAGGCCTTCTTTCTTTCTCTCTTTCTCTCTTTCTTTCTCTCTCTCTCTCTCTCTTTCTTTCTTTCTTTCTTTCTTTCTTTCTTTCTTTCTTTCTTTCT